>NC_064276.1:1822500-2430000 GCF_003254725.2 Canis lupus dingo
TTGATTAAACTGATAAAACAAAGCTCAGATAAATGAATCAAAGGATATTTATTGGGCACCCGGGTGGCTCAGTCAGTTGAGCACCTACCTCTTGCTTTCAGCTCCAGTCATGATCTCAGGGTCATGGAATCAAGCTCCTCATTTGTCTCCATGCTCAACATGGAGTCTGCTTGTCCCTCTCCCTCTGCTCCTCCCCCAGCTTGCACTCTCTCAAATAAATTAATTAATTAAACATTTTAAAAAAATACATTCATTCAACATGATTCCAAATATGAACCTCAAAATAAATATCCATATGTAAAATATGTGCACATTGGGGTGCCCGGGTAGCTCAGTCAGTTAAGCCTGAACCTCCTGATTTTGGCTCAGGTCATGGCCTCAAGGTAGTGAGACTGAGCCCAGACTTGTGCTCCATGTTGAGCATGGAACCTACTTAGAGAGAGATTCTCTCTCTACCCCTCCCCCAACTTGCGTACACATGCATGCATGCATGCTCTCTCTCTAAAAAAATGAAAATAAAAATAAAATATACTCATAAATATAATGTTAGAAAAAAACACATCCATGGCTGTTTGCCAAAAGCTATTTTTCATATCTTGACTAGCATTATACATATTGGAAGAAATACATATTATATTATCTATGTTGAAAACTCTAAGATATTCACTAAAGCCTCTGGATTTTAGGTAGGGCATTGGTTTTTGGATAGATAAGCAAGGGACACCTGGGTGGCTCAGCGGTTGAGCGTCTGCCTTCAGCCCAAGGCGTGATCCTGGAGTCCCAGGATTGAGTCCTGCATTGGGCTTCCTGCATGGAGCCTGCTTCTTCCTCTGCCTGTGTCTCTGCCTCTCTCTCTCTGTCTCTCTCTCATGAATAAATAAATTTAAAAAAATAAGCAAAAATCAATAGTCTGACTATGTAACAGAAATTACCAATTACAAAATATAATGAAAAACAAATCCCAGTCACAAAAGCTATAAAATTTTAAATTATGTAGAAATGGACTTTATAAGAAATTAGGAAAGTCCATATTAAGAAAACCTAAAGAGCTTCACTCTTTAAAGTAGAAATAAATGGAGATACAAACCATATAAGACAGGCCAAAATAATATATAAATGTAATGTAATTGAAAAACAAAATATCAACATCCTTTCTTTGGGTGGGAAATTGGCAAATTCATTTTTAATTTCATGGGGAAGAATAAACGTGATAATATCTAAAAAAATTTTTAAAGACATTTATTTATACTGTATCACATCTGATTATACTATAAAACTGTAGTAGTTAAAAGTGTCATTTCCGCATAAGAAATATTGATTAGCTAAATATAACAATAGAAAATATAGAGTCATATATATATGTTTTAAATATGTGAAAAATCATATATTTGAATCAGAAAACAGATTTGGACTCTAAGTTATGAAGCTGAAAGAAAAATGTTTTATATCTCTAGTTCATAGGATTTATAAAACTAAGTTCCAAATAATTCAGAACTTTTAAAACAAGAATATTTATAAAAATATATATCTGTAACAAACATATTAAACACAAGGAAAATATTGATTAATTGTGTAAGAAATGGCTTTTTGTCACAAAAAGGCTAGCACCTATAATAATAAAAATATTGGCTGAATGAAGCACATAAAATTATAAATCCCTATATGTTTTCAATCCAAAAATATTAAAACTTAGAAAACTAGAGAATATGTACAATCCATAGGACTATTTGAGAGAACAAGCAGAAACCAATGTGAATTAGAGGTGAAGATAAGGACTTTATGAAACAGGATTGTGGTAGGAAGCAGTAAGCAGCAGGAATTGGCATTGATCAAGAAGCAGAGCAGAAATGCGCTAGGAGAGAGTCAGTGGTCATCCATAAAGTCATTTCTCAAAATTCCCGTGAATTTGTAACTAGTCAGCTCCTGGTGAGGAAGGCCTAAGGAAACTGCAGCCATTTCCTCCTTGGTATTTTTTTGTTCTTCACACTATGCAAGTACCATTTGCTCTTCTCAATTCTCAAAACTGCCTTCTGTGAGAAAGCTAAAGTTTGTACATGGAAGAGTACAGCTTTTCAAAAATGATTACATTTGTAAGAGAAAGCTAAATTAAATTGGCTAAAGCAATGAAGGAACTCCATTTGATAGCATTATCACTGAGATGTTTGCCTCAAGTAAGACTTGGGGAAGACATGGAGAGTCTCAATGTAATCAGTTTAAATGTGTTTCCCTGTGGGTGTCTGTAGTCTGCCATCTTCCATGTCTGTTGGCTCTCTTCTCAGCTGGCTCGGGAACTACATCACTGTCCACAGCTGGAATGATGACAAGTGTCTTATTCATATCCAGAGAGATGAAGATGGCATAAGTTGCCATCAAGTTTATGAATGTAATTTCTAGGTTTCCTTTAATTGGCCCAAAGTAGATTCCCTTCCTACTATTAACTCCATTTGGCCCTGCATGGGTCTCCCCCTACCAGGCTATGTGTACATATGACTGATAAACTGCTGTGGATTTCATCGGCCCCATATTGGGTGTTAACCCTAGGGTGAGAATCCCTCCCTCAGCAACAGAGTGAATAGGAGATGATCAAAACACTTCCCATCCAGACCACTCATTTAAACTCAAAACTCATCTATCTATCTGCCTGCTGTGTAACTTGATCTGGATGTCTACTTAATGTCTCAAATTAAAAACTTCCAAAACTGAGCTACAAGAGTCCCAGCACTTAGCACAGACCTTGGGGCACCGTGTGTACACAGTGTATATTGGATGACTGAATGGAACTATAGGTTAAACGGCAAATCTCCTGTTATTTCCATGTTCTCACAAGTTAATTTTAAAAACAAATGAGATATTTCGCAAGGATTCTAGATTTTCTCATTTTAATAACCTTCTTATTATAGGTATACATATACATATAGGTATGTATTGTGTTTTGTCTGCATGTATCCATACAGATGTGTATGTCTCTATATGTGTGTCTTTTTTAGTATTTAGCATTTGTTTTTCCTTCTTTTCTCACTTTTTTCTTCTTGTTATGTCAGCACATTTTGGGACTAGAAAATTTTGTATGGGTACTCTAGACACAGAAACACTTAATTTCCGTGTTTCCCCCAAATTTCCCCAAAATTCTGAACCAGCTCTGCAATTTAAGGTAGATTTAAATTACTGAATTTTGAGGAAGGCAACCAGACATCTGCACTGCCACTGAACAACACCTGAACATTGTCCTTCTGGTTTCTCCCACATCATCCAAATGATGGTAAGTGGCGAATCCATATACAGAGACCAGAGACTCGTTTTTTCTCCGACCTTTTCCAGACTGGGCCACGGCTATGATAATCTGATTGCAACATGGATAGTACCATGCCAGAGTGGTAAAGGCATCAGAAGCCCTGTTACTTGGTGGTTTTGAGTTCTCGGGGTTACAGGGAGGAACAGAGATAAGGAACCTGCAACCCACCACCTCCCTACAAAGAGAGAGGCCAGACCTGTAAGTGATTGTCCTCCCAGCTCAGAAGTGAATCTGGAGCTGGGCTTTGCTGCTCTCTCCCTCCCTTACCTTGGACACTCACTTTCAGCCTGAAGCCCATACCCCCTAGATGAGGGCCCCACCCGAACCCCTCTTTTTTCACTTTTATATAAACAATTCTGGGATGCCTGGGTGGCTCAGAGGCTGAGCATCTGCTTTTGGCTCAGGTCAGGATCCCGGGTTCCTGGGATCAAGTCCCTGTATCGGGTTCCCTGTGGGGAGCCTGCTTCTCCCTCTGCCTGTGTCTCTGCCTCTCTCTCTGTGTCTCTCATGAATAAATAAAATCTTAAATATATATATATATAAACAATTCTGAATTGCAGTTTACTCATATGATAATATTTATCTTTGGTATTGTTTTGCCAGTATTGATAATAGTAAAAAAGTTCAGGTTTATAACATACACATGTGTGACATAGCATTATGCAATTTTAGCAGGTTCAATTCCTCTTCCTAATGAACACAAATAAATCTCTTTGCTACATCATTTTCTGGAAGGAGGCAATGAGTGTCCAAAAATAGGAAAAGCTTTTTTCTAATTCATGCAGTTTGGGCTGAATTTTATTTCACTGGGTTTCACTAGAAATTCAAAGCAGCCCCTAAATTTAGTATATATACTATTTTTATATTTATAATTTATATATACACATATATATGCCATATATCTATTATGTGTGTATATATATACACATATGTACATGTATATACACACCCATGCTTTTAGTTCATTCCAAGAAAATAAATAAATATAGAATATTTAAAATGTATAATATATATGTGTATATATATAATATACAAACTGCAATGTGTATTCTACATTGGGAAATGGAACAAATGAACAGAGAAATAGCAAAACAATATAATTAGTTGTTAAAAATATTATTCATTAAGTCAGGGATTGCAGACTCTATAAAGATAAGACAATAAACATTTTAGATTTTGGCTAGCAGACCATAGTCTATTGACTCTTGCTCTAGTTAGTAAAATATGTTATTTTTATTAATTATCTATTATACCTTTCAAATGTTCAAATTGACCATTATAATCATATAATTTTTTTTAAGATTTTATTTATTTGTTAATGAGAGACACAGAGAGGGAGAGGCAGAGACACAGAGGGAGAAGCAGGCTCCACGCAGGGAGCCCAACGTGGGACTCGATCCCAGGACTCCAGGATCACACCCTAGGCTGAAGGCAGGTGCTAAACTGCTGAGCCACCCAGGGATCCCCCATATACTGTTTTTTTAATAAAATGCCAGTATATGACATTAAAAATAAGGAATAATAATTGGAGCATGTATCTATTTATGAGACTTAAAAAGATAAAGATGTATTATTTACTAAAATTTAGTTAATATACAACATAAATGATTGCTTCCTTCAGTTTTGAGGGACTAATTCAACAATGCCTATGACAGTTGTTTCTAGCAAAAAAAAAAAAAAAAAATTCATTTATTAGCATTTCTTGGTCCCTATGGCTCTCAAGAAGATTTTTATTCACATCTAATTCTGCTGCTCTTGCTTTGCAAAAAATTGCAATGCATTTTCACGTGCTAAATGCACTTCACACACATTCCTAAAAGTCAATCCAGGGTGGATCAGTAGTGCTGGAAAGAGAAGCAGACATTGAGAAATGGCACATCAGAAGTGTTAATCTGCCTAAAAGCTCATGAATTTTCTCAGGCAGAGCTTGTCAGACAAACCTTGGTTCATGCAGTGAATATGGCACCTCCTGTAAATATCATGTAGTCCTTATATAACCTTGAGCCTCAGTCTTAACAGAGCAAGATGAGAGTGGTTGACCCCACCTCATGAATTTGTTGCTATGATAAAAAGTCTATTCAACTGTCCTTGCTTAATCTCTAGCATGCCAAACATGCACTGTAAATAACATGGCTCAATCTTTCCCTCTTTTTTCCCCTCTTTGCATTTCTAGATAGATTTCAGAGGCAGATTTAGACATTCATACTATAATGTCCTATCATTTCATTAGAATCCTCTGTTGATTCAAACTAAACATTTTTAGTTCAGTTTTTGCCGAGTCCACTCATCAATAGTCTGTTAAAATAATTTAACCTCCAGGAAGAGCTCCTCCATAGAATAGCCAGTTTTAATTAAGATATACAGAGAATTATCAGACTTTATCTACAAGTCAAAAGGAGTCTGGGATTAGTTGCTATGCTGTGCCTTTGCCTCTCCATCAAGCTTCAGGATTCTAACTAGTATTGCTTGTTATGGTTTTAAGTTTCAAAATCCTAATACAAACACGAAAATAATAAAAGTCAAATAACAGGGTTGTTGTAATCATGAAATGAAAGACAGCTGTGCTTGCTTCTATGTACCTATAGATCACCATCTGACATATGGTAAGTGTGCAATAAAGGTAAGCACCTCTGGTTTTGCTCTATTTTATTTGAAGTTTCACAGACAATTTCGAATGTTTTATGACAAGGTCATCTACTTGGTCATCTGAAATGATATTGGAGTATCATTTAAGCAGATACAATGACTATGAAATTATATTGGAGTGTTATTAGCAACAGTCAGTTTAAATAATTGAACCACTTCATTCTATACCAGCTGAAGTCATTGAGTGAGTAGTTTCAGGTGTGTATACTCAGTGAATTATAGTCATCAAATATAGAAATTATAAAGCTAGAAACATGTGTGGCATGCTCTGCGTTTCTGGGATGAGGTTCTGACCTCCATGTCAACTGCAGGTGCAGATTTATTCCATTTGCTCCAAAATGAAAATTGATTCTCTCTTGTTCCATCAAAGCACATCATGAAGCAAATTACAGCATGACTTAGAGTTGGGTTGAGCCAGAGGTTTGCACTAATAGCCACATCTGAGGGAATTCATGACAGGTGACGAAGCTCATGTTTCTCTATTGGCAAAGTTATAGTATAACACTCCACTAAGGAATTACACCATAATTTTGAGCATCACAAAGGTTTACACAGCAGACATATTCCTTGATTATAGCAACAGTCTATAAAATTTGATATTGCTGAATAATATTCTTGGAGATAATTTTTAAAATCATTTTATTATTCAAATGTAAAGCTCTTTAAAATTTGTGGGTTTCTTCTAATATGGAAGGGTTGTTAACAAAAGTTGCTTATAATCTTGGTTCCCTTTTTCAAGGAACAAAAAAATCCTAATAAAAAATACTTGCAAATAATTTTAGATTATATTCCCAATGCTATCATCTGAGGATTTAAAGCAGTAGTTTTCAAATAAGAATTGGCATCTGTGACTGGAGAGGGGCAGGTGTCTCCTAGGGCATCTTTTTGAAGACTTTGTGGACTATTCTGCCTAAATCTATGTTTCTCAGCTTTTCTCCATTTTGTTTCAAAATAATGCTTCTTTTCTTGCTTCTTCTATTGTGAAATTATTCTGTCATTAAAAACAATGACATTGTTAATATCGACATAACTATTAATTCATTCATCACTTCTTGCATTAATTCCATAATTCAACATTTATTAAGCAATTGCTTCATGTCAAGAGGAGATGTAATGAATATGAGATTAAAAAATGAATACATCTATATTTAGACTGAAAAGTTTACATTTGAGCTGGCGAGCAGAGTTTATATTTAAAAGATGTGATCCTTAAAAACAACTGATTTTGGTTTCCAGTTAGAATGAAGTAATAAGAATCAAATTTCCCCTCTCACCTTAAACAAATACCCATGAGCTTCATCTACATTTAAGCATTTATCAGAATTCCATTCCTTCATGAGGCTGAATAATAGTCCATTGTGTGTATTTAATCCATTTATCCATCGACATACTCTTGGGTTACTTTTACCTATTAGCTATTATAAGTAATGCTTCTGTTAACATGAGTGTACAATATCTCTTCAAGATCCTGCTGTCAATTCTTCTAAGTAAATAGCCAAAAGTGAAATTGCTGGATCATATTGGGACATAGGTATCCTTTTGTGGTGATGAAAATATTAATTCTTTTGATTGTGTTTGTAAGGACAGACATATTTGTCATAATTTCATTATGCCATTTATTTAAATAAGTATATTTCATTTTTTATGAATTACAAAGATATATATATATATTTTTTATGAGATGATTCTTTTTGTTTTGTTTTTTGTTTGTTTTTATGATAGTCACAGAGAGAGAGAGAGAGTCAGAGACACAGGCAGAGGGAGAAGCAGGCTCCACGCACCGGGAGCCCGAACGTGGGATTCGATCCCGGGTCTCCAGGATCGCGCCCTGGGCCAAAGGCAGGCGCCAAACCGCTGCGCCACCCAGGGATCCCGAATTACAAAGATATATTAACAAATAGAATGGCAAATCAGATTTGCAGAGGATGTGGGGCAAATATAAACCTCACAGTGCTTGTGTAAGTGTAAAATTGTTAAAACACTTGTGGAAAAAATGTCTTGCTCTTTCCAATTCAGTGCTACACTTAAGCCTACCTTGTCACCCAGGAATCTTGTGCTTAAGCATGTACTTAAGAGAAATGAGTACACACATACACGAAAGTGTTCACAACTGCTTTATTTCACCACTTAAAAGTTGGAAACAACCTAAATATCTATGAAAATAGTAGAAGACAAGTGTGGTGTCTTTTTATAATAGAATATTACACAACAATAAAACAGCATTCTTCTGATTATCTCAGCAGCATAAAATGAATTATGCAAGAACATGGATAAATCTCCAAAGATTATGTTGAGGAAAAATATGAACTATACATTTTAATTTTACAATTTGTTCTTGGATGTTACATGGATATAAAAATTTATTGAATTGTGCCCTGAAGAATTATGCGTTTTACCCTTTGCAAATAATACCTCAAAAAACAAAAATAACACTTTTACAGTCTTTTGACATTTGGAAAGTGTTTATCAAATGCTTCCATGGATGCATGCTTACTGCCTCTCTGTGAGGAAAGCATGCAGCTGGCCTTGCTTACACTGGAATGAAGGTTGTAGAGTGCAGTTTTATATGTGATTTATGTGTGCTTTTTCTTTAATGTCTAGTGTTCAAAATAAGGCCAATGAGATTTTTCTCTGCACCACATCTGTGTTTGGATTATAACTAAAATAATTTTTAAAAATCGTTGACTCCAAGAAATTTGTCATGCATATATTTTTGCTTGGTATATTTGCCTGAGGATACTCAGACTCTACTTTGGCAAGTTTCATCTTGGGGACTTCCTGTCATGGCATTTGTAAAATAAATAAAAATTTTAAATTGTATAGAGAAACTCTGCCCAAGCAGACACAGTAAATCTTGCCAGGGGCTACTCAAGCCTCATTTATTGGTAACTGAAAGAGAACATACAGAGGGGAAAATCCTCACTTTTTATGTAGAGATTTCAATGCAATTCCTTTAAAGTTGACAAAAAATCAGTGGTAAATTCATATTTGTGCATGCTATAAAAATAGTTTTTGCAAGAAAGTATATACTTTAAATATGTGATATAAATACGATAAAGTTAAAACTCACAAGAACATAATAATAAGACCCATCAGGAAAGTTCCCAAGCCATGTCTGTTTCTCTTTCAAACATGATAAAGGAAATGATCAAAAAGACATAAAATTTTCAAAAAAGACATAAAATCATGACACAATATTCAACTACTCAACTATACTAAATGACAAAAATTACATTAAGTGACATTCATAAGACTCTTCTGAATGCATTGTAATATCCATCATCTTAATCCAGGTATCATAAAACGACCAGTGCAAGGCCAATCCTTTCTGGACATCTTCTTGTGTCAGGGACATCATGAGTCTCAGATGAGTCACATAAAGTCAGACATGCTGACATGCTGACAGGAACTCAAGCATATGTTTAGAGTGTCACTAAATCCACAAAGCATAATTTGTAGAAATAGTTTGATATTGAGACTTACAAATGTATTAAAATTATTACAATACACATAAATGTCATGAAACAACATCTAACTGTATTATTCTGCTCTAGTCTTCAAAACATGTAAGGATTTTCCGCATGTTGGGGCTGTTACATGGAGTGTTGTGTGTCCAGTCAACAAAGTCGGCTATTGAACAAAGTGCGAAGGCAGGTGCACCCACGGGATTCATTTCCTCTTTTCTTAAATTTAACAGAGAGCTTGTTAGACAAGCTAACACTTTGAAAGTTTTATTTTGAAAGAATCTCTGTCAGTTCCGTAACAATGAGACAAATCATTGTGCAAAGTGCTGTTTTCTCTGGGGGAAAAATACTTAATTGGAGTTATTATCAATTTAGGCTGGAGGTATATATGATTCACTACTCGAGCATTCGATTTCATGTATTAACAGGAATAGCAAATATTATAAAAGACTGTACTGAAGGTTTTATATAATATTTTTTACTGAAGGTACATGTTGTTTATATAAAAATATTTTTTTTTCAGGGAACATCTAAGAGAGAGTTACACCATACAAATAGATTGGAAGAGTCAGCATTGATCAAAATAATCTATAAAAGCAATGTGATCATATTTAAATGAACAAAAGACTATTTCCATGGAACAAAATAAACTGATTCCCAGTATATAGAAAAGGGAAAGTTACATCATGGCAGATAGAATGGCACGATTAATGGAGAAAAAATACATTTAGAGTTTTAATCTGCCAGATTTCATATTTTATTTTAAAGCTATAATAATTAAAAATATGTGACAATAAAATGCTAGCTAAACAAATCCATCTCTGTATATGTCTATACGGTATGCACTTTTCTGACTATACTTATTCATGTTTACATATAATAATACATAATCATATATATATTACATATGCACATACATGTACATGTGTATAGATATATTATGCATACATGTGTATATCCACACGTTTAAAAAGTAAAAATAAAAATATGACACTAATTTTAGTAATATATCTAACCTATTTCCAAAGTATCATTATTTAAACATGTAATTAACATTAAAACACTAATGAGGTATTTTACAGTCTGCCTTTTTTTTTTTATAAAGCTTTGGAAATAAAGCATGTATTTAACAACACATCTAAATACACATTGGCCACATTTCTATTGCTCAATAGCCACATGTGGCTGGAAACCGCTATACTGAAGAACACATTTCTGGTTAAACTCTAGCTCAGGTTCATAAGGTAAGATGGAACAAATGTTTACCGGTGCATTCCTTGTGAGAAAAAAGTTATTTAAAACATTCTTAATATCCAACAATAAGGAGCCTGATTAAGAAAATATCATGTGATGTATGATAGGACCAACAAAGCAGTTTTGTTTTTTCCCTAAAATCTAGGCTACACTTGTAAAGATATGAAGTGGCCCTGGCAGTACATTGTAAATTCAAGCAGTGCTTCTTCTCAGGAACAGTGTATAGAAATTGGTCTGGGGTAGAGAAAATGAACTTCACCATTATTTTATTATTCAAAATAAAATTAAGTAATTTGATAAAACAACAATGATTTCAAGTCCTGGTAATTTGAAGATTTCTTTATGAGAGAGAGAGAGAGACAGCACAAGCAGGGGGAGGGGCAGAAGGAGAGGGAGAGAGAATCCAGAAGAAGCAGACTCCCTGCTGAGCGCAAAGCCTGATGCTGGGCAAGATCCCAGAACCCTGAGATGGACCTGAGCTGAAACCAAGAGTTTGGTTGCTTAAGCCACTGAACCACCCAGCTGCCCCTCAAGTCCTGGTTATTGGAACAGTACCCTCATATCTTACATTTGTTATTTTGTGAATAAATATTCATTGTCATATACAAACTTTACTTAATATAGTTCTCTAGAAATTAATACAGGATCCATTCAGTTTCATGGCTGCTTCTGATACCACTACAGCAGTATAATTATGACTATCACTATTTTATCTGAATAATAATCTATTCAGAGCAATTCCAGCTTTGATTTTTTAAGTGCAAATATTATAAAAATAATCCATAACTCTGAGGATTAGAAATGAGAATTTACAGGAAGGAAAAAATGTTCTTTATTATTCCCTATATATCATTTATTTTCCTCACATTTTAATTTTTACCACATGCACTTAAATTTAAAGCTGATTTAAAAGTATTTAATCATATTTCATAATCACAGGCAATTTGGATTAAAGCTTACGAACACATTTTTGATCTGTAGAGAAACATTAGTTTTGATTTATTTTTATTTTTCTACTCTTAGATTCACAATTTTATCTGATCTAATAAATCCAATTTGCTTCAATGAAATAGGAAAATATAGTAAGTGTACTATTGATAAATCAAGAATAAAATATGTAATAACTCCTAAGTTATTACCAAAAAGTATAGCCAAGAAGAACAGAACTCATAACTTTTTCCCTTTTTTCCTATAATGTCCAAGTGAAGGAAGATCACTTCAAGTCCATCATAGGTACACCAACAGAGATTTCAAATGAAAAAGCAAGTATTTATAGTACAGTATATTTTAATTTGTTTTCCTACCAATCAACATGTTGCTGTGCAATCACCCAGCTGCCTCCACTTGGCTTTCCTCTGCCATGCATTATCATGAAGCTTTACACACATCTTAGGTTTTCTCTTACCCAAAATCAAGGCTATATTTGCAAGAAGTTGAATCTAAATGACTCGTATAAGATATGCAATTAAACATGCAAAACTGATTGCTGCATGGAATTGCCGCTGAGACCATACAATTTTAGTGCAAACTTAGCATGATTTGAACACTTAACAGTAAACTGTCACAGCAACTGAACTCAAGCCTTTCCCAGGCTGTCAAACCATTCGAAACCAGATTTGGCAAACTAAACTGCCATGCAGCAAAACCAGCATTTATATATTTAATCTTTAGCTGTGCTGGTCATAAGCACATGCATGAATTGCAAGGACAAACTAGAAGACGATATGTTGAAAATTGTTTTGCAAAGGGGAGGAGTGCACAACCCCACCCCCAACACTGCTGAAACATTCAAGATCTAGCTGCTAAAACAGTGTTTTTCAAACCGTGATCTTCCTTTTCTTCTTTTTTTTAAAAAATTACCAGTCGTATTAAGGTAGATTACATATAAAAATTGTGTACATTTGGGCTGCACAGTGTGATCTCTAAGGAGTACTATGGGATGACTTAATTTATGTATATGTTGTGAAATGATTACCACAGCTGAGTTAATCACCACAACCATCCTGTGACCTTTGGAACATAAGCAGTTTGCCAGAGCTCAGCCCGGGGAGGCAAGGGTCTGCAGATACACAGACGGGATTGGAGCAAACCCTTCATGACCTGTGGGTGGCCCATGATAATTGCAGTCAAAGATTTACATTGTTTTCTATAGTTGGTGAAGATAAGTGGATAGTAGGAAGACATGTGAAACTAAAAGTGACTGGAGCCTCTCAAAGTCAAGGAGTATATCCTCAAATTTTATGAGGGGGATGATGTCAAGGATAAGTAGTAACTAGCAAGCCAACTGTGAAAAAGTGATAAAAAGCCAGGCGAGGTGGTTTAATTTCACTGTATAACAGTGCTTACCTAAGCTGTATGTTGTTTATTGACCCAACATTATCTTTGCCCTTCAGGAAAATTCTAATTTGCCATTAGATCATGGTATAAAATTCTTTCTATGCAGATACACAAGAACAAGGCCTTTTAAAAATCTGGTGATCGAAGCAGCTCTAAATTTCAAATATATTTTATCAGCAGTCTGGTAACTTATATATAGTTATATATATATATGAATGTTTATATAAAAATATATTCATGTGTATCATTTTAATTTATGATAAATTGCATGTATACCTTTTACCTTTTCCTTTAAGGATAGGCATAGTATTTTTTTTTAAATAATTGAATGAAGCATTGTATATAACAGTCAAAGATTTAAAACAATCAATCAATTGATAGGGCACCAGTTTCAAATTTTATGATGCATGTGCACACATAGCCACATAGTACCTTAAGAGATTCTGCTGCAGTTGCACCAATATGCATTCCCACTGCGGTGTGTGGGAGTGAGAATTTCTCTTACTCTATTTTCTCACAAATAGTGCTTTTTCTTTTTCCTTTTAGTCACTTGATATAACAATTTGATTTTAATTGCATTTCCCTGTCAATCAATAGCCTCACACAACTTTTCTTAGGTTATTAGTCCTTTGGAGAGTGTCGATAAAGTTTCTATTAATGCATTTTGCACATTTATCCATTGTATTATCTCTTTTTTAATTAAGTGCAGGTATTCTTTCCTACATAGTCAAGATAGGAGCCTTTTGTTGGATTCATGCATCAAAAATATTTATGTTCCCTCTCTGTATTACTTCTTTCACTCTTGTGTTATTTTTAATGACATCACTTAATTTTACTATGTAAGTTTTCCTTTCTTCATATTACTCTTGTTAAAGTGGAAATCGCTGATTGTAACCAGAGCTAATGAAATAGCATTCAATATTGTTTGCCATTTAGCTTGATAATAATGCTAGGATTTTTAAAAAGATATTCTCTATCAGATTAAAGGAATTCTTTTAAAATACAACTTGCTGAGAGTTTTCTCATGGATTGATGTTAAATTTTATCAAATGTTTTTTTGGCAATCTCTCCTCTTTTGTTAATAGGACTGATTATATTAATTAAATTTTCAATGTTGAATCCTTCTGAATCTGTTGAATAAACATTACTTAATTATCATGTGTTACTTTTTATGGCACTGGATTGACTTGCTAATATATAAGGATTTTTGTATTTAAGTTTGTGATAAAGATTATCTGTATTCTCATTTGCAAAATTTTCATTAACTATTGATAGGAAGATTTTGCTGGTCTCACAAGAAATTTAGAAACTCTTCCATAACTTCTATTCCTTGAAACAATTTCTTAGGATTAATATTAATTCCTCCTTGAAATTTCAAAAGAAATTCTCACAGGAGTCCTTGGGCCTTGGGATTTTCTTTATTGAAAGATATTTAATGATGGAATTAATTTCTTCAAAAATATGCCATTCATTTCATTTCTATTTCCCCTACCAAATGTCATAGTTTGCATTTTTTTCAAATAATCTGTATATTCTTTGTGAAAATTGCCTTGTGAAAAAATATTATTCATATATATATAATTGTGATATTATTTGTATATATTATATTTGATATATTCAACATCTACAGGGAGTTCCTTTTTTCATTCATGATACTGGAAAACTGATTTTCTATCCTTTTAAAAACAGTTTTCAACCTGCAAGAAGTTGCAAGTGCAGTACACAGAACATATCTCACCTACGATATCCAAATTGTTAACATCATGCCATATTTCTTCCATCATCTTTCTTTATATTTACCCATCATCTCTCTATAATGTATCTATATGCAGTATCACCTTAAAATCCCCTAGTGTACACCTTCCTGAGCAGTGACAGACAACTCAATAACCCCATATAACCTTGGCAATAAATAAATCAATATGAATATATAGATACTACCCTACCACACAAGTTTTTTGTCATACGTACACCCATTAGCTCTAGTTTTCATTGATGACACTTAACTGTATCAATTATCATTACAGGGATCCCTGGGTGGCTCAGGGGTTGAGCATCTGCCTTTGGCCCAGGGTGTGATCCTGGGGTCGTGGGATCGAGTCCCACATCAGGCTCCCCACAGGGAGCCTGTTTCTCCCTCTGCCCTGTGTCTCTGCCTCTCTCCATGTCTCTCATGAATGAATAAATAAAATCTTTTAAAAACATCATTATAATGATTTCTAAATGGGGATTATCTATTTCTATCAGATCCTATGTAACAACAGTTAGAATTCTACAGAAGAGGGATCCCTGGGTGGCGCAGCGGTTTGGCGCCTGCCTTTGGCCCAGGGCGCGATCCTGGAGACGCGGGATCGAATCCCATATCGGGCTCCCAGTGCATGGAGCCTGCTTCTCCCTCTGCCTGTGTCTCTGCCTCTCTCTCTCTCTGTGTGACCATCATAAATAAATAAAAATTAAAAAAAAAAAAAAGAATTCTACAGAAGAGCTTTATCTTCTCAGTTAATGTATTTGTTAAATTATTTATTTATTTTGATCAGTATGTGCTAATCGATATAATTCAAGTCAGAAGTTGTTCAAATTATTGTTCTTCTGTATGTAATGTACTTTTTAATTTCACTGCTTTTAAGATGTTGTCTTTATCTTTGTTTTTGAGCATCGTTGCTATGTTGGTTTAATCTGACTTTATTCTTCTTAGGGTTTATCTTCAGAAACCTGTAAATTCTTATCTTAGATCGTCTTTCTGAAATTATCAACCACTGTCTTTTCTTTTTAATTTAAAAAAAAATTTTTTTTTATTTATTCATGAGAGACACAGAGAGAAGCAGAGACACAGGCAGAGGGAGAAGCAGACTCCCTGCAAGGAGCCCCATGCAGACGGGACTCCATCCTGGGACTGGGATCACACCCTGGGCCAAAGACTCAACCACTGAGCCACCCAGGCTTCACTATCTTTTCTTTTTTTAAAAAAAGATTTTATTTATTTATTTGAGAGAGAGGAAGAGAGCGTGGGGGGTGGAGACAGGGAATAGCAGACCCCCTGCTAAGCAGGGAGCCCAACTAGGGGGCTCACTCCATCCAGGACCCCAGGTCATGACCTGAGCTGAACATTCAGACCCTTAACCAACTGAGTCACCCAGGAGCCCCTCAACCACTATCTTTTTAAATTAGTTTTCTGTCATAATCTCTTTTTCTCCTCTCTTTGTGGAGTTCTTGTTACATTTTGTTTTTTAGATATTTAGATATTATTCCACAAGACGCTGCTCTCTTATGTTTTCTTTTTTTCAACATTTTCTTTTTTTAGATCATACAATTTCCACTAAGTATCTTTATGCTATTGACTTTTTCCTCCATTGAACCTCTTATGAGTTGACTTGTTTCCCCCCCAAATCCCTAAATTTAATCCTAATCCCTAGCACATCAGAATGTGACCTTACTTCAGAATAGGGTCCTTGCAAATATAATTAGTTAAATAAAATGAGATATTGGAGTGGGCCTGAATCCAATATGACTGCTGTCCTTATAAAAAGGGGAATTTTGTTTACAGACTCACATACAGGGAAGATGAAGGTAGAGGTAGGGGTGGTAATGTGTATTCAACAAATTCAGAGGATTCAACATTGAAAATATTTCAGGTATGCTTCCACTTCTAGAATTTTCTTTTCACCTGTATTTATATGTTTTATCTCCCTGAGATATTTTCTTACCTTTTCGCTCATGGTAGAGATATTTTTCTTTACAATATTAACTATCATTAAAAATACATGTGTAAAATTCTAACCTGATAATTCCAACATCTGGGTTATTACATTGTCAATATCTGTTGTCATCTTTCTTGAGAATGAGACACGTTTGCCTATTTCTTCTAGGTCCAGTAATTTAAAATTATATCTTACAGTGTGTTAAGGTGAGAATACAAGACTCACATCTCCAATTCTGTTCTGAGTGGTACCAGCCCCCCTGAGGTCTCTGTTATTTTCCCCACCTCTCTCTTCTGCTCTTTAAGCCCCTCTGATCCTGAATATCCTATCAGAATTTTAGCTGCTGCCTGTGAAATCAACTGCAGTGGTGTTGTAAGGCTAAAAGCTGCTAAAGCCAAGATATTCACCTCCTGTGTCATTCTGGTTTTGCAAATTCCTGCTTCGTTTTAGAATCTGCCTGCTTTTATTCACATTACAGTAAGTTCAGATTGGTTTTTTTTCTCTAGAATACATAGTTGTTATCTTTCTTTACAGCATTTGTCCTTCAATATTTTCAAAAGATTTAATATTCTACACTTTATTCATTTATGTATGGTCCCTGGATTTTTGGGGACAAGAATTGCATAAATTTATGGATAAATTACATAAACATATAATATAAAAATTATATTAACATATAAATTATATAAACATATATTATAACAATTACTCCAGTACCTTTATTTATCATATTTCACATTGCATTCTTCAATTCTCAATTCCACTTCCTCAATTTCTTTGTAAAATTCATGGTAAGTTTCTTCTTGCCTGAGATGTTTGCCAAGTGTTACACTAAATCATATTTAATGTGTGGACTTGAAATTCCTGAAAAGAAAGAACTGAATGGGATTGTTGGCTCAAACAATTCCATCAGTGAACACTGGACTGGAATAAAACTTCAGTTGTTTAAATGCAATTTATCTCTGTCATTAAACTATAAGATGGTGTGATGGTGCATCATTTACAAAATGCGAGGCAGGACTACTATCCAGACAATTAAGTCATTGTGTATAATGTCACTAACAGAGAAAGAAGCCAAAAAAAATAAAGTAAATATGCATAAGTGGTTTCATTTTCAAGGGAGGATAAGGTAGATATGCTGTCAGTATTATCCATAGTCAGAAGCTTGTTACTATCTGATAACTAAAAGATTCAATCTCTAAATAATGTAACATGGGTAGTTGCACAATTCAAGTTTACCCAGAAATCAGATTTATGTTCTGTGAGAATACAAATATTTAAATAAATTTAAATATATGATGTTTATCTTGAAATGTGCTTACTAAAAAAAGAAAGTATACATTTTTACTATAAAAATCAAACATCTTCCATGGACATTTTCTTTTGAATATTGAGAAGTAAAAAAAAATAAAAGTTCATATTGATTTAAGAAAATTCTTTAGCATCTTTAAAAACTCAAAGTCAACAACTCTATTTTTTTTTTTTTTTTTTTTTTTTTTTTTAGCAATAATGATTTCCTAACGTGGTAGGTTAGGCTAAATCATCATGTTCTTCATTAGAACGAACTTTAGATTCATTAATAGGAATAAGTATTAAAATCAACTAAATCACCACACTCAGAATTGTATCAGCTCTATTGACTGGATTGATATAATCTACAGAAAGGATTTCTTTCTGTACATTAGTTTTCCGTACATGAGTTGTTATATAGACATAGGACTGGATTTTCACACCAAAGTTAGCTACCCCCATTCCAAATGAACCAAATCTACCTCTTTATTTTTGGTTTTAAATTCAATGTTTATATACGTAATGCCTAAACTATATTTCTAATGAATGAATATCATTCCTTAATTCAGTTGTTTATTTTTATCTAGCCAATTTTTTACTTGTAAATAAATTTTTCCAATTTAAACAGAACGATGTACCCATATTTTTTTTAATTTGTTGAGATTATTCTTAATGGTTGAATGAGTCACTTCTCAATTCTTTGATTTCATTCGTCAAATTGATCTTCATATAGCCTATTTGCATTTTCCTTGCCAAAAGCAGGTGGTATGGGACTCCTTAAATCCTAACAAATTAGCCAATGCAAAATTTCCCCAAACTTTTATAAACCTTGCCAATCTAATTTTGTAACCTATCAATGTATTTTATTATAATAGCATATTGTATATAATATTAAAAACTTACTATTTAATATACAATGCATATTTATAATATATATTTACATATCTGATATTTGCTTTATCTTGTCACTGTTAGGCATATTTAATCACTTCTTAGAAAATTCAAAAATAAAATTAATTTACAGTGATTTTGTATTCTCTTTATTGTCAATTCGTGGGGAATGTTTTCCTCATATCTTTTGCCTACTGTGTAACTTTTTTCGCAATTACCTTGCAAGTGTTTTTGTTACGGTTTGCCAGTTAAGAAGTGAGAATAAGTTGAGAATTTATTTCTCTCTCCCAGAAAAGATGAAAGATACTAAGCTTGCATGGCATTCTTCTTTCACAGTCTTTCAGGTACTTTTTGGGACACCATGTTAATATTTCTACTGTGAGAGCCTCATATTCACTGTCTGTGGAAGAGACAGAGACAAAGAAGAGAGGTGATGAACCCTCTCTGTTCTAAGAGAAAACCCAGGAAGCTGCTACAGGTACCTTTCTTATAAGTAGATAATTTTTTAACTTTCTGACCTCTGGTTTTAGAAATAAAAAAATGTGTCTACATTCCAAAACTTAAAAAAAAAAAAAAGTCAACCTCAAACATGTTAGCAGTTTTATAATTTTGATATGAACTAAAACCCATCTGAACATCCGTTGCCATATGAGGAGGAGGCAGGGACTCAGTGTTCATCCGTATGGTCTTAACGTCATGTATTGAGCAACATAGTCTTTCTACAACCGGCCCTAAATGGTCTGGTTATGCTGCCTTGTTTTCATGCCCATATTTGAGCTGGTCATTTGGGCTTTCTTTTCCATTTTGCCATGTCATAAACCATTAGGAGAATTTGACTGAGACTACATTAAATTTCATGTGTTTAATGCAAGATTCAGAAATAAATTAAGGCATGGCTGTAGCCAATTCTGCTGCATTCCCTGGTTCTACTTTCCCTTTCAGTTAATGCTTAGCTCTTTGGTCTGAAGAAGTTCATCAGAGAGGCTTACACAGGTTTCAGCAGATGGTGGCCATAATGAAGGCTCTGATGCCTTTAGCTAGTGTTTGACTGCTGGCAGGTTTAGGTCTCGCCTCTGCCTTTGTGTCCCACACTGGAGTTTGAGTAAGGGACAGGCAGGGCTAGGTGGGAGGCCATGGAGTCAGGCTCACAAAAAAATCCAAAAAATGTGGAAATGAAAGGATACCAAAAATAAATAAACCAGACCATCCCGTCCCAGGTGCCAGAGGTGGTGCCTAGTTGTAACAGCTACTTGTGACCAACAAAGAATTACAGGACCCTAAAAAGGAAGTAAGCCATTAACGGTGTTATCACTAGCCCTTACTCAAGGGTGATATCAATAGAGATCTTAAAAGGATTTAGGTTCCCCAGTTGGCTTCCGATAAAAGACCAACTCTACAAGCCCCTGGTGTCGGGACCCCTTTCACTCCTGAGAGCTTTTTCTGTACTCTTGCTTAGTAAAACTCTATGGTTTTACTCCCTGTCCTTTGACCTTGAGATTCATTCTTCAACTGTGAGATAAGAACCTAGAACCTAACTCTCTCACTTCAGGTAAGCTGGCAAGCTGCCTGGAAGGCCTGGGTGCTCCCTCCTCTGGCATCAGCTGGGGATTCATACCACACAAACCCCTACACAGCTGCAAGAACCCTCACCCTGATCCCAGAGCTAGCCACTATAAAATCCTCATTTGCCTTTCCAAGACATTTTGTATTCACTTGAGAAGCCTGTCCTGCTCTCCCCAGAGTCATCAATTTTGTAGACAATACACTTTTTCAGATCTTCTTGGGGTGTGTGTGTGTGTGTGTGTGTGTGTGTGTGTGAATATCATCATTAGTCACATAATCCAAACCAAATTTTGGATGGAGAGTTTATCTGCCTCTGAAGGTTGAACATAACAACAACATATCCCAAATCATGCCATGCCAGCAATAGAATGATAGAATGTGCTTCGACATCTCTCAGGAGTGGGCTTTCAGTAGTCCTGCCTCCTTAGAAGCATTTATACCTGTGCCGTGTAGCCCCACCAGACCTCATTTCTTGCCACAGTCTCATTGTTTTATTTACTCTCCATCTTACAAATAAACCCTTCTTTCTTTTTTGCCTTTGCCACAAGTTTCTTAGATCTGCATTTTTTGGCATTTCAACATTGCACAATCCTTCTCTGAGAAGCAGCTTTCTCCATAACCAAGCAAGTTGCTACATACTAGTTCTAGTCAACTATGCACACTCCTATTTTATTTTTTAGTGACATACTACTTTCTTAACCCAGAATGAGTAAAAGTACCTAATGTTTAAACTACATAGACCCACCAAAGGCTCACATCAGAAAGTCAAATACCTTCCAGATTAACTTCACCTGCTTTAAGGTGACCACTACTCAGGCTGGGAGAGTTCCCATCAGCACCGTAAAGGTGACACTGATTTCCCTACAGAGTGCTGCTCACTGAGTATCCAGCTTCATTTGCATTTTTTGCTTTGATATTAGAGATTTACCCTCTCAAATTGGGGAGTTTCTTTCATCTTATTCTCCTCTTCCTGGTGTATATTAACCTTGCTTTCTTAAGGCAATGTTTTGAAGCAATTTTTAATAGCAGCCAAAGTTCCTAAATTCTTAACCATCTCTTTGCTATTGCTGTAAGTTGTCTTCAGAAGCACCTTCAGGTATACCTACCCCTGAATCCATATAAACACATATTCACACAGGAAAATGTACACAGGGAATTGTACACCCATACTCTCCATTGGAAACCTCTTCTATGGTCAACGTGTGCTAGAACATGTAGCATAATAAAGGCATCTTTTTATCCTGAGTGTACAAACTACATGGACAGCAGACACAGCTGAAGCCCATCAGCTGCAGACCTTTCTTGCACAAGTGGCTGCTTTTTTTTAAGATTTTATTTATTTATTCATGAGAGAAACAGAGAGAGAGAGAGAGAGAGAGAGAGAGAATGAGAGGCAGAGACACAGGCAGAGGGAGAATAAGGCTCCATTCAGGAAGCCCGACATGGGACTTGATCCCAGGTCTCCAGGATCATGCCCTGGGCTGAAGGCAGCGCTAAACAGCTGAGCCACCCGGGTTGCCCACAAGTGGCTGCTCTTGAGTATAGGCTTGTATTGCTAAGGCTCAAAAGTTCTGGTCCAGGTTACTTTTCCCACATTTCCCACATTTGCACCTGCTCCGTGTTAGAGACCTAATGTAGGAGATAAGAATGTGCTTCTTCTGAGAGAACTAGAAGTTCCTGGTGGAACTGCCTGCAGTGGATCTCCATTCTAACAGAATTTCAGAAGAGACAGATAAAGATAGCACTCACCAGGTAGAAGCCTGAAATTTTAAAAACCTGCTGAGAATTCCAATCTCAACCTGGACTCAGGAATGAGGAGTAAGAGTTCCTACAACTCCCTCAAATGGTCGACAGTGTTCTAGAATTGGATTGGACCTAGATGCTCAGCCAACAAGCCTGAGGTTCCTTTGCAGGACAAATACTCAGCCACACATATTCACAAACCACTTTAGCACAGGGATGATGGTATTTTTACGACAAATCTTTTTTTATGTTCCTTTCCCCTTTTTAAATTACTCTGGAGACTACAAGTATTTGATTTACTCTTGTGCTACTTGGTTGACGCCAAGAAGCTAACAAAAGCAATGAAAGCATAAAAGGAAATAATTATTCATATGTAGTGTATGCTTTCCTCTTGCAGTATGTTCTTTGCTCTTCTTGGAAATTATATACTATTAGGTCTCTTCACTATTCTCTGAAATTCTCTGTACTGGAAGAAGGCAAATCAAATCCTTGGTGTATTTTGCTCTGGTACATCTGCTCTTTTGTGAAAAAGGCTTAAGCAAAAAATAAGAAACCCAGTACTATTCTCGTGAAAATCTTTTTTTTCCACATGACTTATTTAGCTGCACTAAAGTAAGGCATCCTGTAAACATACCTGAGATGGATAATAACAAACATATCTAAGAAAATGTCAATGAGCTTTACTTATCCAACTTCTTTCTCAAAACTCATTGAATGTATACTGATTCAGAAATTCACATGAGGTATAAATTATACTCAAAAGACGTTATATTGTCATAGGAAACTTTAATCAGATATAGAGAAATATATGTCAAAGAATCGTGTATTAAAAAGCTTTAACAGGAGGACACAAATGACAGATGTGTTGAAGCTCTGTAGAAATGTTTTTAATAAAATAGTTCATGAACCAGTAAATAAAACTGACTGTAGGTGGGATTCTTCTCCTAACTAAAATTAAGTTTAACCTGATTTTAAAAATAAAATGAAAGGGAAGAGAAGAAATTTAATCCATTTAGAAACAACTTATAAGAAACCTGTTTTTGTGCTTTTTTTATGAATATGGCCAAATTTGCCTTTGTCACTACTTGAAGAGAAGAAAAAACAAAGATTTCTTGATTTAGTAGTAAGGGTATTGATATTTTATGAGACAGTTTCTGAGAATTATTTCCTATCTAAGACTTTCATCACTTTTGATATGCAGCAATCAACATGTATAAAACTATTAAGATAAACTCCAATAAAAAATTGCAGAAACATATTGCATGGGTATTGAATTTCAGTATACTAATAAATGAGGAATAAAACATTAATAATATTGTACAGAATACAAGAAATCACAACCTGTGTATCAAATAGGCAATATTAAGATACTTCAGTAACAAATACAATGCTTGACTATATTCATTTTCATGGTAGTGCTACTCCCTTAAGTAAAAAGTAGAATAATAAGAATTTTTGTAAAAAAGTTTGTCACATCCTTAGGCTGTGTGAGTTGGCTTATCGATGATTTCTGACACTTTTCCCAATTCCACTTTAACATGCCAAAGCACATTCACACGATGGCAGTAAAATTTTAATCCCAGGGAAACTTAATACCTTAAGCACTGCACTGTGGAGCTTTTATGGCTGTGATCTTAGAAACAACCTAACTGCCACAAACTAGATTTTTAAGAAAAATATTGTATTGCCATAAAATGAAAAATTATGAACCTATTAAACCTATTAAACCTATTAAAAATGTCATTTGTGTTACAATTGTGTATACAATTGTGTATACAAGTTAATATGTATATATTTACATTAAAAATAATGAGTTGTGGGGCACCTGGTGGCTCCATTGGTTAAGCATCTGACTCTTGGTTTCAGCTCAGGTCACCATCTCAGGGTCATGAGATCAAGCCCCTTGTCAGGCCCCAGGCTCAAAACAGAGTCTGCTTGAGATTCTCTTTCTCCCTCTCCTTTTGAATTTCATTTCTTTTTGTTGCCTGATTGCTGAGGCTAGGACTTCCAGTATGTTGAATAGCAGTGGTGAGAGTGGACATCCCTGTCTTGTTCCTGATCTTAGGGGAAAGGCTCCCAGTGCTTCCCCATTGAGAATGACATTTGCTGTGGGCTTTTCGTAGATGGCTTTTAAGATGCTAAGGAATGTTCCCTCTCTCTCTACACTCTGAAGAGTATGGATCAGGAATGGATGCTGTATTTTGTCAAATGCTTTCTCTGCATCTATTGAGAAGAACATATGGTTCTTGTTTTTTTCTCTTGTTTATGTGATCTATCATATTGATTGCTTTATGAGTGTTGAACCAGCCTTGCATCCCAGGGAAAAATCCCACTTGGTCATGGTGAATAATCTTCTTAATGTATTGTTGGATCCTATTGGCTACTATCTTGTTGAGAATTTTCACATCTGTGTCCATCAGAAATATTGGTCTGTAATTCTCCTTTTTGGTGGGGTCTTTGTCTGGTTTTGGAATTAAGGTGATGCTGGCCTCATAGAACGAATTTGGAAGTACTCCATCTCTTTCTATCTTTCCGAACAGCTTTAGTAGAATAGGTATGGTTTCTTCTTTAAACGTTTGGTAGAATTCCCCAGGGAAACCATCTAGCCCTGGACTTTTGTGTCTTGGGAGGTTTTTGATGACTGCTTCAATTTCCTCCCTAGTTATCAGCCTGTTCAGGCTTTCTATTTCTTCCAGTTCCAGTTGTGGCAGTTTGTGGTTTTCCAGAAATGTGTCCATTTCTTCTAGATTGCCTATTTATTGACATATAGCTGCTCATAATGTGTTTTTTAAATTGTTTGTATTTCCTTGGTATTGGTGGTGATCTCTCCTTTTTCATTCGTGATTTTATTAATTAGAATTTTTTCTCTTTTGTTTTTAATAAGGCTGGCTAATGGTTTATTATCCTATTATTTTTTTCAAAGAACCAACTCCTGGTTCTGTTGATCTGTTCCACAGTTCTTCTGGCCTCTATTTCATTGAGTTCTGCTCAAATCTGTATTAACTCTCTTCTTCTGCTTGATATAGGTTGTATTTGCTGTTCTTTCTCCAGTTCCTTTAGGTGCAGGGTTAGTTTGTGTATTTGAGTTTTTTCCAGTTTTTTTGAGGGAGGCTTGTATTGTGATGTATTTCCCTCTCAGGACTGCTTTTGCTGTATCCCAAAGATTTTGAACAGTTGTATCTTCATTCTCATTAGTTTCCACGAATCTTTTTAATTCTTCTTTAATTTCCTGGTTGACACTTTCATCTTTTAGCAGGATGGTCTTTAACCTCCACGTGTTTGAGTTTCTTCCAAATTTCTTCTTGTGATTTAGTTCTAGTTTCAAAGCATTATGGTCTGACAATATGCAGGGGATAATCCCAATCTTTGGGTATTGGTTAAGACCCGATTTGTGACCCAGTATGTGGTCTACTCTGGAGAAAGTTCCATGTGCACTTGAGAAGAATGTGTATTCAGTTGCATTTGGATGTAAAGTTCTGTAAATATCTGTGAAATCCATCTGGTCCAGTGTGTCATTTAAACCTCTTGTTTCTTTGGAGATGCTGTGCTTAGATCTGTCATTTGCAGAAAGCGCCATGTTGAAGTCTCGCAGTATAAGTGTATTATTATCTAAGTATATCTTTACTTTGGTTATTAATTGATTGATATACTTGGCAGCTCCCACATTCGGGGCATAAATATTCATGATTGTTAGGTCCTCTTGTTGGATAGATCCTTTAAGTATGATATAGTGTCCCTCTTCATCTCTTACTAGTCTTTGGGATAAACTGTAGTTTATCTGATATGAGGATTGCTACCCCTGCTTTCTTTTGAGGACCATTTGAATGGTAAATGGTTCTCCACCCTTTCATTTTCAGGCTGTAGGTGTCCTTAGGTCTAAAATGAGTCTCTTGTAGACAGAAAATAGATGGGTCTTGCTTTATTATCCAGTCTGAAACCCTACGCCTTTTGATGGAATCATTAAGCCCATTCATGTTCAGAGTTACTATTGAAAGTTATGAATTTAGTGTCATCATAATACCTATTCAGTCCCTGTTTTTGTGGATTATTTCTTTGAACTTCCTCTTTCTTTTACAGTGTCCCCCTTAACATTTCTTACAGAGTGTTTTGGTGGCCACATATTCTTTCAGTGTCTGCCTGTCTTGGACTATCATTATCTCTCCTATTCTGAATGAGAGCCTTGCTGGATAGAGTATTCTTGGTTGCATGTTCTTCTCATTTAGGACCCTGAATATATCCTGCTAGGTCTTTCTGGCCTGCCAGGTCTCCGTGGGGAGGCTGTTAATCTGATATTTCTCCCTTTATAAGTTAGGGATCTCTTGTCTCTTGCTGCTTTAAGGATCTTCTCTTTATCTTTGGAATTTGCAAGTTTCACTATTAAATGTCAGGGAGTTGAGTGGTTTTTATTGATTTTAGGGGGGACCTCTCTATCTCCTGGATCTGAATGCCTGTTTCCCACCTCAAATTAGGGAAGTTCTCAGGTATGATTTGTTCAAATATGCTTTCTGGTCTTCTGTCCCTCTCAGCATCCTCTGGAACCCCAATTAAACATAGATTTTTCCTTCTGAGGCTGTCATTTATTCCCTTAACCTTTCCTCATGGTCTTTTAATTGTTTTTCTCTTTTTTCCTTAGCTTCCTTCCTTGCCATTAACTTGTCTTCTATGTCACTCACTCATTCTTCTACCTCATTAACCCTCATCGCTAGGACCTCCAGTTTGGATTGCATCTCATTTAATTGATTTTTAATTCTGGCCTGATTAGATCCAAATTCTGTAGTCATGAAGTCTCTTGAATCTTTCATGCTTTATTCCAGAGCCACCAGTAGTTATAATTGTGCTTCTGAATGGCTTTCTGAGATCAAATTGTAATCCAAATTCTGTAACTCTGTGGGAGAGAGTATTGTTTCTGATTCTTTCTTTTGTGGTTAGTTCTTCTTTCTAGTCATTTTGCTCAGTGCAGAGTGGCTAAAAACGAGTTGTACTTGTTAGAAGCACAAACTCTTCTCTCTGTAGTGTTCCACCTGTTCTCTCTTTAAATCTCAGGTCAAATTCATAGGTTTTCAGGATGAGTTGAAAATTATCTAGGTAAGTTGGTGGGGAGAGGTGACTTGGGGACCCTACTCTTCCACCATCTAGCTATTCAAACTTATCTGTGCTTTTCCAAAAGCATGATAACTCATGAACATTTTATTAAACTTTTGGATGAGCCCACAAACTCTAGCTGGGAATTTATACTATAATATAATAAAGAATATTATCAGCTTATATATCCACTTCTGTTTGGCATAGAGAAATGAGAGCGATATAGTAAAAGTTACATTTCATCTCAAAAATTCAATTAATCTTAACCTCCACATATACTAGTACAAATTTCATATGCACAGGAACCTATGTGTTTCTCCAGTTTTTGCTAGCATTATGCATCTCTGAGCTCATTTGAGTGTCCTTATAACATTGTGATCACTCTGAGTCATATATCAGTGTGAGAAAGTACTTCACTGTTTTCTTTTTAAAATGTTTAATTGTCCCTTTGTCATATAGCTCATTTCTGTGATGCCCAGAATACACTTTTCTTTTAATTGTTGACTTTATAGTTTGTATTGAAGTAAATTTCAGATTGATTCCCAGATGCCATTCCCCTCAAAGCAAGCTTGTTCAAATATTTATAAACAAATGAAAATCTAATCACCCTTCATGACATATGCAGTTTACATAAAAATACCTCATGCAAGGGGTGCCTAGCTGGCTTAGTTGGAAAAGCATGTAACTCTTGATCTCGGGGTCCTGAGTTTGAGCCCCACATTGGGTGTATAGATTACTTAAATAAATACAAAAAACCTTAAATAGAAAAAAAAAATCTCATGCAGGTCTCTGCTCCATTGTACTACTTTTTCAAAGTAACTGCAGACTTTCAGATTGCATCATTGCATAATGGAATTTAGCAGTCTATGTTAGAAGGCAAATCAACCATGGACTTCTTATTGAAGTTACCTACAGAGTAAAGCAAGAGACAATGGTATTAAATAATTTAATTTTTATTGTGGTAAAATACTTAACATGAGTTTTATCTTTAAAAAAAAATTGAAGCCTATATTTCCATATTGTTAACTATAGGCACAATGTTGTATAACAGATTTCCAGAACTTACTTGTCTTATATAATTAACTTCATGCCCAACTCCCATTCCCCTTCACCCAGCCCCGACAACCACTATTCCACTCTCTGTTTGGGTTTAACTCTTATAGATACCTCATATAAGTGGAATCATACACTATTTAGCATAATATCTATTGGGTCTATCCTTATAAATGGTTTATCCTAAATACTGTATCCATAAAAGAGGTAGGATATCATTCTTTTATAAAACAGAATAATATTTTTTATATATATGTAATATTTCATTATACCTGTATGTTTTACTATTCAAAATTGGTAAATTAAAAAAATCTACAAAATATAAATTTCTTCATAAAATAATTTAAAGTGTTCTATTCATAAGACTATCCTAAAAATATTATTTTAGCATGCATTTCACATCATATTAGTTAAATATGTGCCTAATACTTTAAAAATAACATTTGATTGAACAATTTCAAGAAATTAAAATATGTATTATTATTAACATTTTATTGCTATTTATTTACAGATATTTAACAAATTAAAAAAATTATTCAGGGTAAGTGCAATAGTGTGTCTCTAATGTGACTTTAGTATTACTTTAATTATAGGTTAAAAAATTATCTTTTTAATGCCTAGAATTAAGAAAAATCAACCTATAAATTATATGGTATATATTAGTATAGCATACATTAAATTAGAAGTATATAATAATCATTTTAAGTATAACTTTTATAATAGGTATTTAAGTATTATTCATATGCAGTTAATTATAAGTGTAATTTATAATTATGTATGATACATGTATATATAGATAGGTATAGATAGCTAGTCAGCCATAGTATAAATTCAAAGACTTCTGTATTCTACCCTGAAAATTAACCTACTCTTTTTTTTTTTTATTGTATTATTTTATTGTGGAAATACATCCTAAGGACCACTGAGGAATTCACATTTTCAGAACTAAATCTCTATCTCTTCACCAGTCCTAATCATCTGTCATCTGTAGGCAGAGTAATAATCTAGCCTGGAGAGAAAAAGGGGAAGTAAAAAATATGGAGTCAGAGACTGTGGCTCCAAGGCTAGCTAAGACATTATCACCTATTTCATAGGGAAAATTGGAAGACTTTTATTAAGTACTTAAAACAGACCTAGAAGCATGTTATACACTGTATACAGGAGTCTGGTTTGTTATTTCACTTTCTTTCTACAGAGAATGTTAGCCACATATATGCATGGATCATATGTATTGCTAAGGCTCCTGTTTGTAAAAATACTTTACTATTTTAAAAAGTCTATAGGATAAGGAGCAAATATTTAGCTGTATTGAGACTGTCTGGTCTGCAGCTTAATTATGAATATTTCATTTCTAATTAGCTTTGAACAACTTGAAGGTGAAACCTGTGATGTTTTTGGTATCAGTTTCCTCCTTATTAGTCTTTTGTTTCTTAGATAGCAAAGGGTTATATATAGATTTAACTTTACTCTTCCAGACCCTTCCATCCTTTTCCAGCTCAATATACTGCTCCATCATCTGTAAATGTCTCATGATTAAAACTGATCATGCATTGATTGCTTTTCTAGATTATGATTAATTCAGCCAGCCCACAGGGCCATCTCAAGCTTCTCCTCTTCCAATAGAAAGCCTAGTGGAATCCTTCAACTTATGACATGAACAAACTTTAGAGTAAATTCAGACTCAGCAAATGTCCCCAGGTTTGAACTGATCAATATTCTCATTTCTACAAAGAATGACATATTCATATTTTTTTTCTTCTTTTTAATTGGATTTTAAGTGTTTGCAATAGGATTAGTGCCTTCACTGGCTTCCCATTAACTGCTACATATTTCTTGTAAGGAAAGCTCTCAAGACTCCTACTTTATACCCTAACTTAAATATTCCTCTACTCTAGGGTATTAAAAGCTCTAACATAAAATATGGAGAATTAGGAATATAAATATTTGGAAAATATATACATTAAAATTCATAAATAATTTTTTTAAGATTTTATTTATTTATTCATGAGAGACACAGAGAGAGAGAGAGAGAGAATGAGGCAGAGACACAGGCAGAGGGAGAAGCAGGCTCCATGCAGGGAGCCCGACATGGGACTCAATCCCAGGTCTCCAGGATCAGGCCCTGGGCTAAAGGCGGTGCTAAACCACTGAGCCACCCAGGCTGCCCCATAAATAAATTCTTGTATATAAAGCATGCAGAATAATTTCTGATGATTATAATGCTATATAAATGAGTGCTACTTTCATTCTATCTGTATAGGTAATTCATACCAAGTTCTTTAAATTGTCAAAATTTAGTCTTTAACGGTCAAATATATGAGATATGTTGTATTGTAAATGTCAAAAAATAGACATTTACATCAAAAACTGCTGTCCTCCTGCTATCAAAAATATCAACATGTGTTTGCCTGAAATCTCTATTTTTATTTCATTTGGGGGCTACAATCAGTGGACATAAGGTTGTGGATCGGCATTTTCTTTTTAAAAATGTAAAGGTATTCCACCGTCTCCTGTATTACATAGTTTCGTTAGAAATGTCAGTGATAAATTTATTAAAGTATCTCAAAGCAACATATTAGTTTCTCATTTTTTTCTTGATTTCTGACACTAAAAAACTGTGAAATTGTTAAGGTTGTAGTAATATTTGTATCCTGAATAATGTGAACTACTTTCAGAGTAGAATTTATTTTGAATCTGAAAAGAAATTCAGATATTGGCTGAAAACATTAGTCTAATCCAGGATTGAAATGATTCCAAATTGAAAAAAAAAAAAAAAAAGAAATGATTCCAAATTGTATTTTATTCTTTGAGAAAAATTTATCATACATACTCCACCATGATTTCTAGCATACAGGCTGTGTTTTGGATGTATCAGGTGAAGGCCTAGATTATTTACCACATACCATTTCTTAATAGGATGTCACTACCAATTTTTGCCATCTAGCTCCATTAAAATGCCAACCGTTTGTACTAGCTTCCTAACAAATTTTGAATTGGTTAAATCATCTATCCATTGGTAAAGAGATGCAAAAATTAAATATAGCTGAATTGCAAAAAAGTGTATACAAGATATAATCAATACCCACATCAGAAAAAAAATATAAAATTACCAGTATAACATAATATGCCATGATGAGACTTTGATGAAGTCAACACCTATACTCAAGATTAGAGGGTTTCAGTGAATCTGAGATATAAAACTGATGAGAATAATCATATACAACTATGTCACATTGGCTAAGTGGGATCATTGAAAGATAAGGAGAGCCTACAGGGTGAAAGGAAAGATATTTTGTTATTAGTTGTGTTAATGTTTTTTTTTTTTTTTTTCAAGATGGAAAAGAGATGGCATTGTCATGTATCTAAAAATACTGTTAGGAAGAGTCAGGTCAAAATATTAGTGTCCATTAAACACGATGGACACTTACTCTGTAAATCTGAGAAATGATATAATACCCAACTTTCAAAGCAACTTTGAGATTTGGGGAGCATAGAAATGACCCCAATAAATTATCGGTGGCTACACAGCCATATTAAACTTCAAGGGAACATGAAACTTTGATCGTCCCATGTCCCTGGAAGGAAAAGAAAACCAGAAATATGATAACCAGCTCTAATGTCTAAGACAGTGCATGAGATTCAGATATACATGCTGCAGCTTTTTTTATTGATTGCATCTTATATATACATCTTCAAATTGATGTTAATAATCTCTAAGATCATTCTACTGTTTAAACTAGTAACACATCAAAAAATATATTTTTCTTCTGAAAATACAAAACCTGTTTAAATATTATCCATCTTCTTCATTCTCCTACTTAGCCCTTCTTTCTTCTTCCAAATATAACACTTTCTTCTCAGCTAAGCTTATATGTAACATTTTCGTGACTTATTTGGCAAGTCTGTATGGCAGAATTAATTATTTTTGGTCATGAAGGTGGTGGGGTTTTGGTTCATCATTATTTTAACAATGCATTTGTAATAATGTATTTAAAAGTATACAGTGTATTTATTTAATTGTAAAAGTAAAGCATGAGCTCCTAGAGGGAAAGAAGCATGAGTTCTTACTCTTTAAAAATACACCTAACTCCCTCAAGAAGCTGCCCATCACTACTCTTCAAGAAATGTCTATTAAGTAAACACATTAAGTAATGTATGAAAATAAGAATAAAGTGTCTGAGTGGACAATATTCTGTGCAGGGTATTTAATAAGACAGCGTAACCAATACTGGGTTATACTGTCTCTTAAAAAAACAATAAAGTATTTTATGCACATTGAAATATACAGAGATTACCATCTTAGAAGTATTGACATGCCCCCCAAGATCAGAAGAAGAGAGAATTTGAGAAGTAGGAAAGTCTTGCCAAAAGGTGACATACAATCTCTCTTGTATCTCCAAAATATGTTGAAAGACCTCTGAAGGTAAGGAACAGCCCTAATGTATGTATCCATTTCTTAGATTTGCCAAGCAACAGTGGCTTCATAAATTGAATAGTTAATATTTACGCCATTGAATTAAAGTGCAGCACATTAGTAACCATGATTTTAGAATAAAATTAGTATGCACAAGTACAGCAATTTTTTGATTATTCATTTAGTATTATACCAACTGCGAATATCAGAATATTCAACTAATAGTGGCTAAAAAGTAAAGATTTAATTATCATACTGCCAGGGAATCTTTTAGAAGGTCAACAAATTAACCTGTCTATCCCTCTTTTCAACCATTCTCACTGTGTTGTCCTGGATCTTATTATGCTACTTCCTCATTCAAATGCACATTTCATGCCTAAATTCAAAGACAGTGTGCATGATAAGCAAAGGGGCTTTTCTTTCCACGAGTCTTTTTTCTTTCAGAAACCCACCAGAAGGCTTTACTTTATTGCCTTATAGGAGACATAAATATATTGATAGGGGGCATCTGGGAGGCTCATCCAACTCTTCATTTCAACTCAGGTCATGGTCTCTCGGTCATGAGATCAAGCCCTGCATTGGACTCTGTGCTCAATGTGGAGTCTTTTTGAGAGTCTCTCTCTCTCTTTCTCTCTCTGCCCTTCCCCCCCCCTTCCCTTCTCCCCCTGCTCACTCTCTCTCTCAAAATAAATAAGTAAAAATTTTAAATTTTAAATTAATTAATTAATAGTCATGTCCAGTTTGCAAACCAAGCTGAGAAAGCAACTGTCTGGAAAAGTTGCACGGGTTATCACTGTCACTCAAAAATATTTTGCTTTTGTTTTGTTTTGTTTTGTTTTGTTTTCACAAGGATGAGTAAAATGGCTGCTTGATGACCAAATAATATTATCTGCCATGAAGTATAAATGTGATGCTGACTTATGAAAGGATGAGAAGGTTGAGACGGTTATTGAAGAATTCAATCTCTATTTAGAATCCTTGCATGAAGCCTGTGGATGGTCTCCATATGTTATCTGATTTGACATTCTGATCATTCAACACGTTGCTCATAAACAATGCTCTGATGCTCCTGCTGATACTGCTATGTGCTGCCTTTTCTTCCTTGTCCCTAGCCAACTCTCTATGTTTCAACTTTGCCATTCTCTGGATGGGTAAAACCAAAGTGGGCCCTTCACATGGTGCCCTGAAAGGCTGGGCATGCTGGTTGCATACTCTGCTCTCCCTTTCCTGGCGAAGGGAACTCTTTTTAGCTGGAGAATTTCCTCTTGGCAATGAGCCCTGTTGTCTTAGAGGATGGTATGTAAGAGAAAAATGAAACTTCTTCCCTTTCTGTGGGATTATTCTCAGGTTATTTTGTTTCACTATGTTACTAAAATGTTTAAGTGTACTCTAGTGCTACTTTTGTTTGTGGGCAGCACTCTGATTATTGATCTTCATCAGAGGACAGGGCTTGGGGTCTCATACTTTGTCATCTTGGTGACATCACTCTCTCCATGTATTAAAATAATTTGATGAAAGTCCAAATAAACTTGGTTGTCTCATATTGAACTATCTATTAACATACTTATCATATTGTATATTTGATCTACTCATCTGTTAGAATGATCCAACTGCTTGTGCAAATCATATGAAGATTCTCAGTATGAAGGAGAAGTGGAGCACGAGCTGCCTCATTTTTAAACTGATTACCTCAAGTACACATTCTAGTTGACTGACAACAAAATAAGCAATATTGTAAGAAGAACAAAATGATGATTAACTGCAAAAAAAGAAGTTTACATCTTATCAAGAAAGGCATTTGTCTCCTGATAGCTGTAAATATATGTTTGTTTTTTTTTTCTTTATAGAGACTGGGCTTCCAAGAAGTTGAATGTGTTCTATTTATATCTCTCTTCTGTCTTAGGCATGTGTGCCAAATTTTCTAATTTAGTAGTTGAAGGGCTCTACATAAAATGCAGTGAAATTCCCTTATTTCCCTTGAATAGGGAATAATTAAGCAGAGTGCATGAATCTGAGTCTAGCCAAAAGATATTTTTAAATGTTCTAGAGGATTTTAACAATGGAATAAAGAAAATCTCTAATTCTTGTTATTTTTCTACATTTTTATTCTATTTTAAGAGAAATAATACTGGAATGAAGCTAAATATTTTATCATGCAGTTTCAAAGGCTGTTTCTATAGACATGCACTTCATACATAGAATTTAAATTGATATTGCAATTTTATATATTCATAGAATCCTAGTGTTCACCATCTAATGATGTGAGTGATATTTCTTCTGATATTATATTTACTAGCAGGTGAATATAAACTGGCAATATTATTAGCATTTTAATGATGAGTAAACTGAAGCTCAGAAATGTTAGTTGATTTGTTCATTGTTATATAGCAGAGACAGGACTTGAATCCTAAGACACATTGTATCAAATAATATGCTTTTGGATTAAGACATGAGAAGAGCTGAGCTACAGTTACAAATACTGTATTGTGCCCCTAAAAATTAGGTAAATGTTCTTACTCCAATAAAATAAAAAAAAATAGTTGCATTAAAATTTTAAAAAGAAAAGGAATTCCGCTCCACAGTACAGCTGAGAATTGGACCCCAGGCTAGCAAAGTGTACGAAAGAGCATATCTCTGCCACTCAAAGATGCATGGCACAAATACATGGCACAGATGGTTACAAACATCCCTTCAATGAAATGATACCTATGAAGGAGTCTTAAGTGTTGCTGCCATCCTGGGTACAAGCATTTGCTTGCAGCTATTCGCAGAAGGAACAATTTAACTGTTGTGTGAGGGCGTTTAATGGAGTTAGAAATTTGGGAAAAAACTTATCTATACAGAGAAAGTACTATTCTCTAAATAGAATAGCTGGATTTACATTATGCATTGGCTATGTTCATCTGTGCCAAGCTCAGCTGTACTCATTACCGCCTTGCACTTCATTTGTCCAAGGATACTTAGGCTACCAAAAGCTTTCATGGTAATCAATACCTCCATGAAGAAAGAGGTGCTCTTATGAATTAGAACCCAAGCCTAACTGCTTGGTAAAGTACCACTAGAAATGTTGCACATTTTAGAAATGAGAATACTGCTTTTATAGCCACACAATGATAGTTAGTAATTGACAATTAATGATTTAAGTAATGACTTCATAAAAAGAAGCAAGGTTGTGCTATATTAAACACAAAGATTTTTGAGAAAGCATTGGATATTCTCCTTTGTCTACATATTATAAAACTTGTACAAGGAACACAATTTTATTTCTTTAGTGTTTCCTATTCAATATTACGAAATTTATAAAATACAGATTATATATGTGCATATATATAAATGGCAATATATATACATATATGTTATACAATTATAATTGTTCAACATAGTGTCACTTTTACAAGCATGACACTTAGAGGTAATATCCATGATACATGCATAAATATGGCTGATGTTTCCTATAGAAACAAAGTAAAATAAACAAGACTAAACAATTGTATAGAGCATATAACGTGCTTTAAGAACTTAATAAATACCCTTAATTTTTTCCTATGAGATAGGCTATGTAATGTTGGCTACCCAGCCATCATCTATAGCTCCATGCTTTGTCTCCCTTCTTTCTCCACACAGGCCCCTACAAAGGAGGGACGATTACGGCTGGGTAAGAGGTAAGATTTAGTCTTGAAAATAAGCATTCTTCATTTGTCTTTAAGATGTATTCCCATAACAAAATAATATAATAAAAAAAAAGTAAGCTAATGTTTAAGGAAGAATACAGGAGTCTTTGAATTATCCTGTGGTTGAATAGTTATCTATACCTATCTATGTATACACATATGTAATTTTACATTAACTATATATTCATAATACTTATAATAACCATGTTATAAGTATTATGCCTATGATGTTTATTATACCTTTACAATTTGATATTTAATATAAAATGTATAATATATAGGTTGATTTTCTCTAATTCTAAAGACTAAGAAGAAAAGTGTTTTTTAAGCTATAATTGAAGTACCAGGAAAGTCACAGTAGAGACATATTTAGACATATTATTGCACTGTTCCACTGAATAAATCTTTAATTTGTCAAATACCTGTAAATAATATTTAATAATAAAACACTAATGATAATATCTACCTTACAAATTTCTTGAAGTGGTTCGATTAAATGTTAAATTACTAGGCAAATATTTCTAATTATGTGAAATGCCTGCTAAAATCATACTTTGAGAACAGTCTTGTGAACATAACACTTTACAGTAAATTTTTTTTTAAGATTTTATTTGTTCATGAGAGACCGAGTCAAGCAGAGACATAGACAGAAAGAGAAGCAGGCTCCCTACAGGGAGCCTGATGTGGGACTCAATCCCAGGGCCAGTGGATTAAGACCCGAGCTGAAGGCAGATCCTCAACCATTGAGCTACATAGGTGCCCCATACAGTAAATTTTTTTCTTTCAAGAAAATAAACATTAATGAATACATGGAGATGCCTGGCTGGCTCATTCAGTTAAGCGTCTGACTCTTGATTTCTCCTCAGGTCATTATTAGCCCTGTGATGGGCTCCTTGCTCAGTGACAAGTCTTCTTGTCCCTGTTTTTCCTGCTCCTCTGAGCTCACACACTCTCTTTCTCTCAAATAAAAAAATAAACAAACAAATAAATAAAATCTTTTAAAACTAAATGAACATATGTATGTACATATGTGCATCTTTACATAAAAATAAGCCTTTTAGCTTAACATGTTACTCTGAAATAGTTGTTTTATCACTAGTGAATTGGAAAGATATTACAGCCAGAAAATACACATAAAAATAGATCTTAGGCAATCTTTTTTTTTTTTTTTTTTTTAGTAGATGGTCCATGATGCATCTTAATTTATTCATCTATATACCTAAAAGTTTGGCATGCCAACTAACTACTCTTTGATTTAAGGGTATGGTCTTGCTTCCTAATGACACTTACAGTACAAGGAGCTGAACTGCCAGGAACCTCATAAAATGTGATCTATAAGTTAAAGTAAAAAGAATGCCTCAAGACTAATACAATAGTAGAGTTGTTTTTCTTTTTCCTCTATCAAACTTCTTATAGATGAAAGCCAATGGATAGCTTTGAAAATTATATAGGATTTCACATGTTAGCAGAGTTCATACAAGCATTGGATTGGGAATTCATATTTCAAGTTCATATTTCAAGAGGAACAGAGGAAAACACTGAAGCCTTACATTTATGCTGGTTTAATATTATATTCTAAAAGTCATTCTTAGCAGTTTCTCTCATTATATTTTGCTCATTAAATTTTCTCTTTCCATTCTACTTATAAAAATGATATATGTATCAGCAAGTGGTACTTATTTCTTCTTTTGCTGCACTAATTTTTAAACAAATTTAAAAATCACAAAATAATCATTAATATTTAACTGAATAATATATGATGTTAGAGGTGTCTGGGTGGCTCAGTTGGTTAAGCATCTGCCTTCAGCTCTGGTCTTGATCCCAGGGTCCTGGGATGGAGCCCAAGGTGGGGGGTGGTCCCTATTCAGCAAGGAGTCTGCTTCTCCATCTCCCTCTGGCCCTCTGCCCCTCTCTCTGCTCATGTGCTCTCTCTCTCTCTCTCTTACTCTCTCCATCAAATAAATGCATTTTTAAAATCTTAAAAAAAAATCTTTTTAAAATAATGATGTCTCTTGGAAAACTGCATGGTATTTATATTAAAGCTTACACTCATAAGGACAGTTGGAGGTATGTCCACCATCTTTTCTTACTTATATTAGAATTCATCAGAAATTTAAATTGATAGGACCATCCCAAATGCCTGACAGTGAACTTCAGGACCCATGAAATAGTAAATGCTCATGGTTGAGGTTTGAGTTTTAATAAACTTGAAATGATCGTTGATTTCTGCTTTCATTTTTGATTTGTGTTTGCCTTGCTGAATATTTTTTTAAAACTTTTTAAACAATGCTAAGTAAAGAAGTAAGACAAAAATGAAAATTCTCTCATCACTGAAGATTCTATTATTGCATATTGCAAATTGAAGTGCTTCAGTAATGCTCATGAGCACGTGTGAGACTGTGGTTTCTGTTATAGACATTTTCATCCATACTTTTGGAAAAGATTCAGTTTTCTTATTCCGCCATAGCTTTGAATAGAATAGTGATTGCTTATGAAATTTTTAAGTGAACCAAAATTAATATGCTTATTCTATCAAAGCTATGCTAAATGCAGAAATAAAAATCAAAGCCAATGTTGAATGTACTATTTTCACCTCTTAAAATAAATCCTGTGGTCTTGTCAAATAAGCCATTTTGTAATGTAACATCATTAAAAATAACATGGCACGCATTCTGAAATGGAGGCATTTATTCTGAGCAGCTCAGATCTATCTTTGATGTAGTTATAAACTAAAGGGCATGTGAAGAAAAAAAATGCCTTGACTTCCCCTATATAACTTTCAAACAGGGGAGATTCAAAAGATAAATTATTTAAAGGAATTAAAGAAGACACTGCGGGGCTCTCGCTGCTTATTAAGGGTGAGTGATTTTCAAATTTGGTCAAGTTACACTTCAACAGATTTTTTTCTTTTACTCTGGCTTTATTTTGCCAGGATCATAGCAATGAAAAAAATGTTAAAACTTTTTCATCATTCTCCAGAGAAGATAATGATTACTTCCTCCCTTATATCATACTGAAGCATTAACTGGTTGTAATTATATTGGCGGATTAAATTAATAAGCAGGTGATACAAAGCAAGACCCACAGTAATCAGCTTCTTTCCAATACTCCTATAAGGAACTTTATTTTAAAAAGTATAAGATGGATGCTAAAAGTGCAGTTCAACAGCAATATCGGTTTGTTTTACAGTATTAAAGGAAAAACAGAGGCAACCAACGATGAATCTAGCAAAGGTATTCAGATCAGGCTGCGTCCTTTCTCCAGACAGTGAATTTAGCTAGCTACTGGAAAGACCTAGGGTGGTGGAAGTAGACCTAGGGAGGGTCTCTGATGACTGCCTGACAACCGGCCCTCCTGGGAAGCTCTGATTTGCATTTTTCCAGTTTCTGTGATGCAAATGAACCAGGATTGACTACCAATAAGGCGTCATTGACTATGGAGTTGCTAAGAAATGCAGGCTGTATGAGCCAGCTCCAACTTACTGCCAGTTATCTTCCAGTAGCTATAAAGTCACAATGTCCAAAAGGGATTGAATGTGACCTCCACGGTTCCAAAGTAGACATGGATTAATAAGGGAAAACTAACTAAGGGTAGGTTTCCATCTGTGTAGGAAATCTTTCCAAGAGGAGCAAACCTCATCCATTGACCAGTGGGTACTGGTATATCAGTAAATACTTCAGCTCCTTGTCCTTGATTTTGTGATAATTCCAAGGCATATGATCCTCACTGTCTGACAGTGTTCTCCAGAAGGATTTAGCTTCACGTATTCTCAGGGGTTACATGCTTCATAGCCATACTGTATCTATTGCTTTCCTTTCCCAGTGAATCCTGGGATCATCATTCACATATATTGTTTGCACTATGAATCTTGCCTTACTGTCTTCTGAATTTGGTGTCCCCATATAACTAGTGAGGAACAAACATTTTTCCCATAATCTCTCCACAACATTGGCTCACTTCAGCTTTTCAGTATTTTAGATCTTGAGTAACACTGGATACATTCTTCCTGTAGCAATTGAACATGTTTCTCTATTTTATTTTTATCTCCCTATACATCAGGGTTTCTCAACCTAGACACTATTGACATTTTAGGCTGGATAATTCTTTGTAGCGGGAAGTTGTCCCATATACTGTGATATGTGGAGCAGCTGCCCTCACCACTGCTACCCACTAGATGCCAATAGCAACCCTACTCCTAGTTGTGACAACTAAAAAAAGTCTCCAGACATTTCCAAATGCCCTATGGAGGGAAAAATTACAAGTTGAGAAAAATATGGCTCTACATCTTTCAAAAGTTGAGTTGATAGCATTTAATCCTTCCCTAGAACATGTGAAGTTAGGGTTCCACTCTATTGGATTTGAGAACCTCCTTCATTATATTTTTATGATAATTAACAACAATAATAATAATAACGGAGTTATTATTACTATTATTTTGCTTTCTGGCACTATGGTTATTCTTAGATCACACTAGACTTTTTCCCCTTACAAGCATTATAAATAAGTTAAATAATTCATATTAAAATATGTAGCTATATTTATAGTAGAATTAAGCTCTTGCACAGTTGAAAAAATTAATCAAATATTAATTATAATTATTACAAAAGTAATAATATTGTATGGCAGAAAAAGTAATAAATTTGCAGTGAAATTTCCTATAATCCATTCTCTGCTTAGGAAATTTCTTCCTGATGCTTTAATACTTCATTCAACTTCAATGGACATTAATTTGTTTTACCTTCTTGTTTTTGGTTGTTAGCAAATCAGACAAAAAATATATTTAAGTAATTTTTAGACTATGCAGAACAATACACAAAGATATTTAAAATATGAAATGTGTTTCACAACACAAAAAACAAATGGAAGTTTTCTATTACTGAACAATTCAAATAATATATAATCAGTGCAAACCCTGATTTTAAATTTTAAATTAATTTTAAATATTTAAAATTTTAAATATTTTCCAAAAATAATAATTATCCAAAAATATTTGCCATTATTTATTGAGCATTTAATTTTGGCACATACTCTGCTAAGTTCTCATTACACTTTTTGTTTTTTCCTCATATGTTCACAACTCTCCAGTGAAGCATATGTTGTAGTTATGCCCAATTTTATAACATAAATCTAGTACATGGGTGCAAATTAAATTCATGGTAAACTAAGCAAAAGTGAGCAGCCTCCAAAACCCATAAAAACATGAAAAGATCTTTAATTTCCAAATTTGAAACTATATGGAAATATTAAAAGAGGAATGAGAATTACAGTTTCCACTTTCTTGAAATTGGCAAATATTTCTAGTGTCAGAGACTATAAAAGTTAGAGACCATATCTTCATATATATTTGAAACTACTATGTACTAAAAGGAGAGGAAAAAGCAGAGAATTTCTTAAAATACACTGCTTTATGTGAAATGTTTACTAATTAAACCAGATCTTACATTTCGAAAACATAATTAATGTAAGATTAAAAAATATATTCTCCTGTGAAAGGTATTTAATGATTACATGAATGAATCTACTTAGAAAAAGCTCGCTTTCTTTCTTATCCAGAATTAAACTTGAAGTACACAAGAAATTAATTTGCATTGTATTGTATAAATACAAATTTAAATATGTGTCAACTCTAAAACTTTCAATATTAAACTTGTTTTTCCTAATCCTGTCTTTTTAATTAGGATACTCTTTTAGATGTACGTAAAAAACCTATATAATAATAATTAAAATTCTAATTTTAAGCTATTAATTTAAAACAGTATTTTAAAGCATAGATTGCCACAAAATAGCAAAGCCATATTTGTACAAGATGCCAAATATATTTTTTTCAATAAAGGAAGATGCTAGGGTATTTTAGTAGCCAAGAATAGATAGGCAAATTTGGAGAAAACATATTTAATTCTTTGACTATTTTAAGCTTTGAAAATAGTGGAAACTAGTTCTCATGTCTTCAAAAACCCCAAAAAAGTCAGATTAACAATAAATCCGTGAAATCAGGTTCCTAAGTTCATCTAATTCTGTGCTCCAAAATTCTCATAAACAATAAATATGAATTAATAATTTAAAAATGTGGGCAGCCCTGGTGGCCCAGCGGTTTGGCGCCACCTTCAGCCCAGGGCGTGATCCTGGAGCCCCGGGTTGTCCCACGTGGGGCTCCCTGACTGGAGCCTGCTTCTCCCTCTGCCTGTGTCTCTGCCTCTCTCCCTCTCTGTGCCTGTCATGAATAAATAAATAAAATCTTTTAAAAAAAGAAAAGTCTTCTTAGGAAATAATCCCCCTACATTATCATCAAAGCTCAAAACTGAAAAGTAAAAATTTTTAATATATTCTTGGAAATACATAAAATAGAAAAGTGGAGATTCTCTAATTTTTAAAAAAATTACACTGTGGCTTTGTCATTCACTCCTTCATCCACCAGTTTATTCAGCATTCAGCATCTATTATGTACTGGAAGCTGTATTAGTCACTGAACTTGGAATAATGAATGCAGCAGATAAAAGTTTTTGTAGCCCCTGACTTCATAATGCCTACATTTTAGTGTGGAGTGTCAGAAAATATACAAAATGAGTAGAATGCATGGCATGTTATTTTCAGTGCAAAAGATAAAATTACGGACTACTGGCCAGAAGGGGATTGCAAATATAAGTAGGGTTGTCAGAGGTTCACATACTGACAAAGTGATATTTGAGGTAGGAACAATAGCTGAAGAAAGGAACTGGTGCTTATTGGAGAAAAGTTGTTCCAGCCAACTGGGCATTAGGCAAAGCATAATGGCCTGAGATGGGTTCATGGACGCATGATCTAGAAATAGTCAGGAGCATGCCACAGCAGAGTGTGACTAGAGAAAAGAGCAGTAGAAGATGAATTATCAAGGATTGGAGAAACTAGATTTTATAGGATATTGGCGGTCTTTTGCGTTAAAAGGACTGGCATTTACTGAGTTTGATAGAAGAGATTTGGAGAAGTCTTTGCAGAATGAAATGACTTACTTTTCAAAGGAGCATTAATCTGGCTTACTTTGAAAACAGTATCTGAATTGCCATTTAAAGGGATAATTGACAAAGGATTGAGGACTTGAGTGTGGTCTGTAATAGAAAGTCAACAAGGATGCAAGGAAGACATATAGGAAATGTATTGAAATCAAAGAGGTGTGAAATGATGGCAGCTTCAACATCCATCATGATGGATGTGTTTTGAAGTTAGAACAAATAAGATTAGTAGGATTGAATGTGTGGTGGGACAGAAAAAAAAAAAAGTAAAACAGAAGAATGACACTGGTGCTTTTCAGAGAGATAAGAAGGACCCCCCAGAGGAACTTAATTATGGGAGAAAAGCAATTTGCCTTCCTAATTCTTACTTCCAAAAATTCTAGTGACATTCCAACAGCAGTTTGGGCTCTCTCCTTTTCTCTAGGCTACCACAAGTAACTCTGCCTTTCCTGTGCTTCTTTTCTCATAACAATTTAAGAAATTTGGGGATTCTATTTAATCCCCAGTTGCTCATATTTTGGTATTTCTTAAGATATTTTGTTACTGGGGAACCTAGGTGGCTTTGGCTCAAGGACCATGGGATCACGACTTGGGTCAGGCTCCCTGCAGGGATCCTGCTTCTCCCTCTACCTATGTCTCTGCCTCTGTCTCTCATGAATAAATAAATAAAATCTTAAAAGAAAATATGTTGTCACTTAGTGTGGCAGATTAAATATGGCTGCCAACTCTTAATAATTTTTCCATGAAAGGTGGGGCCTATGCCCAAACCTGGAATTTGGGAGGTCTTCATGGTGGGCTTGGGCAAATGGCACACACTGGAATGACACCATGTCAGTGCTCAGGAAATTGGTAGTTTCCAACCTCCTGTCTTTTGGAATACTCTTTATCTGGAAACCCTGAACAACCATGTAAGAAATATTACCACCTCTCAACCACTGTGCAGAAGCATCCTCAAGTAGGTCAACTGGCTGATAATTTGAACTAATTTTAGCCTTTTATCCATGCCATCCAAGGTTACAGACCTGCAAGGGATGCTCTGGTCAATCCTGCAGACCAAACCAACTGCCAGTTGCTACTGAGAGACCTCAGTCAATATCACCTGGAATAGAAGAATTACCAACCAGAGCCCTGCTCAGATTCTTGACTCATGAGAGTGTGAGTTATAATAAAAAGTGTGTTTTAAGGCACTTATGTTTAAAGCAATTTGTAATTTGACAAAACATAACAGGAACAGATCTATTTTTTTTATTTTTACAAATGTATTCTGTGGAGTTTTAGTTTTCTTATCCTAGTTACTTTGGGAAGATTTAAAGTTGACCTTTATAGCACCACCATTTTCCCAGAATTTGAGCTATTTATTCTGGTGTCATACATAATATTGCTTCTCAAGAAGAAAGTCATTTTATACCACAGGGAAATGCAGAGATTTGGGTCAGTGTACCAAGAATGTGAAAAATCTTTGAATCAAATAGTAAAATTTGGTATGGCTTTTCCCAAAACAGAATATACAAATTTGGAAATCAGAAGTCCAAGTAGGAATGACTCTTATGCCTAACAATATTGACATTTAAAATTTTCCTTCCCCAGTATTTTGCATTTTATTGCTTCTGTTATTTTGATTCCAAGAAATGGAATTTTTCTCAAAGCTCAGAGCAATTCTTTAAATTCAGTGTAACATCTGGACATTTTGGTGTCTTCTTGCTAATAAGGGATTGTTATGTACCCTGGTGTGATTGATCCTTTCTATCTTGAATATACATTGAATTATGGAAAACTATTTTCTCCATTTATGATAGATGACCATGTGAGGAGAAAATATAGTTTCTTAGTGTGTTTCTTAGTTTAGGAAGAAATATGAATGTCTTTCTTATTGTGGTATATGCATACACTATTACTATTATTACTTTGGTCTTCTTTGAATCATCTTTATATTTGTGGAATATAGGATTTTTAGACATCAACTATTGAATACTTTTTTAAATTTGTTTCTAAAAATAATTGCTTTAATATTTATAAAAATTGTTTATAAAATTTCCTGCTATTGGGCCATCATTCAGCATTATTACCAACGTTTTGATAGTCCAGTCACAAAACTTGACAGATTTTCCATGATTTTTTGGCTGCATTCAAGAACTCTTTGTATACAAAACAATGATAACAGTTAACAGGTTTGTTAGGTCCAGTCATAGAGGCAAGTATTCTTAGTGTCTTCTTTATGAGACTATCTTTGATCACTATTACAAGATAACTTATTCATATTCATCAACTCTGGTTTCCATCTTTCTATCATACTGCTTAAATTTATATTTTTCAATTTTGTGTTCATTTAATCTTGATTTTCAAATAAATTATGAAATATTTTACGTACTATCCTCCAGTTTAATATTAGTTTATCTCTCAGTTACATGAATTACCAACATCATTTAACACATTTTTTTTTCTTCACTAAACCAGTGTTTCACTTGGATGGTAGTCGTATACTCTCTCCTTGATTTTCTTCCAAAATAGCTAACTGGCCTTATGAGACTACTTTGTCATTTTTCCCCTCATCTTTTCAATCTCATAGGATCTAAGGAAATATTCTCATAATTTCAAATATCGCCTAGTTGCTGATGAGTCCAAAATTTATAGGGCAACCAGATGTTTCTCCTAAATTCCCTTTTCTTAAAAAATACTTACATTCCATTTCTTGAACATTTCATAAAATCTCTAAACAACTCTCTATGAAGATAATTGTTTTCATTATATCTTTAATAAATACTGAATTGTGGAAAATTATTTTTCTCTATCTATGGGAGATGACCATGTGATTTATATATACTCTGTTCTTCCTAATAACTAAATTTAGCTTTTATTACATTATTTTCACATTTTAAGAATATTTATGGACAGCCCTGGTGGCCCAGCAGTTTAGCACTGCCCTCAGCCAGGGGTGTGATCCTGGAGACTCGGGATTGATCCCAGTCGGACTCCCTGCATGGAGCCTGCTTCTCCCTCTGCCTGTCTTTGCCTCTCTCTCTCTCTCTCTCTCTCTCTCTGTGTCTCTCATAAATAAATAAATAAAATCTTAAAAAAAATTTACTCCATCTTTCACTGCCAACATTCAAATTAGTTATGCATCCCATATCATCTGAAAAAAAATTTAAAAATCAGGCCCATTATTTTTTAAAGTATCATACAATGGATTAAAATATCACATTTATTATTTGAAATAGACAATTTTATTATAAATATCCTATAATAGAAATATTTGCAAATGTAAAGATTATGGTCCTATTAATGTTATTCTTTAAAATTAAATAATATATTTTCTGTCAAGTAACTCTTATTACTCTACACGTAATATGATTCCAATGGTCTCATTATGAAGTAAACTTTAAAAACAATTTTCTTTTTTTTTTTTTTTTTTTAAATTTTTTTTTAATTTTTATTTATTTATGATAGTCACAGAGAGAGAGAGAGAGAGAGAGAGGCAGAGGGAGAAGCAGGCTCCATGCACCGGGAGCCTGACGTGGGATTCGATCCCGGGTCTCCAGGATCGCGCCCTGGGCCAAAGGCAGGCGCTAAACCGCTGCGCCACCCAGGGATCCCTAAAAACAATTTTCAAAGCAAAGCAGCATGAAAGTTATTATACTCGTGACAGTATAGGTAGATGATATATATATATATATTTTAAATATTTAATCAACCTTGGTATTAGCCTAAATTCCAATTTAAATATTTCAAAATAATAGTTATTTTCACAAAAGAGAATATTTGATACAACTGAGATTGAAAATGAAACCAGAGTAAGTAATCTTTTATTTTATTTGACAAAATTATAATGCAAAGTCTACAAAGGTGAAGGAAACCAGAAACAAATGTAATAAAATGTTTCTAATTTTCTGTCTCTATATCTGTGAATTCAAATTATAAGTAATTTCTTTGCAACTTCCCTGTAGAGAAAATGAGAACCACTCTTATTTTTCTATTGCTATTGTTTAGGAATGCTTTTGGGCAGATAATGATATTAATAATATCCAAGACTTGTATATCACATTTCAGATAAGAAAATACCTATATCTGCTGGGTAATTTATTCCCTATAATAGCCTTAAGATATTGGTAGAGTGTTTAATAATATTCTTGTCCTTTATAAAAGAGAAACATGACGCTTAAATAGCTAAATAGCCTTTCTGCAAATAATTAAAAGCCATTTATTTACCTCTTGTTATGAAAGCAACTAATTTGGTGTGGGAGAAAAAGGGGTAAATGAGATAGATTTCCCATCTTAAGGAACTCACAGTCAAGAGGAGCTGGAGGACACATAACTACTTTGTTTTTAATAATGTGCAGTAGGTGGAATTTGATTTAATGATGGCTTTTATTATATCAAAATTTCTTCAGAAATTTATGCAATTTACTGTAATATTACTTATGTGTGCATAATATAGGACTAATCTATTTAGTTAAGGCCACATGAATAATTGAAACTTTGGTTTTTAAGATTTGAGGGCTAATGAAAAAAATTAATGTAGTCATCTAATAAATATTGTCATAAACTTGTTTTTATTTTTTTATTTTTTATAAACTTGTGTTTAGACTATACATATATAGTTGCCAAATATTTAAAAATTATAGATTAGAGAGGATCCACACAGACCTTTAAATTCAATTTATTTTAGGGAAAAACATTCAGAATGAGACTTCTCCACAGACACATTTGGATAGCTAACCATAAATTACCACATATTGATTAAAACCAAAAGCATCAGATAAAGGATAATTTTTTCAATAGTGCTGCACAAATGGAGGATGGGTGTGAAGAAGGAAGTACAGAATAGAAGAGAATAATATATTAATTCCGAGAGAGAGAGAAAATAAAATCTCCCTATCTCCCCAAAGTTACATGCTTTCTCCATGTACTGGATAGAAAATAATTGTTTTATGACATATAACCTTCAGTATTGTGCTCTGTGGGATGGTTTGCTAGGAAAAGACCTTGCGTTTAGTCCTGACAAACTCCAGCCTTTCTTCTACAATTGTGTCTTGCCAACACCATGTGAAATATTTTGGCTTCCAGCTTTCAGTACTACTGCATAAATCTGATTTACTTATTCAGCCAGCATGTACAAAATGTATCCTATGTGATATTCAGTGAAAATATAAACTTTACTAAAACACACTAGTCCTCACGATATTTATTCCTGACTGAAGGAGGTAGAATTAGCTAAACTTTGGTTTTACGATTTTTTAAAAAGAATTATAGGGATCCCTGGGTGGCTCAGAAGCTTAATGCCTGCCTTCAGCCCAGGACATGATCCTGGAGTCCCAGGATGGAATCCCACATCAGGCTCCCTGCATGAAGCCTGCTTCAATCTCTGCCTGTGTCTCTGTCTCTCTGTGTGTGTGTGTCTCTCATGAATAAATAAATAAAATCTTAAAAAAAATTTAAAAGAATCACACCAAAACATCAGAGAGTTAACAGTGTGCAAACATTACTAGCAATCTTAAAGAAAAATGGAATTTCTATAGGTATACAGAGAAAGAGGGCATTTCAGGCAGAGGAAATATCATATTCAACACTAAGGGAAACTTATGTTACATATACTATTTTCAGGTCATGGGACCACTTTTCCCCAGCCAGGTTAGAATATAGTGGCTCTGAATTGGGCTGTTGGGTTGACATCTAACTAACAACATTTATCAACTGTGTGACACTGCCTAAAGTCTCTTAACATCTTTGGGCTTAGTTATTGGTAAAACTAGAATACTAATGTTTTCTAGCTCATAGAGTTGTTGTGATGTTTTTAATGTAGTAAAATATGCAAAGTAATATATGCAAAGAAGAGAGATTATCACAAAGAACCATTCAATAAATCTTAGCTATAAATAGTCAAAGCGTAGATCATGTACTGAGGTATAATTAGTGATACTTCTGTAAATAGACAGGAGCCAGATTATGAAGTACTTAAATACTACAGTAGGAAGTGTGGAATTTATGGGAGACTACTGATTATTTTAAGGAAACGACCCGATTCTTATTTTAGAAACATTATTTCAGTAGTAGTGAGAAAAATCATAGGAAAACAAGATAAAGGAAAAGAAAATACATAGGAATATACACTGTCAGAAGAACTGAAAAAAAAAACTTATGAGAGTTAACAGTGATGAAGAAATAGAAAAGCTTAAATATCAGTGAGGAAATGGGCATAACTTGGAGATCTATTGGATTTGCATAGTGTAAGAGCATACATCTGCATAATATCATAATTGCAGATGTATGTTTAGGTTAATTATTTTTCAATGTATTACTTAGGAGGATGGTCATCACTCAACATGCAAATTTTAAAAAGGGTTTATAAAGGTAGAGTTTAATCAAGTTTTACTGAATGAAGAAAGAATTTGTTAACCAAATGGGAACAAGCAGAACAGAAAGAAAGTAAGTGTCAAAAGCTGAAATATGTCATGGTGCTTTCTACATTTCTAAAGGATCAGGTGTTTTAACTATTTGCTATAAACTTCCCAGCCCATTTTTTTCTGGATGGCAAACATGTCACTATATCTTACTATGTATGAATATCTATCATAATAAATATGTAATCTATTATTTTTGCATGAGTTCATCCCTTTGTTAGATTAGAGCCTCCACAGAGGCAGGCATTTGTGCACTAGATCATATTCTTTCTCATAAACTCAAACAAATTGTTCCTAAAAATCTATCCATTTTTCTGGGATATTCTGTGTTTTCTTGTCCTAGTCAGGTTTGCTGTGATAACGAACACCTCAAAATCTTAGTAACTTACACAAAGGATTTATAGATGGTCTTGACTCACGATTGTTTGACTTACAATTTTTAGACGGTATGAAAGCAATGGACATTTAGTAGAAATCGTATTTGGAATTCTAAATTTGGATATTTTCCCTGTCCAATGATAATAGGATGATTCTCTCTCCTGTGACTGGGCAGCAGGGGCAGCTCCCAGTCAGCCACATGGTTAACAAGGATCAACAGCCAATACACTGACAACCTTCCAATCTGTTTTTCACTTTCAGTACAGTATTCAATGAATTACATGAGATAGTCAACACTATATTATAGACTAGGCTTTGTGTCGACTAGGTTTTGCCCAACTGTAAGCTAATGGGAGTGTTCTCAGCTTGTTTAAAGCAGGCTTAGGCTACGCTATGAGGTTAACTGTGTTAAATATATTTTCAGCTTAATGATATTTTCACGTACAATGGCTTTATCTGGATATAACCCCATCATAAATTGAGGAAGGCTGGATTTGTTATTTACAGGTCTTAGGAACATCTGTGCTTTTGCTGCTATGGCTATGGGTCTGCTTTGTTTTGCTTGGCTCTGATCCGTATGTTTTCTCAGGCTGAGATCCAGAGAAGTTGCAGTCCCTCTCTGGGATAGGTCTGCTTTTGTGGGGAAGGACAAATCAAATGGAATTTCACACTGTTTGGCTGGCTTTTTTTGCTCAGCAACATTTTTGAGATCAGCCATACCATCCTGTGCAAAAACAGTTCATTTCTTTATCTGGATGAGTAGTATTCCCTTTTACGGATACACCCAATTTTGTATATCCATTTACCCATTGATGGACGTGTGAGTTGTTCCCAAATTTTGGCCTTTAGAAATAAAACTGCTATGAACAGTCCTGTAAAAGAATTTGTATGGAATTAAATAGTCTTTTCTCTTGGACAAATTGCAGAGTAATATGGGAAACATCTGTTTAAGTTCACCAAAATTGCCAAATTATTTTCCAAAGTTGAAATGTTTTCAATTTCCACTAGCCATGTATAACTACTTGCTCCACGTATCTGCCAACACTAGATATTATCAGTCTGAAACTGTGGCCGTGATGTATACAGTCATATGTATCGGAACACATAGTAATTTTAATTTAAATTTCTCTGATGACTCATGAGGTAGAATGCTTATTTACACGTTTATTGGCCATTCATAAATATTCTTTACTTTACTTTAGTAAAGTGCCTAACCAAATATTTTGTCCATTTTTGCTTTTCTGTTTTTATATTAACAACTTTAAACTTCTTAATATATTTTGTGTACAAGTACTTATCAGATTTATATAATCTAAAAATAATTTCCCAACTTGTGTAGTTTTAATTTTTATTTTCCAAATGGTGCTTTAAAGAGATGATATTATATTGATTTATTAATTAAGTTTTATTGGCTCATGTTCTTTGTCTTCTACCCAAGAAATATTGCAAGCCAAAAGGTCATGAGGATTTTCCCTTGAATTTTCTTCTAAGAGTTTTACATTTCAGTTTGGATGCTTAGGTCCATTTTAACTTAATTTTCATCTATGGCATGAAGTGACCTTTGAAGTTCATTTTTTTCCCCATCTTGATATTCAGTAGTTCCTATGCAGCTTATTGAAATGAATGTCACTTCCTCATTAAATTACTTTAGCACCTTTAGCAAAGGGACTGATGAGAAAGAATGAATGAGAAAAAGACATAATTAAAACAAAATTGAATGTAAAGAACTGCATTAAGGAAGGACCACAGGCAGAGCTGAGTGGTCAGAAAGGTTCCAGATATAGGAATGAAGAGGTGGAGTAGTTATTTGTTCAAAATTTAAAATGATAAACTGCAAAAAAAAAAAAAAAATTAAAAAGATCACCATTAAGGAGATGGATTCAATTCTCATTTTCCTCCATAAATTTGAAAAGGATTCCTTGAAAGCTGACTGATCAGCCTTGTCAACACTATCCCAGAATTAGTTGCTGCTTGTAGCCAGCTGGACACTATATAAAAAGGTTGTCTATTGACTCTGCATTTGGTATTTCCATTTGTAAAACAAAAATTGGAGATGATGCTCTTTTAATGGGCATAATATCCTACAGGCATAACAAGAAATATAAGATCAGTGCACTCAGACACGTTCTGCTTTATTTTTTTAAAAGATTTTATTTATTTTTTCATGAGAGACACAGAGAAAGAGGCAAAGACACAGGCAGAGGGAGAAGCAGGCTCCATGCAGGGAGCCCGAGGTCCCAGGGTCACGCCCTGAGCGTGAAGGGAGGTGCTCAACTGCTGAGTCACCAGGCATCCCCATGTTCTGCTTTAGAAAAAGAAGAACCAACAGTCACACATCTCGGGGTTTATCTCTGGTACATGGATGTGCAATGGTGGCGGGAGTCTAAGCGGTTCTATGGTCTACTTGAGACATTCTTTGGCAGATGAGAACATAAGTAAAATATTATTTTTTTAATCCTATAATTCCGTTTCCTTGGATTTTTGAGCAGGGAAAATAGATGTCTGAGAAAATATTCCTTGAAACTATTAATTTGGGGAATAAGTTTTTTAAATGCATTAAATAAATTGATTTAAGTGATTTTATCATAGTAGTAATCACATGTAATATCCTGGGACCACCAAGAACAGATTAATGTTGTGTGAGGAAAAGACAGTCTGTGTCAATATTTGTTTTTGGGTTTTTTTTTTTAAGATTTTATTTATTTATTCATGACAGTCACAGAGAGAGAGAGAGAGAGAGGCGGAGACACAGGCAGAGGGAGAAGCAGGCTCCATGCAGGGAGCCCGACGTGGGACTTGATCCCCAGTCTCCAGGATCACACCCTGGGCAGAAGGCAGGCGCTCAACCTCTGAGACCCCCAGAGATCCCCATATATCAATATTTGGATAGTAAATGTCAAGTAGAAAAAAAGCAAAGAGTTAACTCCATCTATTCCATTTCCTACTAGCATGGTTTCATATCATATATGTTTATTTTTTTTTAATTTTATTTATTTATTGATAGAGATGCAGAGAGAGAGAGAGAGAGAGGCAGAGACACAGGCAGAGGGAGAAGCAGGCTCCATGCAGGGAGCCCCAGGATCACGCCCTGGGCTGCAGGCGGCGCTAAACTGCAGCGCCACCGGGGCTGCCCTCATATCATATATGTTTAAATTAGCATGATGCGTTTAGCCACTGCAATTCAATATCATTACCACTGTACGTGGAGTGTTTTAAATAGACACAATGTATCATTCAGTTGTCATAAAAGCCCAAGAAATTGGGTGTCATGATGACATAAATAGGGAAACTGAAGTTCACACGGATTGAACTATTGTCTACATTTACTAGCTAGTAAGTAGGAAAAAAGGTACGTGGACACAAGACTGACTCAGAAGTTCACATTCTTGCCACTGTATCATGCTGCCACCCATTAAGGCCATGATTAGCAAGGCAGAGGAGAAACATTTATAGACAAATGATAGACTGTGGTTCTTTTTCACACAATCCCAGCAGGGAAGACTATCTCCCCCAGGTATTTGCCTGGATGACTCTGATGTTCTTTTTGTATTTCCATAAATCTCACTTCTCAGAAAGCTTATCCTGACCACCTAATTGACTACTTAGATACAGTCATGCCTACACTCACTAACAATCATTCTGAACTTGCTTTGCATTTCTCATTAGCATACCTCATCTTCTAATATACTGTGTCATTTAAGTATTTATTATATACTTTTCTCCCTCTTCCCAACAGAAGATAATCTCCACAAGGGCAGAGATCTTTTATTGCTATTATTGTTGTTATTGTCATTGTGGTTTTTTATTGTTTTCATATGTATCTAGAACAGTATCTGGCATTAAGTAAGCATTCAGTAATTTTTTAAAATTTAAATTCAATTAGCCAACATATACTACATACTTAGTTTCAGATGTAGGTTTCAATAATTTGTCAGTTGCATATAACACCCAATGTTCATCACATCATGTGCCCTCCTTAATGCTCGTTACCCAGTTACCCCATCCCACCACCTATCTCCCCTCCAGCAACTTCAGTTAGTTTCTTGTAGTTAAGAGGCTCTCATGGTTTTTCTCCTCACTGATGACTTCCTATTCAGTTTTCCCTCCCTTCTCCTAAGATCCTCTACAATGTTTCTTATATTCTTCATATGACTTAAACCATATGATAATTGTCTTTCTCTGATTGACTTATTTTTCTCAGCAAAATACCTTCCAGTTCCATCCATGTTGATGTAAATGGTAAATATTCATCCTTTCTGATGGATGAGTAATACTCCATTGTGTAGATACCACATCATCTTTACCATTCATCTGTTGTTGGAGAGAAATCTTGGTTCTTTCCACAGTTTGACTATTGTGGACATTGTTGCTACGAACATTGGGGTGTAGATGCCCCTTTAGATCACTACATCTGTATCTCTGGGGTAAGTAACTAACTAGTAGTGCAATTGCTGGGTCATGGGTTAGCTCTATTTTTAACTCTTTGAGGAACCTCCACACAGTTTTCCAGAGTGGCTGCACCAGTTCACATTCCCACCAACAGTGCAAGAGGGTTCCCCTTCTCCACATCCTCTCCAACATTTGTGGTTTCCAGTCCTGTTAATTTTAGCCATTCTGACTAGTGTGAGGTGGTATCCCATTGTGGTTTTGATTTGTATTTCCCTGATGCCAAGTGATATGGAGCATTTTTTTTCATGTGTCTGTTGGCCATTTGTATGTCTTTTTTGGAAAAATGTCTCTTCTTGTCTTTTGCCCATTTCAGACTGGATTATTTATTTTTTGGGGGGTTGAGCTTGATAATTTCTTTATTGATATTTGATACTAGCCCTTTATCTGACATGTCATTGCAAATATTTTTTCTCATTCCATAGTTGCCTTTTCATTTTGTTAACTGTGTGTGTGTGTATGTGTGTGTGTGTGTATGTACAAAATATTTTTCTTTTTTTTTTAAAGATTTTATTTATTCATAGAGACACGGGGGGCGGGGGGGCAGAGACACAGGCAGAGGGAGAAGCAGGCACCATGCAGGGAACCTGACGTGGGACTTGATCTCGGGTCTCCAGGATCACACCCTGGGCTGCAAACGGTGCTAAACTGCTGCGCCACCTGGGCTGCCCCAAAATCTTTTTATCTTGATGAAGTGCCAATAGTTCATTTTCACTTTTGTTTCCCTTGTCTTTGAAACGTGTCTAGCAAGAAGTTGCTGTGGCTGAGATCAAAGAGGTTGCTACCTGTGTTCTCCTCTATGGTTTTGATGGATGCTGGTCTCACATTTAGGTCTTTCATTGATTTTGAGTTTATCTTTGGGTCTGGTGTAGGAGAATGGTCCAGTTTCATTCTTTTACATGTGGCTGTCCAATTTTCCCAGCACCATTTATTGAAGAGACTGTCTTTTTCCATTGGCTATTCTTTCCTGCTTTGTTGAAGATTAGTATCCTAGAGTTGAAAGTCTATTTCTGGGCTTTCTAGTTGCATTTCTATACATTAACAATGAGACAGAAGAAAGAGAAATTAAGGAATCTATCCCATTTACAACTGCACCAAAAACCATAAGATACCTAGGAATAAACCTAACCAGAGAGGGAAATGATCAGGACTCTCAAAACTACGGAACAGATATAAAAGGATTTGAGGAAGACAAAAAGAAATGTGAAAACATTCCATGTTCATGGGCCTGGAAGAACAAATATTATTAAAATATCTATGCTACCCAAAGCAATCTACACTTAGAATGCAATCTCTATCAAAATACCATCAACATTCTTCACAGAGCTGGAACAAATAATCCTAAAATTTGTATGGAACCAGAAAAGACTCCAAATAGAGGAATGTTGAAAAAGAAAACCAAAGCTGATGGCATCATAATACCAGACTTCACACTATATTACAAAATTATAATCATCAAGACAGTATGGTACTGACACAAAAACAGACCAATGGGACAGATTAGAGAACCCAGAAGTGAACATTCAGGGTTTTTTTTTGATGAAAAAAAGAAGGAAAGGAAGAAAGGAGGAAGGAAAAGAGGGAGGAAACTGAAAAATATGGGAATTCAGGAGAAAATAATTTTATTCTTTATTTAAATTGGGTATATCTTCCTAGAAATATCATACTGTTTCTACTGTAACTATTTAATTGTCAAAACTGAAATGTAAGAAGCAGTATTTACATATTGGTGGTGACTTTTATCTCTAATTATAATTTTTATAATTATATAAATGTACTTCATTTGCCCCAGAGATGGTAGTTAGAGTCATCCACTTTATCTTAAAGGGCATTCGGTATTGGCCCAAGTTTTATTTGCTTAACTTAATCATTTAATATGATTCTTCCAGCACTGTTTCAACATGAAGACTTTCCAAATGAATTATACATTCCCTCAGTGCATTGCTCTAAAATATTTCCCTCCCTCTTGACAGATCATAACAGAAGGAAACTATCATGACAAAGAATAGGGATGCATGCCGGAAGACAAAAGGCAAGATCAAAATAAATAATATCAAAGACAGGCGTCAGAGATGTGAGATAGTCATAATAACTGAATGATGTTGCTGTATGACAAGAGGTGCAGTAAATTCAGAAAGATTTAGAACTTCTTCTGTAGTCAAACAGATGATGGGCCCTGCTTTATGCATTTACGCCCCAGTGGTATAACATGCCTCGGAATTCTTTAGAGGGAATATTACTGGCTACCGTACTTTGTAGCTTGTCATGAAATACACCTGAGATTCCTCAGTGCTTCACTGATTGATTTAACACACAATCCACAGATTTAATTATCTTAAAATTCAATGTGAAACCGCATTTTGATACACTCTCATGAGGAAATAGTCTAATTTTGTATTATACTGAGCTTTTTATGGTTTTATGAAGCATATCCTTCAAAAACGAGAATTGCCTTCCAAATGAATGTAATGCTATCCAGGTAAATAAAGAAAGACCACTTGTACCTGATAGCCTGACCTAAATAGTCCTCTCTAAACTAAATACCAGGGTGCATCCAAAAACATAGATTTCTTGTTATGTTTCAGTCAATGGAAAGTGTAATCACCTGATAGCATTTTAATTAACATAGAAAAGAGGTGAATTAATGAAAGCTGATCAAAATAACTCTTAATAAATACATTCTAATGTCAAGTAGTGTTTTGATATGAAGGTTTTAGCTCTGCCTCCAGGGACTAGAACATATTGACAGAACAATAAAGATGGGGATAATTGCACTGGAACTCATGAATGCATCTTTCACCAAGTTGGATGTTATATTTCCCTTTCTTTTTTTTTTTTTTTTTTTTTTTTATATTTCCCTTTCTTAAAATGATATTTATTAAATCTTAACTCCAGCATCGTAAGTTAACCTGAGCGTTTCAGGATGTATCCTGTCAGTATGAGACTTATGGATAGAAACATAGCCTGAGAACTATATTTAAAGGTCAATCGATGTTTCCATTACCAGTTTCTGATCATTTTTACTTTGTCATGTTAAATTACATAGTAATATAATGCACTTCCTTTCCATTTAGATTTCAGCATAGTAAAAATAAGACAATGGCAAGCTGATGATTTGACACATTGTAACATTTTCCAGGCACATTAAGTGTTTGTTTCTGCTATTTATTTTGAAGGCAATAAATAATCAAAGAAAAGATAGAGAAACACATGAATTCCACTCTGTGCAAGATTTTGGCAAATAGATGTAGAGAAATTAATGAACGATGGGTTAAAGTAGATATATTCTTATTTTCCCTAGAGAATATGAAGAGTCATAGTCTTGAAACTCTCTTGAGGATTGTTATTTAAAAGGTCCAGGGCCATTTCAAGGTGGAAAAAAAAAAAAAAACTTTGATTTGTTTGCATTTATCCCCATAAGCCTATAATGTTGGAGTAACTGTAAGCATTGCAAAAGCATGTCTGTGTAGAATAAACTGAGAAAGAGATAATAAGGCTACTCTCTTAAAAACACATCTCAAATCCCTTTGATGTTGGATAAAACTTTTTAGTTCTCTCTTCAAGGACACATAAAACTTTTCAAGATATAACATAATTTTGTATATTCACCCTAAATTTAGAACCACAGTAGAAGGCCACTAAATTAATTTTTTTAATCTATCATCTATCTATCTATCAATCTATCTATCTATCATCTATCTATCTATTGTAACATCAGTTATTTAACCTAATGTAAAGAGGGACTAAATGAAGATAAATATTCACAAATATTTATCAGATTAATATGATTACATTTTGGTTACTTATTCTTGTACTATGCACAGCATATGATACCAGATTCTCCATATAAAGAAATCAAATATAGGCTGAAAATAATCCAATCAAATTATTTGTCATACTAAATTTACATCCTCATATTACTGACATATTCTTTTTTTAAAAATCACATATGTACACACATGAACTCCCATATGCATATACACACAGATACACATAAAAGCATCAAATCTGCCTCATTGCATGAAATACTAGAATAGTAGCCAGTCTTGTTTCTGCTTTCACAAGTCAAATGAGCCCTGTCCTTAGGATGGTAGTCAGCCTTTTCCCAAGCACCATACACGGATAGAATTAAGATATTTTCAATGTATGTTTCTGTGTTTTGTTTGTTAGTTTGTTATATCTTTATTATTCTATAATTGACAAATAAAAATTGTGTATATTTAAAGTATATAACATGGTGTTTTGATGTTTGTTTACACTGATATATTTGCTACAATCAGGTTAATTAAAGCATCTATACCTCACATACTGACCTTTTAATTAATTAATTAATTAATTAATTTTGTGGTAAGGATACCTAAGATCCTTCCGTGGTAAATTAATTATCTCTTTCTTTTCCCAGTGTCGACTGTGATATTTTTTTCCTATGTTTTTCTTCTTGATATACAATGCTATTGATTTATTTAATTTTAAATTTTATTGTTGATCATGTACTTAGTCAATTCTATTATTTCTTAAAGTTTGTGTGTTTGCTTGGGTTTTCTATGTGGACAATATTTTTCCCAAACATAATTTTCTTATGAAATCCCATTTTTATTTGAAAACACTAAAATCTCTAATTGTATTGATTGTTGCCTTGATATGATGGTGGGTAGAGATAATTGGTTTGGGCAGATGATGTTTGCTCATGGATTTAAGAAGAATGATATGAACTATTCACCAGGATGGATGGCATTTGCTGAGGGCTGTACATGGAGAATGGGGACTGGATTAAAAATCTCCCATTTTCAAATTAAAACTTTATTATAAGTTAATATTTACCTTTAATGTTTCTTTAGATGTAAAGTGAGACAATAATGGGGGTATTTTTTCTTATTTAAACTATTTTTAGTAAACATTCTTTCATTTCTCATATAAAATTCTAGTTTGAAGTTATAAATTCCTTTTAATTAGTAGACTTAATTTTTCAAGGCATGTGTAGGGTTACAAAAATATTGCTCAGAACCTGCTCATTGTTTCTACAAACAATTTTACTCCCACACAGATTCTCTTACTATTTACACCTTATGTGGTACATTTATTAAAACTGATCAACCAATATTTATGCATTATTCATTCACCAAAATCCATAGTTGACACTTTGTGTTGTACAGTTCTGAGACAAAGTTCATTTAAAAGTTGTACAGTTGTACAAAGTTGTACAGTTCATTATACAAACGTATAATGCCAAGTATCCACCAATGCAGCGTCATAGGAAATCATTGCACTGCTTCAAAAATGCTTTGTATTCTGCATTTTCATCCCATTCCAACACCTAAATCTAACAACTCCTGGACTTTTTATTATGTCTATAGTTTTGCCAAAGTATCATATAGTTGGAATCATATTGTGTATAGCTTTTTTAGACTGACCTCTTTCACTTAGCAATTGTATGGACTAAAGGGTATCCCCCAAAATTCATATAAGGATTTTATTTATTTATTTAGAAAGAGAGTATGTGAGAAGGAGTAGGGGCAAAGTGAGAGGAATGAGCACATTTCAAGCAGATGCCCTGCTGAGCACAGAGCCCTATGCAGGGCTAGATCTCATGACTCTGAGCCAAAATCAAGTCAGACACTCATCCAATTGAGCCACCCAGATGCCCCATGACTGGTGTCCTTTTAGAAGAGGAAAAGACATCAGAGGTATGCAAGTAGAGAGGAAAGGTTAGGATTCAGAGAGATATAGTCCCCTGCAAGCGAAGAAGAGGAGCCTCAGGAGAAACCAAACCTGTAGACTTGATAATGGACTTCCAGCATTCAATATTGTGAAAACAATAAATGTCTGTTATCTAAAGCATTCAATCTGTGGTATTTTGTTATGCCAGCTCTGCAGATTCATATAGCAACATACATTTAAAGTCCTTCTACAATGTCTTTGTATGGATCGATAGCTCATTTCATTTTTTTAATTCATTCACTTTTTTTAAATAAATTTTTAAGGATTTTTTTTAAATGTATTTATTCATGAGAGACACACACTCAGAGAGAGAGAGAGAGGCAGAGGGAGAAGCAGGGCCCATGGAGGGAGCCCGATGTGGGACTCTATCCAGGGACTTTAGGATCATGCCCTGGGCCAAAGGCAGGCACTAAACCACTGAGCCACTCAGGGATCCCCTTCATTCACTTATTAAAGGGCATCTTGGTTGCTTCTACATTTTGACTATTGTGAATAAATCTGCTGTAAACTTTCATGTGCCGATTTTGGTGTGGATATGTTTTCAACTCATTTGGGTAAATATCTAGGAAAATGATTACATCAGTGTATGACAACCTGATATTTAGCTTGGCAAGAAACTATCTTCCAATGTGACAAAGCGCAATGTAGGTACCATTTTACACTCTCACCAGCAATGAATAAAATTGTCCCTGTTGCTCCATACCCTAACTAGCATTTAGTTTTGTGTTTTAGATTTTAGTCATTCAAATAGATAAAGAACCTGAATAGACATGTTTACAAAGAAGATATTCTAATGGCCAACGTACATGAAAAAGTAGTTAACACCATCAATCATTAGGGAGTACAAATCAAAACCACAGAAGATATCAACTCATGCCTGTTAGTATCACTACCATTAATACACAATGAAATGCTACTTAGCCATAAAAAAGAAAGAAATCCTACCATTTGTGACAGCATGGATAGACCTTGAAGGCATTATGCTAAGTGAAAGAAGTCAGGCGGAAAAGACATATATCGTATGATCTCACTTATATGAGAATCTTTAAAAAAAAAAAACCTCATAGAAAAAGAAATCAGACTTGTGGCTGGCAAAGGCAGTGACAGAGGATGAGGGAATTAGGTGAAAGTGGTCAAAAGTTACCAAATTCCAGTAATAACATAAATAAGCACTGGGGATATAATGGACAACATGATAACTGTAGTTGACAATGCTATATAGTATATTTGAAAATTGCTAAGTTTTAGACTTCAGTTAGAGAGTTTGGTTGTTGTGAATGTCGTATATAAATAAATATAAGGCAATGATAAAAAAAGAAAATTATACAGAAAAAAGAAATATAAATGTCCTACAATGTGTGGTTTACATGAAAATACTGTTTATATAATTCTCATCACACAAACATTTAATAATTTATGTAACTGCATATCTACTATCATTTATCTATCTATATATCATTTAGCTATCTATACAGAGAGAGAGAAAGAATGATATATAGTTAGCTTAAGAAAAAGAAGCATCTGTAATGGAGATTTGTGTATAAGATCTAAATCCTAATGTTCTTTAGTCAACAGATACTGTGCATATTTGAAAGCTAACACATAATATTGGTATGAGCATCCTATTTATACAATTTTACATATATATGTGTGAATATATGTATATATATGTGTGTGTGTGTGTGTGTATATATATGTGTGTATACATACACACATATATAAAACCATAGTCCCTGGTAATTTGGGAGATGGGGGATAAGGAGCATTCTTTTTAATGGTAAGTTTAGAGGATGACTTGCTTTTTAAGTATGTACAAAAAATTGCAATATAAATAATATTAAATTAAAGAATTATATAAAATCTTTTTTTAAAGATTTTATTTATTTACTCATGAGAGACACAGAGAGAGAGAGAAAGATGCAGAGACAGAGGCAGAGGGAGAAGCAGGCTCCATGCAGGGAACCCAACATGGGACTCATTCCCGGGTCTTCAGGATCATGCCCCAGGCCAAAGGCAGCGCTAAACCACTGAGCCACCCCGGCTGCCCTAAACTCTATTTTAAAAGAAAGTTGCATGAATTATTAAAATGATAAAGTCATTTATATGAAACAATGTTTACTTTCTCATAATTATCATTAAGACCATGATTATTTTGCCTCATAATTGATTTGCTCTTGATTCCTATAGTGACTTCTAGTGTAATACAATATTGTCTGTATAATAAAATGTTAATAATATAAAACCAAATTTCGAAAATCTGAAGGCCTAGATTCAGCTCTATAAAAATGTTGTGCCCAAGATCGCAAATCCGAGAAACCGCCAAGGAGCCGACACTGATGCAAACACAGAAGGGTTTATTTAGAAGCTGGAGCCTGGGTCCAAGTGCACCCGACACAGCGGAGCAGGGACTTGGACCCCGACACTAAGAGGCGCAGCAGCTTTATAGGGGCCAGTGGCCCATGGGATACGCAGAAACTTGCACAGTCATGCTGGTCCACTCGCAGGTGGCCAATTGAATTACACCTTACCCTATAGGATCCCCTTGAGCTGGCCTATTACTTTGGTCAGAATTGGCGGCAGTTGGGATCCCTGGGTGGCGCAGCGGTTTGGCGCCTGCCTTTGGCCCAGGGCGCGATCCTGGAGACCCGGGATCGAGTCCCACGTCGGGCTCCCTGTGCATGGAGCCTGCTTCTCCCTCTGCCTCTGTCTCTGCCTCTCTCTCTCTCTCTCTGTATGACTATCATAAATAAATAAATAAAAAAAAAAATTAAAAAAAAAAAAAGAATTGGCGGCAGTTTTGGCGGGCAAAGGCAGGGTTACATTGTTATGAGCAGATTTCCGATTAGGGTGTGCCCAGGGGCTCGACTAGGGTGGGGCAGCGCCTTAAGCAATAAGCAGGTCGTGTGGGGGTCATAGGGGAGGTGGCGGGTGTAGCACAAAATGGAATCAGTCCTGCTCTGCTTGTCCAGGGGTAGGGGAGTTTTGTTAAATATCCTGAGTCCCACAAAAATATTTGAAAACCTCTATATAGAAAAAGAGATTATGAAATGATTGTCTGCAGATACAGGAACAATAGCTATACAAAAGGGGGGAAAGTGTTCGAATTCCCTTAGAAAAGAAAACCCATCCACATTTATGAGTAAAATCCAATGAGTCTGAGAACAAAGAAGCAGAAAGCAGAACTCTACAGCAGCCGAGTAGGATGTAACCCCTAAGTGAAATCACAAAAAGGCAGAAGAGCCCTGGAGAAATCCAAACTGAGGTCCAGAGCATATACATAACCTGAAGGCACAGCCCCAGCTGCTGAAACTAAAGTGAGAGAGCAGCCTTAGGGGGGAAAGGGTATTTAAATAACAAATACTCTCAGGAAGGAAAAAAATCTAAATAGTAGTGAATATGTACACACAAAGAGCCACAAAAAGCAGTAAAAACAGCAAATGCTAAAACAAAGAGAACATAAAAGTATAATACACTAAATTTGAATATGAGAAAATTGCCTGAGAACAGAATGAACCAGCCGCTGCAGGAAATCTATAGATTAGAAAATAATAATGTTCTTCACAACATCTAGTAGAAAAGGATGAAACCCAATAAATGCACAAAGTTAAAAGTGCTGAGAGAAGATAAACAAATACCACTGGGCAAGTTGACTATTTTTTTTTTTAAAGATTGTGTCAAAAAATATACTTAAATTTATTTTTACAAGTGAACTATTTTTTTTAAGATTTTATTTATTCATGAGAGACACAGAGAGAGAGGCAGAGACACTGGCAGAGAGAGAAGCAGGCTCTCTGTGGGGAGCCTGATGTGGGACTCAATCCCAGGACCCCAGGATCACACCCTGAGCCAAAGGCAGATAGATGCTCAACCACTAAGCCACTCAAGCTTCCCTATAGGTGAACTATTGCACACATTAATTCTCAAACTGATTTAAAGGTCAGTGTGATTTTTCGGTTCTAAAGAATGGCATCAACCAAAGAGTCAGCAATATTTTGATGGAAACATAACAAATTAAGGCTCATATTTTTCCTATATGAGCATTTCTTTATGACTACATGAATCTACGGCAAACAATGTGCTCTGTAGATATACATCACATGTATTGTAGAGCAGAGTCAAACATGGTGAAGAGCAAGACTGTTCGGTGGTATATAAACTAATTGCAAATTCTTAGTACAGAGCTCCTCACACAAGCCACAGTCTAACCACCTATTGTCCATGTGTGCCATCGGCTGGTGGGAAGAAGCAGGTTGTAATCTGATTACACACAGATGTTTAACTCAGCACAATTTCCAGATGGGAACATGATAGACATTTGGTCCACTGCATGAAAGGGCAGAAATTTTGGTTGACTTGCAAAACATGTTCCCTTAAAACCTCATTCTTGGGATCCCTGGGTGGCTCAGTGGTTGAGCATCTGCCTTTGGCTCAGGGCGTGATCCTGGAGTCCCCAGAGCAAGTCCCACATTGAACTCCCTGCATGGAGCCTGCTTCTCCTGTCTCTGCCTCTCTCTCTGCATCTATCATGAATAAATAAATAAAAATCTTTAAAAAAAAAACCTCATTCTTTTAAAATATGAAGTTATATGAATTTGTTAATATTCAACAGAGAGAAAAAGACAGATACAGAGACTAAAGTATACAATAAAAGTGGGAAATTATTAAGGTTAAACATAAAATATCAAAAAGTAAATATCTGCTTCCAAAAATTAAATATCCATATATATATATATATATATATATATATATATATATAACAAAGTATTTCCATTTCTGAATTTGTATCTTTTTTGAGAAATGCTCACACAGAGCCACAGCCCTACGAATAAGGCTAATCACCTCATTAGTGATTGTGCTAGCTGTCCGATGGATTTATCCCAATGACCAATGCTAGAGGAATAAATAGATAAACCTGCGTTGATCATCGTTATGGTATACTATGCACCAGATAGAAGCCAAAGTCTATAACTATATAATACTGAACATATTTTAAAAACATACCACTCAGTGAAGAATGTGACTCAGAAGAGTTTGTGTAATGGTACTTTTTCAGGTTAAATTGTATACATGCAATACATTAGTTTTGATATTGTTTATGTATTACATATATATGCAAGGACATGTTCATCAAATACTAAGAATGAGTACTTTTTATAAGGTGTTCTGAGCCCCTCTAGGAATTAAATTAATGACCCTGACAATTTGATATATAAAATACTTTGTTAGATGGTCAAATCAAGGTATAGAATAAAATGTACATGTTTATATATATTTATCTGTTAGAAAATTTCACATTTAAAAAAATACGAATTAGATTTTTCTTCTCAGGAGAAAAACAAAACAAAACAAAAAGCCCAAAGAAGTTTTAATCATGGCCTTAGAGATGGAGAATCTATAAATTGGAAATGAGGATAACTAATCACAGTGCCACATTCTGGAGATATTCCTCTCCTGTCATTGAGGGAAGATCTGCTTTTATGGACTTTCTAGCAAAGTTGGCATAATTCTACTACTAAAGTAATTTATGATTTTCTACAACAGAGAAAACGTATTTTTCATTTTCCAAATATAACCATCTTAAACATTTTGGGGATTTTTCCTTCTTTCTTTTCTCTCTCTCTCTTCTTTTTTTTTTTTTTTTTTGCTTTGTTTTAAAGATGACACAGCAGTGTAAGGTTCCTTGGGATATACTCTGGCAAATTATGGTCTATAAAAACGACTCTTGGTGGCAGGTTTAGACTTGGGAATTTTAAGTGAAGTGTTAATAATTTGTTAGAAAAAAAATAGCAACCTGGAAAGGATCTTATTTATCAAAGTAACCTATACACTGAAATGGAGGTGATGTGGGCAGGCCAGGTGTGTGGGTCTCCAAGGGTCTCACATGACCAGCCAAGAGGGTCCTTGGCTTCACACAGGATGGAAATCAACCATGAGTCAGCAAGAGATGAAAACAGAGTTTATTGGCAAGATATAGAGACAGTAAATACAGATGGACCTGGACCATCTGAGAGACCCAGAAAGGAAAAAGTGTGAGTCTCAGCTTTGTTCAGGGCCTAGGGATTTCCAGTGAGGTCATTGGTCTGATTTACCTGTTCTCTCAGGCATCCAGGAACAGGTTAGAACAAAGAAGAGGGCCCAGGTGTTATTCATTGGAGCCAGGGAGTCTTGCTGTGGAGAGGTCTAGCTCCAGTGATCTGGAATGCACATTTGATAGTTTCCTCTAGTTACTCTCACCTGATCTTTCCTTAGATGTTATCTATTCTAGAGAATCATTAACTCCTAGTCCCTTGCAAGGAGGACAATGCTATTTGCATTACAAGGCATATGTAGAGTTGGGGGTACAGGTCCTAGCAAGAATAAAAGCCAGAAAAGAAGCAAAGGGGAAAAAAAAGAGCTTTTTCTCTCATGAGTCCCTTTCATGTTCCTGTCTCAGAGTGACAATTGCTCCCATCCACATTCACTGAATTTTTCCAATGATTGTTTTTATGAGTCACTATTACACCAACTTATTATTTAGTTCAGTCACTGTCTCCTACTTATATGCATCACTCAAGTACATGCAGTTGTTTTTTTACTTTTGTAGATTATAAAACAGATTTATAGATCACAAAGTCCTAGCATACCTCTCTTTATGCACATGGACAACAAAGGCGAAAGAAAAAAATTAAATTTCCTTACTACTTACAGCCCATTGACAGTCCTTGAAATAGGCAGTGTGACCTTCCTCTGGGAGCTCAGGTGCCCCCATGTTGGTTGACACTTTGTTAAGGACAAAGGCAGTCTTAGCCTGACCCTCCAGGATCCTGTGAATTTAAACATATAGAATGTTGTGCCCATCGAGCTTGGGTCCAAGTATACCCCACACAACGGAGCAGGGACTTGGACCCTGAGGGGGGTTTCAGCTTAGTTTTATGGGCTGGTCTAGGGGACCTCCAGAAGGGATGGAGGAATTTCTCAAGTTCCGTTTACATTCTGATATGGGGATTTCAAGGGCATTGGGCTCTGTTCTCATTCTAATATGGGGCTTTGTAGGTCTTTAAGCTGTAAACTGTTTTTTTTTTTTGTTTTTGTTTTTTTTTCCTGTAACTGAAGTAATGTAAATTTCAGCTCTTATTCACAGGGGCCTGGGATGGCTATACTTGTGCTCACGCTGAACTTAAAGTGGAACGGCCTTAATTTTCTTGGCCTCCACATAGAAATTTATTTGAAAACATCCTTTGTCTCTAAGCACCCCCACACACACCCCTCCGGAGATACATGTTGGCAATCATCCTCCAAGCATATGGCCCATTGATACACACACAAAGGGTCTCATGATTTAGTTTTTACTAAATAGAAATAAATGACCTTTTCCTAATAGCTAGCCCTCTCAGGGTCCTGGAAACCTAGCTTCTAAAATTCCTTAGGATACAACCCCAGTGTAGCTCTTTTGGCCCACAGGTCCTGTCCCTGTGCTTTAATAAAAACCACTTTTTTGCACTGAGGATGTCTCAAGAATTATTTCTTGGCTGCTTGCTCTGAACTCTAACATGTTCTACATCATTTATTACAGCAGGAACCATAATCATTCTTTGTACTGTCTTACAATGTATTGCCTAATATATTTAAAAATTAATAAATGTTTTAATTTAAATCTAAATAAAATATGACAAAAGAACATATGAATGTATTCAGAATTTATTAAAAGCAGATACAAATAACTTTTTATGCAACACTGTTTCACTTCATCAACATAGAATATTTATTTTTCTGTCTACCTGAGTCATTCTTCCCTTGAGTAAGTACTGAAAACCATTCTCTCTTTAATCACATTTTTGAACCTGCAACAATTTCTATTTTTCATTATGTGAAGCTGCTTTATAAAAATTGCTTATCTAGAAAGTTAATTTAATCTCTAATAGAAGTGATAAGCTGACAGTTTTTACATGATTACATTTGAATATTATTATATTTTAAACAATATTCTTATATAAATGATACTTGTAGATTCTTTCAAAGCCTTAAGAACACTTGAATATTCAGCAGTTACCATAAACAAAATTGTAGTCTTGGAAAGTGTTCCTTGTTTTAACAAGCAACCAAATTACTTTTTCATTTCAAAAGCTTGTCTTATTTCTGTAGCGAAAAAAAGAGTGTATTTAGCAACATGATTAAAAGCAGTGATTATTGTTTAATCGTTACTATTTTACAGGATGGTAAGTGATGTGGGAAGCCAGCAGGTTTTCCTCCATATATACTAAGCTTGCCAGCTAATGGGCTGGGATACTGTGGATTGAATGAAAGCTTCGCCCCCTGGGACCTATACTTATATGAACAAATCACTGAACCTCTGTGAGCAGTAAAATGGTAAAATGGCAGTGCATATGTCATAGCATGGTCTAAGGATTAAAATGACACAATGCAAAACAGCATTTTCTCCTGAGATTGGCCTAGTGAAAGTCTTTGATATTTAGATGCTCTAATAAATAGTCATCTAGTAACTTACATTTAATAAATCAAGATTATATATGGATCATGTATAACCTTTATATTAGGAAATAATTTTATTATATCCGGTAATCCTCTTTTGGTTAAAGGGAAAATAAAAAATAAAAAATAAAAAGGGTGTGGAAAATAAATATATCATTGTTTCTAATTTCCTTTTTGATTTCTTCTTTGATCCATCGGTTGTTTCAAGTATGTTGTTTGATTTCCACATCTTTTGTGAGTTTTCCAATTTTATTTCTGTTTGACTTCTAGTTTCATTCCACTGTGATCAGAAAAAGTATTTAGTATGAATTCCAACTCCTTAAATGTGTTAGGATTTGTTTTGTGTTGGGTCCACATGGTCTATAGTGCCATCAAGTCGGCTGTTCCCTTACTGATTTCCGGTCTGGATGTTCTATCTGTTATGGAAAGTGAGATGCTGAAGACCCCCACTATTTTTATATTACTATTTCTTCTTTCAGAAGACACTCATTATATCTTCCTGATCCTCATATAATTATATAAAGACCTTCATCATCTCTTGTGGTAGTTTTTTACTTAAAATCTAGTTTGCCTGACACAGGCATCCAAGTCTCTTGGTTAACAGTTGCCTGGAATATCTTTGTCAAAGTCTTCACTTTTAGCTTATAAATACATGTTTAACATAGACATGTAAAAGTGTGTGTCTTAGAACAATTCTGGTCCATGTTTGAGAAGCTTGCACAGTTCTGTCATAAACAACCTGGCATCCATGTCCCCCCCAGCACTCTGGCAGGAAACTGTCATCCTCCGTCACACATCTGGGAAGAAAGATAAGAGTCAATAGGAGAGACAAGCCAATCAATGGTGTGTCAAAACCATCACCAACCACAATCACATCTGATGACTGTAGTTTATCTTTTTTGTCAACTGCTTTACAATATATTTAATGATAGATTTCATTCTTTTTATTTAAAAAAATGTTGTTAAGCCAATCTGGGCTTTGAGAATATAAGGCGCAGTCAAGAGCTCCCTGTGTCCACATGGGACCAACTGCAGGAGGCAGGACACTCCCAGGGAATGTAAGTTGTTTGGAAACCAGAATTAGGCCAATCAGTGTGGCTTAGACAAGAATTCATGCCTTGGATAAAGATGACATATCTCTATTGAGACAGGAACATGCTTAAGGCATGTGACTGATAAAAATGTGAACAATTCAAGACAAATCCTACATGAGATAAAATTGGTGCAATGAATATAGCAATTAGCAAAGAGCTGGGAACAGTGACAGATGCTTTAACTTGCAACATTGCGTCACGGGCATTTGAGGGAGATTCTGTATTTGATTTACTTTATTCTCCAGTTTTGTATTGATCTAAAATAATTTCATGTTGTATTTCCTTTCACTTGTAGCTTTTCTCATTAGTATTTACAGCTCTCTTCAGTGACTACTGTAGACACATTGCTGTGTTGAAAAACAAATGTATTTCAAGTTGTGGCTTTTGTTTAATAATGAAGCGACACCTGGAATGCCAAAGGAAGGACTCATCACTTACATGTAGCAAACAAACAAAAAGCTGAATTTACAGCTCCCTACGTATACAAGAGCGGAGCTTGCAAAATACAGACTCTTGTAAAAAAGCATGAGTTGTGCGTATGAGATCTGAGGGAAAATAGACTTCAAGAATCCATGGACTTCATGAAGTTGGAGTCTCTTCTAGAAAACTAAAATAGTGTATGTGTAAAAAGGGAAGGAAAATATAGCTAATAAGACATTATGATTTATTAAAATAAACAAAGCCTTATTCGCTACTTTCTTATATTTTCTATTTAAAGAACTCAAAAGAAACAAAGTATATTTGGAGTTACATTTCTACGAAATTAAGAACTACATAAATCATGTACTCTAAATGAAATTGCAGATGCTTACATTGTGTCATTTGTCGCATATATTTATACTAATATGCCATGTTTAAAAAATATTGTTAAATAAGTATTTTGCTTATCCAATTGGTCAACCCTATCTTCTGCATGTAGAATTCACTATTTTGTGGGGCTCTATCTTAGCAACACCTGGTGGAATTGAATAACTACAGAATTTACAAGCTAATAGAAGGATTAATTGCCAACCCAATTTCTTGAAGCCAATCCTTTAAAATATAGCTTATTGAAAAAAGTAGAACTAAGTCAAGTGAGTTTTCTGATATAAATTGGCAATTTCCTTGTAATATAGAAGCTGGGGAAAACTTTACCATGCACAATGTGCAATGTATTCTGTCCAAATATGGACAATATGATAGTTCCTCAGTCTTCTTCAGGCCTGGATAGTTCTTTGTTTGGGAGATCTGTTCTTTGTTTAGTGGCATCTCTGGACTCTCTCTACTAGGTCACAGGAGCACCCTCTAAAAAGAAATGTGATCCAAAAATGTTTCCAGATATTGCTAAACATTTGTTGGGGGGAGTAGAGTACAGAAAATTGTCCTCAGTTGAGAAACTCTGGTCAACTGTGAAGTACGTGTTTATTTTGTCTAATGTTGCATCCTGATGCTGCCTGGAACTCTGATTACATGAACATCTACATAGGAAAACCACCAAAACAAAATAGCAGTTCACCCATGATATCTGAAGAGTTTCAAGTTTGCCAGATTCAAGAGTAATTTAAAAAGGAAATCTCAAAAAAAAAAAAAAAAAATTAAAAAAAAAAAAAAAAGGAAATCTCACTGCTCCTGGACCCTTATAATCCATTAGAAAAAACAAGATAAAAATATAGAAATTATTCTATATGCAAAGCGTTCACAGAACAAGCACACAAAAGAAAATGTGAATCACTTGAGTGGATACCATTTATATGAATGGGCTTATATGACAGTAAAAATGAAATCGGTCTATGGCTTTCTTTCCGTGTGTTGTCTTTTTCAGGCTTACATATTAAAGTTTTCCTTGCAATGTGAAAAGAATTTGGATCTTTTGCTCCATTGTATATGCTCTAGAACGATTGATTGAACATTGAGCCAATGTGGGGTTTTGAAGACAAAACCCTCTAGGATTGGTGCTTTTATGAAGTGTGGCTTTTAAATAACTATTTCTTTTTCATCTACAGAAATTGACCTCTTTGAGCTTTTCTTCTTCACTGGATCAAATTTAGTGAATTATATTGTACTACTTGGTTTTTGTTTTTAAATTTATTTTCATTAACATTTCACATGTTCTCTTATTTTTAGTGTATTTTATTCAATAATTTTTTGTCTATTAATTAATTGAGCTAGTGAGCTGGTTATTTTGTTATTTTTACCAAAAAGAAGACAGATTTATTAATTAGGTCATTTTTTACTATCTCCTGTGTCATTACTTTCTGGCTTTATATTTATGATTTCCATCCTTCTACTTTCCTTGGTTTTTTAGCTGCTGAGACTGGATTTGAATTCATTTTTAAATCATTTCTTACTTTTGTTTATTTGTGTTTCAGATTTAAAATATGTTTTAACTGCTTTACATATATCCCATAAAGTGCTTTTTGTTTTTACCATTATTATTATTATTATTTAAAGATTTTATTTTTATTTATTTGTGAGAGACACAGAAACAGAGAGAGAGGCAGAGACACAGGCAGAGGGAGAAGCAGGCTCTGCAAGGAGCCGGAGGCAAGACTCAATCCCGGGTCCCTAGGATCACGCCCTGGGCTGAAGGCAGGCGCTAAACTGCTGAACCACCCTGCTGCCTTACCGTTATTATTTATAACACTGTAATTTTAGCCTATATATCCCATTTCGAGTGTGAGATGTTTAATAAAGTATTACTCATTCTATTTCTTTAAAATGATTTTTTTTACTTTGCAATTTCATTAGATGTCTAATTTTTAATGCATTGTTATTAGTAGCATTTAACAATATATCTACTCAATGGAATTTACTGGTGGTCTCTTTATATCCTTATATAGAATTATTTTTTGTGATTGTTTAAAATGCATGTAAAATGAAGGTATATTTTGTATGATTGGGATGTGCAGTTTCACATATATAACCATCATTGCCTTACCAATACATGATTAGGTATCCTATCTTTTAAAAAATTTTGTGAATCATATCTACTTTATGCTGGCACTGGTGGCTTAACATCTTGTATTTTTAAAGTATTTTATTAGGATATTTCATTTTATAGCTCTTTGAATTTACTGCCATTTCTGATTTTTAAAGAAGTTGGGTTATCTGGTAGTTGTATATTCCTGTTTATAACTTTATTGTAAATTGTGACTTTAACTTTAAAATATATCTTTCCTTGGCTCCTCCAGTGATTTTGGCCCTGCATTTTACTTTGTTTGATATTAATATCACAAACCCTACTTTTCTTTTCCTTTGATTTATTTTGCCTGATGTTGACCATGCTTTATTTTTAGCCATTTTATTTCTCTTACACTAAATGTGTGTGCCAACTCTGCAACGTACAGCTAGGTCTTTCTTTGTAAGTAAAACTGAAAAATGTTTCTTAAACAAGTGGGTTCAGATCATTTGCTTTTATTGATAAGACAGTTTGAGGTCTGCTCTCTTATGATACTGTGGTTATCATGTTTGCTGTGTTTCTCTAGGTCATGTGTTGTCTTTGTTCTTTACAAATTGTTTAAGAATTTTTAAATGTTCATAGTTTGTTTGTTTAGAGTAATTACCTTTGAGCTTCTATGTTTTTGGTGCCTTTTCCATCCTATTTCCTTATTTTGTCTTTTAACACTGTCGGTCATAAAGGTTTCCTTGACTCCCACCCAGAGCCTCTGGAGTGGATATGTATATTCTTCCTTCCTGTAGTCCACCTTGGTCCCTTTCAATCCTTTCAGTGGCATTATTTATTGTAAAAGTCTGTGAAACATTTATACATGATGTCCCGGCCTTCATCCCTGCTTTATCTAAGTAGTCTTAGATCAGCAGTTAAGTCGACTTCCTGTTTACCCTATAGCCTTTGCCCACATCTTGTCCTTTAAGATCTTGAACTTTTCTGTCTTGTTTCCTTTTCTTTCATCTTCCAGTTTCAAAATTCACCTGCAGCTTCCTTTGTGCCGGCTTCTCTGTCCTCTGTCGGAAGCATCACCTCCCAAGACTGTCCCGCTGCTGTCTGTTTACCCATGAACTCTCTCAGGGCTTTCTCTCTTCCAAACAGCTTTTTGTGTGTTTGTTTGCTTGCTTGCTTTTGTCTGTTGACTTTGTTTTTTGTTTCATCTTGGTTCTCTAGCTCTCCATAAAGACTTGACCACAAGTGGGTTTCTTCTGTCAGAAATAAATTTTATTTCTCAACCTCCCAGCACATGAAAATTCGTGAGGATTCTGTCTCTTCCAGGTTTGCTGAAGGCGTGGCTTTTTGTATGATTTAATGTATTTACACAATATGCTAGGAGATTCTAGTAGAGCTTTATGGAGATCCTCATTATGAGAAGATTATAATGGCCACCACTAATTTAGCTATCCAACAATAGCCATTTTATAAATTTTTGAAGGATTTGAAACTAATGGCTATGAATTGCACTCTGTTATAATTTAACTGAATTGATTTTATTTCAAATTTTTTTCCCAGGCTTACCAAAATGTAATTGACATATACTCATACATTAGTGTAAGGTATATATTGTACTGATTTGAGATATGTATATATTGCAAAATGATCACCACAATAAGTTTAGTTAATATCCGTCTCCTCATATAGTTAAAACTTTTATTCTCTGTGATGAAAACTTTTAAGACCTACTTTCTTAACAACTTTTAAATACACAGTGCTGTGGACTGTAGTCACCACGCTATACATTACATGTCCAGAACTTATTTATCTCATAACTTGAGGTTTGTATCTTTTGAGCACCTTCACTCATTTTCCCCACTTCCCACCTCCCGCTTCTGGCAACCACCAATCTTTTCTCTGTATCTATGAGTCAGATTTTTCTTCAGTTCCACATTTAAGTGAGATCACATAGTGTTTGTCTTTATATTAAAATATCCTAAAATTATAGTATCTCATAAGTAGAGTAAATGGTTTGCTTACATCAAATGCATTATTCTAAGAAACTAACATTTTTGGTGTATAATTGTGCTAGGTTTTTTAAAAGATTTTCTTTATTTTTGATAGAGAGAGTGAGAGAGCATGAGTGGGGCAGAGAGGGAGGAGCAGGCTTGAGGCTCGATCTCAGGACCCCAGGATCATGACCAGCTGAAGGCAGATGCTTAACTGACTGAGCCACCCAGGCACCCCAACATCTAATGCATTATTCTAACAACCTAACAATTTCGGTATATAGTCATGTAAGTCGTGTTTTGTGCCCCCAAATCAACTTTTTCCCTTCCCCCTTCTTCCCTTTAAATAGAACCTTGGTTTATCCAGATATCCACTCTTTTTCCATGTATCACATGGGTTTTAAAATACTATGGCTCCAGGTCCATGTCTAGGACTAACATGTCTTAAATCACACCAGAATAATTTCTTAACCTTTGTTTCAATATTTACTCAGGAGACAAGTGGTCTTCTTGGTCCAATGATATGTGAGGAGAAGCATCTTTGCATCTTCTGGGAAAAAAGTTTATTTTTTTTCTGGAAGAAATTTAAGAAATATCTTTACAACATGTCAGGTTTTTAAGAAGGGGGTATGATGCTCTGTGTATCATTACAGCAATCCACTATCACATGGACACCAACCATCCTACAAAAACTACACAGTGCATGGAAAAGTAGAGTCAGAAAGACCCTTAGCTCACCCTGCAACTTTTCTGACACCTATTTTACATAAAAATTTAATTTATGAGCCAAAAATTATCCTAGCATTTCATAGGAATATGAGTTGGGCTTTTTAAATTGCTTAATTCCAAAATCACATTAACTAATCTGCTTATATTAATTGTTTAGCTGTTTGTAAAATCATACTTTTTAAAGCATGACTATTTGTTAAATCCAAATTAAACATATAGTCTTTAATGAAAAGTCATTGGATAGGCATAAAATCACAAATTCTTATTATAAAAAAAAACAAATTCTTATTATTGAGAGTTTAGGAATTTTCAAGACTTATTTCCACATTACAAGTAAATAGGAATTTAAGCTCTGCATAAGTATTTACAGGGATTATGAGTTTGCTAATTTATAAGGCATATCTTCCATTCTTGGAGAAGCCTATTTTTTAATTAGTTACAATGTATCTGAAGGATATGGAACAATTACATCCTTGTTGCACTTTACCCCCCTTTTCAAATGTAAGAAATTCACAGACATTACTTCATTCTTATGCAGAAGAACCACATTTCTCAGATAAAAGTCATTGTTTTCATTATTGTAGAATATATTTTTCTTTTCAAAATGAAATTTTCATATCCACTTTAGCATGACATCTCTGGAATCACAATGATGCCATACATCACATACAATAATATTTTTTCAACATCCAGTGCAAATCACAGAGGACTTTATGAGTTCTTGGATTGCTTTTGTTGTTGCTGTTGCATTTTTTAAACATTCCCTACAAATCTGCCTAATCCTATGATATAATTATTCTAAATGCCTTGTGAATCCTAAATCTGTGGTTTTAAAATTATTTTTATAATTATAGTTCATGCATGTGTTCAGTTTGCATTATTTTACAAGTTGAACATACACGTTGTTTTCAAAATTTGATTTTGTTTCTTTAATGAATCTTGCTTTGTCTATTTATAAAATATCCTCTCAGTAGTGACAAACTTCCACTCCTGTTATCTCTGGATTATCTTTATTATGAGTAAGTGAAATAACCAGTTGGGATAATAATAATGTCCTTTTGATCTGAGATGTTAAATATTTTATTTTGTGTCACTGTCCTGGAATATATTGAAAGAAAATGGAATGTTTTCTATTTTTACTTGAAAGTTTAAGTGATAATCTAATATAAAAAGTCACCTAAAGTAAGTCTTCTCAGAAATAGTTATAGAATATATTGACATCTACAAACCTTTATTATTCTAACTCCATCATGAGCTATTATGTTCTAATTTGGATGGCATTTTTGTGCTCATTTCATAATGGAGTTACTGAGGCCCAGAGATGTTAATAACAGCCAATTCGGGCAGAAATAAGACCTGAATGTAAGTCTTAATTTGCTCTTGCAGTCCAGATTCTATAGCAATGTGATACTCTATCCCAAAATAAAGGAGGATTTTTCTAAAGATGTGCTTTCTCTTTTATAAGCCAAATAAATTTTTTTCAATTTTTTACATGAAAATTATTATTTCCTTTGAAATAAAATGAAAATCCAAATAACATATGTAATACAATATATTAAGAGATAATGAAAATGTCAGGTGGATTTTTATGGAATTTGGAATTAAGAATATTAACAATAGCCAACTTGATTTTGAAAAAACAAGTCTCTTTACCTGCCTGATGAGATGTTACAATATTTGAATATATAAAAATGTGTATATATGGCATAGAAAATAGAAAAATTATTGCATGCCAAATGGATGGCAAGCGCATCCATGGAAAAAACTGGGAACAATGTGGAGTCAATGGTATGGTCATAGTGTTGCATGGTGACAAGTGATAGCTACCCTTATAGTGAGCACAGCATAATGTATAGAGTTGTCAAATCACAGTGCTGTACACCTGAAACTAATGTAACATTGTGCATAAACTATACTTCAATAAAAAATAAAATTTAAAAAAGGGCATTTTTTTCTTTATCTACTTTGAAATTTTAGAAATGATGCTATATTTATGTCAGCTATGTGACTGAAGTGGACAATGTCTAAAATGTCTAAAACAAAGACAAAGATCTTTGAACAATGCCTATCGCATGATAAGCAGTTTATTTCAGCTATAATTACTCTTATTTTTACTATACAGCTCTGAGCAGTTTAACTTGTTCCTAAGCATTACTAAATCTTTTCTGCTTACTCTATTTTCCTTCTTGAGAATCAGAAGCCTCTATTGATACTGCTTCCACTGTGGACCAGTATTTCTTGGTCTATTGTATTGAAATGTAAAGAAAGCCTTCTATATAATTATTTTGTATATTTACTTCTATAAAATAATTTCTGAATTTTTTAAAATCTTGAAGGAGAAAAATAGACAATTTTTACATATGCAAAAAAAGTTGCTGCTACCATGTTAGTCTTTTCTTGTGAGAAATCAGATAAAAGTTAAGGTATTTTTGGCATGGGGAAGGGTACTATTTGGGTTAAGACAGGGTTTAGGAAAATGAGATTAGTTCATCTGCATCAGAAATTGACAAAACTATTTCTGTCTACAGAAGATCATTCTGCCTTGCCTCAGGAAAATTTAGACTTTAGGAGGATTAGTAGATGGGACTTACATAAATTTGAGAGACTAATTGTGGACCTATGCATTTCACAAATCGCAGGATGCTACCACAGAGGTGGAAGACCACATGAGATGGCTTGACTAGATATTGCCCTATCCGTTTTTGTCTCTTTCATATTCCTGTCTTTTAATTGGTCATCTCGCTTTGATCCATTTGAATGTGGGGCCTCAATGTGCATATGTAGTATAAACACACAAAGAGTTAGCCTGAGATTGTTAAAGCCACAGGGATCTTGAAAACTCTTCGAGGGACTTACATAGATCGGATGGCAAAAAGACAAATGATTCCTGCTCAAAATGAAGACACAATTTTAAAAAAAATCCACTCCTATTCATTAGTGCTTAAAATGTGATACGTTCTTGGAAATATTTTTACATAAATTAATGACAAAATATTGTCTTTTGGACTCTCAAGGTCTTTCTCCTCATGGCTAGTTATTAGGGGCTGAGGCCTCATTAAATAAACTAATTATTTTTCAAAAAAATAAGCCTAAAGTAAAGTCTCAGTCATCTGTAACTGGAAGAAAAGGAAATAATAGCTTTAAGTAAAGAGGCATGTATTAAAATGGAGTAAGCTTGAAGTCCCAGCTATCTTCAATGCTATACACTTCGAAGAGCTATCATGTAATGCAGCCTTTAAACAGCAATCAAAACCTCATCCCTATGGTTTTAAGCTCATGAAAGTTTGCAAATATCATGTTGCTAGATGTTTCAAGATTAAATTATAATTGCATTATTAAAAATCCACAAGTGATATTTTAAATCTGGCTTACTGAGGTGAAATATTGGTCCCTTTTTGCTCTTAAATTTTGAACATATTTTAATCTTACTAAACATTAAATAAAATTGTATGCTCATTTTCTTACATATATGAGTAGATTTTTCCAGACCATACTATTAAGGGCAAGTTTCAAAATGTCTAACTTTGGATAAATAGATCATCAATCACCGGGTGTATTTGCATTATTCACTGCAAAAAGTATGCATTGAATTGTGAACGTCTTTCCTCCAGTTCCATGATATTGAGAAGAATCAATAGATGGCAGTGAAATTAACTGTAAAAAAGGCTGTTGCTTCTGTCTAAAATGATCTACTCATCATTTAAGTAAAAAATCATTTAGGCTCTGATGCAGCTTTGCGGATTTCCAAATGATAGAAGGATTGTGCTAAAGAGGAGTTAATAGCACAATACCAATCTAAGGTAGAAACAATTGTAATACCCTTTTGGCATTTTTATCAATAGCTTGATAATGAGATTGCAATTTTACTCCATAATTAAACGGCTATCGCCAGCTTTGGAGAGATCCATGGCATTCCAGGTTTCTGGGAAAATTACTGAAGGCATGCTCAGTAGCCCCAGTAATTGTGACCAAGTTGGAAAATTGGACCCCCAAGATGTAGTGGAGCTTTGCACAGAAAGAACAGCAGCCCGCCCGCAATTCCAGTTAGTTCTGATCTTAGGTGAGACCCTGCAGTGGAGCAAGTGATGGCAGTAACTTGGCCATATGGAGACATACCTGGCATTAAAAGCAGTGTGGGATCTGCCACAGGCCCAGTCCCTTGCCCTTTGCTGAGGATGAATGGGAGTTGGACAAAGAGACTGCAGCAGCCTGGGTCCCCGGTTGACTACGGTGGGCAGCGCCCCCTCCTGTCCCATGTTTGAAAGGCAGCCTAAGGTAAAAAACACCTGTTTGTCAAACCCTGCGATTTGGAAAAGTCACAGCCTACTGCTGTGTGAGGCAGCCCCTGGCACAAGATTCTTCTTCCTACACATAACCGCAGCCAACAAGGAAGACTTGTGGCCCAACAAGTAGAAGTTCAAGTGTAGAGCACCGTGGTGAACATGGGGTCCACAGAGTATGTCATATTAAGAGAGGTGACCCCCGTGATGAGATCGTTGCTGCAAATGAGAAACAAACAAAACTACACTGACAGATGATTTAAAGTGTTTAAATATTTGGACATGATTTCTAGGTGATTGACAGTTCTCTCAGTATTTAGCAGCAGCTATATGTTAAAATTAGAAAAAAACAATGCAAGCAGTCATTATTAATTAAAGGAAAAGCAAACATTGCACAATAATTGAAACAATCTCACTAAAACAAGACCACCTGGCCCAGCACAGAGCATGATATTCAAAATGATAATAGAGTAAAAGCATAATAATGTAAAATAAAACATCACGATAGACAAGCGATGGATTTTAGGTGGACTAGAAAAATAGAGTCAAAACTGTGTAAACAAGAGAAATCTTTTAACCAATAGATCAAAAGCCAACAGATATATACTGCCTAAAATTGATAAGATGAGAAAAAAATCATAAGCATATTCCTTGGGGGCACCTGGGGGGCTCAGTGGTTGAGCGTCTGCCTTTGGTTCGGGTTGTGACCCCAGGGTCCTGGGATGGAGTCTGGAATGGGGCTTCCCAGAGGACCCCCTGCTTCTCCCTCTACTTGTGTCTCTGCCTCTCTCTGTGTCTCCCATGAATAAATAAATAAAATCTTTTTAAAAAAGCATATTCCTTATAATACAGGGGTCCAAATAAAGAAGTAAAAGTGATTAATTCTGCAAAACAAACTGGACCCTGGAAATGCAGTTTACAAAAAAATGGACTGGTGTCTTTCATGTCCTACTTTTAGTACTCTGTGATTTTTAAAAATACAATGTACATATTATTATAGAATTCTGACATTTAAATCATTAGTCACCTTTCTGTACCTTGTACAGCCTGTGAATATGTTCCATGTAAAACTGACATAACAAAAAACACATCTGGAAGTTACATTTCTCAGTAAGCTAAATAGGACACAGGGTTCGCCTGAAGTGTGCTAGTAGTTCCCTGAGCCCCACGGATTAAAGCTTTCCTAAGGAGCACTGAAGTGTTTACAGTTCAGACACCTGAGACCCCTCTTCATAAATCTGCTCTCCTGTCACTCTTGAGATCGCCCAAGTCCTTGTGTGTCACTGGGTGGAGGATTATGCACTCACAATTTCTAATGCACACTGTGGGAAATGTCTTTGGAAGAACACTGTCTGAAGTCATTTATAAGATTGTCGAATATTTAGTAAAATGTCAGGGCAAAGACTTTTTAAATGCTCGCCACATGTCACCTTGGTCTACTGTAGACAATAAAAATTATATCTTAAAGTCATTTGTTTTCCTCCTCCAACGCCATGTTTCTCTTTGCTGAATTGTTTACAATGCCAACTGTAGGACTGTCAATATTTAAAGGGTAAAAATATGTTTTATTAAAGAGCCCGCTGAAACTATTTCTAAAGGCTGGCCAGGATTTACTCAGTTCCATAAATAAATTGTTGTGTTAATGCTGGGCCATGATTTCAGAAATGACTCACAGTCTTAAACACATGCAATGCTTTTACAGATGTTGAAAATAGACAAATAGCGGCTTAGCGCCGCCTGCAGCCCGGGGCGTGATCCTGGGGATCCGGGATCGAGTCCCGCGCCGGGCTCCCTGCGTGGCGCCTGCTTCTCCCTCTGCCTGTGTCTCTGCCTCTGTCTCTCTAGCTGTGTCTCGATGAATAGATAAATAAAATCTTAGCAAGACCCATAAAACCACTGTTTTAGCATTGTTCAGGTAAAGGACTCTGGGAGTCCAGAGGTGGTGGTAACTACTCCAACTCGGGAAGGCAGTGGACGTTTTCCTATGAAGCTATTGAAAGGGTCAAGGGGGAACAAAAATTTGAAGAAGAGGGAATAGCAGATGAAAAAGAATGGAGCGGTCAAACGGGATGCCCAGAATTATATTAGATAATTGAGAGAGCCTCTCTGTGGCTGGAATCCGTGACAAAGAAGGTGAAGTGTCAGCGGATACATCCACGCGAAGGACAAACGTGCTGAGCGCCTACTCCGGGCACATGCTGCTCTATGTGCTTGCTGATGACAACTCATTGAACTGGACCCAGATTGTAACACTTTCTTAGGATAATGGGAATCAGAAACTTTTGAAGACAGAAGTGAGATGATAAAATTTGCTCTAGCAGAAAAATGCTGAGGACAATGACAAGGAAAGACTAAGTGTACGGCATGTCAGTGTCTTGAAGGAAAAAAATTGCAAATCACTGTCCATATAGTTTAATTATGAAACTTATAGGACAATCAGTAAAGAAAGAATGTTTGTCAGTATGGTAGAGATAAAGAAGTTGATGGAAATTAAAAAGTTAAACATGACCACAGCTGTATTTTCTTGGTAATTGAGTTCCATTTCTGAGCAGTAATATATTTATCAAATATTTATGAAAATCGTATTTAAATTTTTTACCTTCAGAATCATTTCACACAGTATATATTGCTTCTTACTGAGAGCAACAGAGATTAGTATTTCGACATTCTAATCTTTAAGCATCCTTATTTGTAAGGAAACTTTCAAAGTTAACTTAAAACAAAAATTTCTATTTCAAGGATATTTTTGCATTTACCTGCAAAGTATAATATTTTCTTAATGATATTTTAACGTGAATAACAACTCTACTGACTTGTATTTCTATAAATTCAAATTTGAAGGTCCTGCCTACCCAAGGCTGTAATGGATATGATTAGTAAATAAATAACACAAGCTATTATTTTTGTTTAAAGAAGTAAGTTGACTTTTAAAGATATTAAACAATTGGAAATATTTAAAATATTAAATATTAAAATGTATAAGTCTATATTTATCCAAGTCATTCCCTTCCCTGCACTCTTGTTTTTTTGTGAAAATCGATATTCATCTGGTGTCATTTTCTTTCTGACAGAAGAACCTGCTTCAACAATGAGAAGCTTCCCTGTACTGCAGGTCCACTGCTGGGGAATCCTCAGATTTTCTAAGTCTGAAAAAGTCTTTTATATATACTCATTTGAATTTTTTTTTTGAAGGCTATATAAATCTAGGATGAAAGAGGGTTTTTTTTTTCTTTCAATGGGTTAAAGATATTGCTAGATTTCCTTTTTCACTTGCATTGTTTTTGATGAATAATCTGACTTCTTTAGTTTTGTTTCTCAGTGTATTATGTGCCTTTTATCACATATATATTTTTTAAGATTTTATTTATTTACTCATGAGAGACACACACACACAGAGGCAGAGACACAGGCAGAGAGAGAAGCAGGCTCCACGCAGGGAGCCCGACGTGGGACTCGATCCCGGGACTCCAGGATCACGCCCTGGGCTGAAGGCGGCGCTAAACGGCTGAGCCACCCAGGGATCCCCAATTATGTGCCTTTAATAATTGACTTCTTTTAAGGTTTTGTTTTTAGCACTCGTATTGAAAATTATTATTGTTATGCCGCATGATGTCGTTCTCTTCCTCCACCTCCTGCTCCCCCTCCCCCCTTCCTTCCTCTTATACTTATGTTTCATTGAACTGCTTGCATCTAAGGGTTTATAATTTTCATCAGATTTGGTAAATTTTCAGCTGTTACTTCTCCAATTATCTTTCTTCCCCTTCACCACGGGTATGCCAATTATTCTTCCTTACGTTTAATGAGGTTTTCCCACACTCATTGATTCTCTTACTTTTTTTTTATTTCTTGTTTTATGGGTTCTTGCTGTGTCTTCATATTCACTAATCTTTTTCTCTGCAATGCTAAATCTTCCATTTTATTTTTCCCATCCAGTTTATTTTTCATCTCCAATACTGTGATTTTAATTTCTAGAAGTTTGACTCTGGTTTATTTAGAATGAACATATCTATAGTTAACGTTTGAGCATATGGAATGCAGTTATAGTAACTTTTTGTTTTCCTTGTTTCCTGATTCTAACATCTGTGTTATTTCTGGGGCTGTTTCAACAGATTGATTTTTTTTTCCATACCACAGGTCACATTTTTCTTTGCATGTCTTTTAAATTTTGATTGGTTGTCACGTATTATTGATTTCATTTTGTTGAGTGTTGAGTAGGTTTCTCTCTAGAGAAATATATATATATATATATATACACACATACACACATACATATATATAATATATGCATATATGTGATTTAGCTTTTTCCTGGGATTAAGTGATATGATGACTTTTCACACTGCTTTTAAAATCTGTTGGGTGATACATGAACAATGTTTGGTTTAGGGCTTAATTCATTACCAAGGTCAGGTCCTTCTAAATGCTCTCCCAAATGGTCCATTATTTAACAAATTTTTTAGTCTGGATGGTAACAAGAAATATTGCAGACCCTGTGTATTCCTGGAGGATGCTGTTCCTTTCAATTCCTTCAGGTAATTTCCTCACATGAATGTATCAATCAGTAATCTGATTGATTACTGCTTGATGCAGAGGAGACTCTACATATCTGGAAGGTTCACTGGTACTCCATCCTATAGCTAGCTGCCTTGATTTTCCTGGACTCTCAGCTCCATCTCCTCAACTTGGGAGTCTACTGGGACTCCATCTAGGTTGTCCCTCCAATGCTGTAGTCTCAAAGCAGTAAGCTCAGGCACTTTTGGATTACATCATCTGTTCCCCATCTCTCAGGGATCACTACCCTTCATTGCCTCATATTCTTGAGGACATAGAAAACTGTTCACGTTTATTTTGTTCAAGCTTTTGTATTTGCTTGTTATTTCAACCTGAAAGAGAATTCTGGTCTCTGTTACTCCATCTTTGCCAGGAATGGGAGTCCCAAAATATTGTTTTTATTCATTCATTAATTTGCTTATAAGACAACTTAAGGTACAAAAATAATAACATTTTACTCTAGGTATTAAATCACACATAGTTGTAACATTACAAGAAAATATTATCACAAAGGGCTAAGTACTGGCAGATGAAATTATGTGACTACAAGATTCCTATATATTGCATAAAGTGCTATCTATACATAAACTCTAAGTGGACAATGATAAGTTCAAGGTTATTTTTTATATTCCCAGAGCAATCACTAAAATATAAACAAATAAGCAAACAAACTAAGAAGTTAAGCTAAAAGCTGGTAAAGAAAATTTAATGGAATACTAAAAATATTAATCATCCCAAGGTAAGGCATGACACTTTTACTCTTTATTAAGAGTAAAAATCAGTTGGAAGGGGAGAAAAATAGCAAAATTGTGTACTAAGTCCCAAAATAACAGTAACTAAATTAAATATAGATTAAACATACCAATTACGAGACAGAGACTATCATTAGATTTAAAATAAAACAAGACCAACTATAAGTTCTCCACAGGAGATGCATTTTAAAAATAACGATGCAGTTTGTTAAAACTAAAATAATGGATAAGAATTGAGCCTAAGAAGGTATTAGTGGCTACTTTAAAATCAGTCAAAATAGATATTTGGAGATAAGAGTCATTAGCATAAAGACAAATATTTCAACATAACAGAAGAATCAACTTGTAAGCCATAGCAATAAATATAATTCATACTGCCCTGTTACATATACCAAAACATTTCAAAATATGCCCCAAATATAAAAGCATCCATTTCTTTCTTTTTCTTTTTATCCTTTCTTCAGCTCTTTTCAGAAAATTTAAAATTTCTTAAATAAAATATATATCTATAATGAAGTTAGGTAGGACAGTTAACAGGTAGGGTACAGGGCAGCCCTGGTGGCCCAGCAGTTTGGTGCCACCTTTGGCCCGGGGTGTGATCCTGGAGACCCGGGATCGAGTCCCATGTCGGGCTCCCTGCATGAAGCCTGCTTCTCCCTCTGCCTGTGTCTCTGCCTCTCTCTCTCTATGTCTGTCATAAATAAATTTTTAAAAAATCTTTAATAGGTATGATACTGTTACATTGACTTTCCGACATCATCCCCTAGAACTGTGTGTCACCCTAAACAGGATTGCTAGTTTGATGCTATAGGTTGTAGCACCTGCCCACTATAAAATATTAAGTTAAATAACCATATGTATTAATTATATGTCATATTAAGTGTCATACTTTCAACTCCTGATTATGTGAGTCTGCTTTAAAATGATTAAACAGTATCATTCTTCTGCATGTGGCTGTCCAATTTTCCCAGCACCATTTATTGAAGAGACTGCCCATTTCCCATTGGATATCTGTTCCTGCTTTGTTGAATATTAGTTGACCATAGAGTTGAGGGCCCACTTCTGGGTTCTGTATTCTGGTCCATTGATCTATGTGTCTGTTTTTGTGCCAGTACCACACTGTCTTGATGTCACAGATTTGTCATAGAGCTCAAAGTCAGGTAATTATGATGCCTCCAGCTTTGGTTTTCTTTTTCAACATTATGTTGGCTATTCAGCATTTTCTTTGGCTCCATATATATTGTGGGATTCTTCTAGCTCTGTGAAAAAGCTGCTGTTATTTTGATAAGATTTACATGAATGTATTGCTTAGAAGACTTTCCATTTATTTATTTATTTATTTACTTATTTTTTTAAGACTTTCCATTTAAATAAAAAAAACACTACAGGAGGTGAAACATTTTAGTATCTTGTAATGTTTATAGGTGAACATACATATTTTTGAAAATCAGTGGTCAAAATTAATAGTAATAATTTTCAGATTTGAATGTAATATCTTTCAAATTTTGCAGGAAAATGTATCAAAAATAGTTCTTAAACTTTTACTGCAAACTTAACTAGGAAATCCAAAAAAGTTGTGTGGATTGCCTGACGTGAAGCTTTGGAGAACTAAATGTTATTTGTACGAAATTTGGCTGGTTTTTCTGTTTGGATTGCGCTGAACCAAAGCCAGTGCTGTAGAATTTTACTTGGGGAAATGAAAGCTTCACACAACTCCACAGTCACAGGTGTGCACTCTTCTTCTCTCTTTTTGCCAAAGTTCCCTATATTTGTGCATTTTAAACCATACTTATTCCAGTGTTCCATTTCAGCAAACGAGGTCTTTGAGGAAACTAATTCCCAATTAATTCTCCTCAATTTTATCTATTTATTTATTTTTTAAAGATTTTATTTATTTATTCATGAGAGACAGAGAAAGAGGAAGTGACACAGACAGAGGGAGAAGCAGGCTCCATGCAGGGAGCCCGATGTGGGACTTGATCCCGAGACTCCAGGATTACACCCTGAGCTGAAGGCAGATGCTCAACCACTGAACCACCCAGGGGTCCCAATTCTCCCTACTTTGGTGAAAACATTTGCCTAAAATGAACTACATTGGATTTATATGATTTTTACTTGTTAAATGAAGTAGAAAAAACTTACAGCATAATTTTACTGAGTTAGTAAATATATTCAATTGAATTTTTACAGCGCCAGAAATGATGTATATCTTGAAATGTGTCATGTATATAAGAATATTTTTACCTTATGAATATTGAACTTCAATAAAAGCTTCCACAATATAAATGTAATTAATTGTATTTTATTTAGCTTTTCTTTTTCTTACGTTTATCAATTTTTTCTTATAATAAATATATTCTGATCTTTTGTTTTTGTGTCATCTTGCTGTCATATTCATTACCACCTTCTTCCTATTTTGTTTTGCTTTGCAGATGGTTGATACTGCCTCCACAAATTTTCTGGCTTCTGGTCCAGCCTGATTTCTTCTTAAATAAGAAGTTTGGACATTGGGTGATGACCTCTCCCGTAGCTGCTTCCTCAATTCCCTCAAGTGGCTGTTCCCTCCTTGGTAGAACCTCCTGATGTGGAAATGTTGGGGTTCAGAGCAAACTATTGAGAAAGAATTCTTGGAGATGTTTTTGGTGCAAAAATGTGGTTTGATTAAAGCACTGGGACAGGACCCATGGGTAGGAAGAATTTCACCGGGGTCATGAGGAGTTGGCCTGTTGTAGGCTTTCAAGTTGGGAGGGGGTTAGGGACAGCACAAGCCTCCAAGGTATTTTGGAAGCAAAGTTTCCAGGATTGTGAGGGGGCCAGCTGTTGTTGGGAAAGGTCAGTTATTACCGTTTAGTGAAAACTAAGTCATAAGACCCTTCAGATGTATATCGGTGGGCCATATGCTTGGAAGATGATTGCTAACATGTATGGACGAGTAGAGTGATAAAGGACTTTCCCAAAGAATTCCTATATGTTTTAAAGTAGACTCACAGGATCCTGGGGGATTGGGCTGAAATTGCCTTTTGCCCTCAACGATGTGTCAACATGGGGGCAGGGAAGTCCCCAGAAGAAGGTCACTCTGCCTCTTTCAAAGACCCATCGAGGGATCTCTGGGTGGCGCAGCGGTTTGGCGCCTGCCTTTGGCCCAGGGCGCGATCCTGGAGACCCGGGATCGAGTCCCACGTCGGGCTCCCGGTGCATGGAGCCTGCTTCTCCCTCTGCCTGTGTCTCTGCCTCTCTCTCTCTCTCTCTCTCTCTGACTATCACAAATAAATAAAAATTAAAAAAAAAAAAAAAAAAAAAAGAATCTCAAAGACCCGTCGAATGGGCTGTAAGTCGTAAGGAAATTTAACTTTTGCTTTAGCTTGTGTTTTCCACATTACTTCCCCCACACTGTTGCCCTGAGTTCCACATTCTCACATCTGGTATTACTAACACCCCTTTGTCTTTTCGAATCCTGTTTTGCTGTTACTAAATTCTGGGTTGTCTCATCCTCCCCTGTATGGCCTTTTAATCTTGTATCAGTTTTATAACCTATAAAAGTCACCTATATTCCTATATTAAATCACCCTTGATTAAGCTACCTGGCATGGATTTTGTTTTCTTGAGTGGACTCTGATTTGTATAAACTAAATTTTTTAAAATTAAAATTTAATTAAAAATTTAAACTTTACATCTAGTATACAGGATAAGGTATGTGTTTGATGTCTTTTTTTCCTCCATATGATAAGGAGTTGGCTCCACAGCATATATTTGGAAGTCCCTCTAGACTTTCTATCTTCTGATGTCATCGTAATAATATATTGTGTTTCTATATAAGTCTCTTTGAGACCTGCCTCTGTTCTTTGGCCTATTTCTCTCTACTTTCACTAGTTCTTTATTCCTTTATTAATGTAGCATTACATTTAATTTTGATACCTCTTTATAACAGATATCTAAAAATATTTTCCTTAAAGTTGTATTGACATTTATTCAGTCTTTCTTTTTTTTCTTTTTAAGATTTTATTTATTTATTCATGAGAGGCACAGAGGAAGGCAGAGACACAGGCAGAGGGAGAAGCAGATTCCCTGTGGGGAGCCCGATGTGGGACTTGATCCCAGTACCCGGGGATCATGACCTGAGCCGAAGGCAGACACTCAACCACTGAGCCACCCAGGCATCCCCAATCTTTCCTTTTCTATACAGATTTTAGGAAACAGAATGTCAGGTTTTGTGTGAAATTCCACTAATAAAGCAAAACATTGTAAAGTAATTTGGGGAAAATTGATATTTTTCTTATACTTCATGTCCTTATACATGATAGGACTCAAGTAAACACACCACACATCTATTCACATGCATTCATGAATCCTCTTTATATTTTCTGACATTTGAGTAGATTGTATACTCAGTCATATTTCAAATCTGTATTTTAGAACTACAGGCTTTTTATATGTTGATCTGGAATGCAATCATTCTACTCAGTATAAATTACTAGTTGAACTATGTGGTCTTTAATTTTTTTCAGTATACAATCATATTATCTCTGAATAAAAATGATGATATTACTCTTATCCAATCCCTATAATTTAATTTATTTCTCCAGGTTATGGCACTAACATTAATCCATGTTTTGTGCGAACTGAAACAATCACAGAGGCATACTTTTTTTGCTCCTGATCTTCTTGGGAAATTTCTCCATAAGAAAAGGTGATTATAAGTTTAATAAATATATTTTACCGGTTCACACAGGTTCTGCTCTCTTCTTAGCTCTCTAGAAAAGCATTTTTTGTTATTGTTCATTCATGAATGCTGAATGTAATTATTTTCATTTGTTAATGTAGTCTTGATAATATTCTACTATAGCTTTTAAATTTCATTTTATTGGTTTTAAGGTCATGATTTTATGTTATTTTATATATTTATTGTAAGGTTTTAAAACTTTGTAAGCATTTAAAACAATAAAATGAATTTAGGAACCTATAAGTATCCATAGTTCTATTACATTTTATTGTCACCTAGAAATAAGTTTCATCTTCAGAAATGAAACATAAGGGGATCCCTGGATGGCTCAGTGGTTTAGCATCTGCCTTTGGCCCAGGGAGTGATACTGGAGACCCGGGATCAAGCCCCACATCAGGCTTCCTGCATGGAGCCTGCTTCTCCCTCTGCCTGTGTCTCTGCTTTTCTCTTTGTATCTCTCATGAATAAATAAATAAAATCTTAAAAAAAAAAAGAAACAGAAAATTCGTGTATCACTTTTAAATTAATATGTAACTCACTTAAGTCATTATGTATGTGCATGTGTATACCCAAACATACTACCTTCTTAGACCATAATTTTTTATTCAGCCTTTCTCTGTGTGCATGTGTGTGTGTGGTTTTGATTAATTAAAGCTTTGGATAACACTTTAATGAGGATGATAGGATTTTTAACTCTTAGTTTTTTTCATAACGAAATCTGTGTTTACCTGTCAATATTAAATGATTGTTTAGCTGAGCAGGAAAATGTAGTATGGCAGTTTCCCCTTAGCACTTTGAAAATAACCCTGACATTAATTCTATGCTCAGTCTAATTGCTGTTCTCTTTGCTGGTTTTGATAATCTGGTATTGTTCTCTGGTACCTTTAATAAGTGTCTTTATTCTTAATATCCTGTAGTTTTACTTCTGCATCTAGATATGGGCTTTTAGAAAGTTTTTCTTTGTATTCAAGTATCTTTTTTTTTTTTTTTTTTTTTTTTTTTTTAGGATTCATGATTTTTTTTTTTTTACACCTGAATAATTCTTGGTAGTTATCCCTTCAAATTTTTGCTGCTTCACTATTTTCCCGTGTGTCTCCTTCTAGGAATCCTATTAGGTGTTTTCTCGAGCTGTTAAATGTGTCTTCCATTCACCTTAATATTTTTACATATTTCAAATTTTCTAATGTCTGAGTCATGTTCTTTGAGAATTCTCAGAACAATTTTAACATTCTTTTATGTTTCTTCCAGATCATAATTTATTCCAACTATTAATATTTTAATTGTAATAAATGTGTTTTCATTTATGTGATTTATTTTATTCTTCTTCTATCTTCCTGCTTTTAGAAAACTTCTACTTCTATGGTTTTATGTTTTCTTATTGTATCAGGTAAAGACATCTCTTAATTTTCTTTTAATATATTTGAAACATGCACTGATTTTCTGTTTGATTTTCTTGACTGTCTTTCTGTGTGTGTTGAGAAATTTGTTTGCAGACTAATTACATATGTGACTTTCTAGCTCCTGTGAGTGATTCAGGTCCCTAATCTATCTATATTAAGGGCATAAAAAATTCAATCTATAGGCCAACAGACAGCCAAACCTTAATTCCAAATAAAGTCATTTAGAAACTAAATGTGAGAATACTTTAAAAATATTGTAGAAGGACTGTGGGTAGCTGAGGATAGCTTTAAAGCCTGGGCCTGTACCATTTTCAAACACTGAAGACAAAATATATGACCAAAGAGTATTTCAAATTCTAAGGATGAGTGGAATAATAATATTCAAAATATTTAATATTATAATAATATTTCAAAATCTAAGGATGAGTGGAAATGTGATAACTAAATTTAATTTGTTATTTCTGATTATTTATTTCAGTAAAAGGTTATAACTACATAGTAATGCCAAACATTTACCTGTGTGCTCTTAATACAGTGTTTTTAAGTCATTTCCTGTTTTGATTCATGTGTTTATTCTTTAAACATGTTGTGTTTCAGTGCCTGAAAGGATGCTATTATGTGTGATGGATGATGCTACTTTATGAAGGCTGGAAAAGTTATTGAGATGCCACATTTTACATTCTGTTTGATGGACTTAAACAGATGATCTATGCAAAGCCTAGTATGGCTATGGGAGAAAAATAGGCTAACAGCAAGAAATATCTGTGTCAGCAGAACATGGGAATCAGAGCGGTAGTCAACTGTGTGAAAAGGAGGAAGCAACTTTAAATCTATCTAAAGTTCTTAGTTGGTCATCTAGAAAATAGTTCACAATAAATGGAATCCAGGGGTAAGCAGGGATGATGGAAAAACACAGAAATAACACAAAACAATAAAGAGCTTTAGAAGAGGATTCTGGCTATTTAAATAAGATACAAATAGGGTCATTGGATACGTATCAATATAAAGGAGATGCTTATCATTGAATTTTAACCTGAGAGAAATACTTGTCAGTAAAGTTTTCTTTTTCTTTTTTATTTTGTGTTTGTTTTTAAGCACACACTATGACTAACTTTCAAACAAAATCAATAAAATTAATAAGGGAAAATGACAATGTTGGTTTTATCAATAAAGATAAACCAAAGTGGAGTCTAGATGGGACTCAGAATTGTAAGAAAAAGGAGAAATTTGATGCCAGAAAATATGAAATCAAGTCCAAAGCATGTGTAAAATAAAATACTTAAATACATTATGTAGGGGAGTTTTGTACCATGTAGGAGTAGTTAAAAGTCATAAAGTAATAAGGAAGATTTGATTGAAAACACTGCTGAAACTAAAAGCCTAAGAAAATATACTGTAGTGGTAATTGATTATTGTAACTAACTAAAGGTGGCATTCATTTGAAAGGATTTACTATATAATGCAATACACTTTGGTCTGGAGGACACGATTTCCCTAGAAACATTGATTTCTCTTGTTTATATATAGAAGTAATCTATTTTTTAAAGATTTTATTTATTTATTCATGAGAGATATAGAGAGAGAGGGAGAGACACAGGCAGAGGGAGAAGCGGGCTTCCTGGAGGGAGCCCAATGTGGGACTCGATCCCAGGACCCTGGGATCATGCCCTGGGCCGAAGGCAGGCGCTAAACTGCTGAGCCACCCAGGGATCCCCCAATATATAAAAGTAATCTAGATAAGTGATTTTTCTATTCTGAAAAAAAATAAATCATTTAACTTCTTAGTCTAGGATCAAAAGAAAGCAGTATTGAGTCAAAGAAGTCCTTTTTTTTTTTTTTTTGGAATGTGATCTCAGAGGCAAGGGTAAAGGATGGAGGAAAGATGCAAGGAAGGAAATGGGTAATGTGAAGGAAGTGTTACCAAATTGACCACTGCTCTGCGTGACTGACTCTTGGGTAGATCCAGCACTGGGAGACAGATTTGGAGAAGTATTTAACCATCAGCTCTAGCTCCTTATTGTCGAAGAGTTCACCCCATAGGGCATTAACTTCTTGATTTCATATAGATGGCTGCTAAAGAAGCATTGTCAGAAGTCCACGCCACAGTGATAACACAGAAGTCCTGAACATACATGCAAAAGCACAACATCATCCAGTATCAAAGTGCTGTCAGAATCCACTGGGGTGAAGGTGCAAGTTGTGTGATTCTATTTAGTGCCCAGTGGTAGAGGGGCTCCTTTACCCCACTGCTGTCCTATTTAGTCTCATTTCCACACCAGGAAACGGTAAGTATTATGAGGATGTGGAATATAATTCTCTTAGTGGGAATGTGAAATAGTGCTGCCATTACAGAAATCAGTTTAAAACTTCCTCAAAAAATGGAAAATACAGCTATAATCTGATTCAGCAGTCTCACTTTTGGGTGTATATCCAAAATAATTACTCTTATGATCTCAAAGAGATATGTACGCTCCCATGTTCATTGTAGCATTATTCAAGTAGTCACCTTATGGAAACAACCTAAATATTCATCAATGAATGAATGGAGTTTCAAAATGTGTATATACATATAATGGGATATTATTCAGGCTTAAGGAAGAAAGAAATCTTGTATATGTTGTAGCATAGAGGAATCCTCATGACATTGTGCTAAGGTGGAATAATCCAGTCACAGAAATACAAGAAATTCATGATTCTACATAGATATCCAAAATAGTTAAACTCATAGAAACAGAGAGTAGAATGGTGGTTGCATGCCCTCTGACCAACATGCGCAGTCTACTTAGCTGTTTATTAAACACTCTCTGACAGGTCTCCATACTTTAACTGTGAACATGTACTGGTTTTGCCTTAAGGGCCTTAAAACAGTTTTTTGCTCCATCATAGATATTTGCTTTTCTCAAGAACTTTGGGGACCATTACATCTCCTAACTTACAAAGAACTGCCTAAGAAAAGATATTTTATTTCTATTGAACTCCTGTCATATCCTGTTGAGAAGGTTAACAGAAATATCAAACTGTGATTACTACATATCAAGGGGAATCACTCCAGAAAGGATTCACTCCAGGTTACTATTAAAGTATTTTGTTCTATTTCCAAAGAAATTATTGTGTCTTTGAGTTTAAATAAACCAATCAGGTCATTTCCTATGTTAAAAAAATTTTTTTAGAACACCTCAGTATTTAAAATCCCAGCCTATACATGAAGTATACTTGTTTACTTCATAAAGAATCAACATATAAAATTAATAAAAACTAAACCTTTTATGAATGGATGAAATTTTTTATATAACATGACCTATTAAAGGTATTTTTATGTTCATTGTAGAAAAATCATGTATTTGGAAACAGTCTTACAAAAAGTTTTTTTCCAAAATGTAATGTTTGCTCCAATGTAATTATTGCCAGTATGGAGTTATATAAATAACTTTGCATTTCTTGGCTTCCAGTGATTTAATAGGAATATGTAAAATCACTTCCTTTATTTCAATATATACTGCAAACCTATTGGAACTAACCTTAAAAATAAAACTGACTCCTCATCTTAAAGAAGGAATAGGAAACTGTATTAAAGCTGTAGGAGATATTTAATGACTCCATATGATTTGGTTATTTTTAACCAATATTCAAAACAAATAGAATTCAGGCTTGTGTCATTCAAGTTAAAACCTATGCTATGGATTATGAAAAATCTTTATTTTTAAAAGTTCAATAACTTGATTTTCTTTATTGTTTCCTATAAATTGCTCCTTATAGGTACTAAAAATAGGGACAAGAAATAATTATTTCAATTAAAATATTAATGGTTGAAGAAAAACGCAACATAAATCATGGAATTTCCAGACATACAAACAGTTTTCTATCCCCAGTTTGCATAATTCTCCTATTGCTACATCACAGATCTGTATCAAGAGTAAGATCATTATTTCAACTAACCTAATGGCCAAGACTGCAGCAGTATATTGACTACATTGGTTTAGATAATAAAGGGGGTGAAAATGATTTGATTCTATTGTCTTGGAGTTTGGTTAGATAGCAATGGGTCAATGGATCAAATCTGAGGTTCTTAACAAGGCAATTAGTACACTACTAAAGAGAGAAAAAGAGTGAGAGCAAAGGGGATGAGGAAAGGGACATGGGGAGAGGGAGACACTCACATACGTATGCACCCACACACACAGAATAGGAGAAATTTAATTAATCTGTAACTTCTCTATTATATATATTTTTAAAATTTAGAAACATAGCACCATTGTCTTTTAAATGTCTTGTACTGATGAGAGGTTTTTGTTTAGTTTTCTTTTTAAAAAGACACACTTATTCAGCATCATGATCAGACTATTACATTTAGCAATCAACAGCATGGATGAAAAAAAAATCTAATGAAAACCCTTTGTTGGAATGCTTACCTTTTCCACAGAACAGAAACTAAAATAACCGGTTACACAGTCACAAATACAGTCCTCGAATTTTTTGCCCATACACATGAGTATTGTCTAAAATATGTCTTCTTTGTAGCAGCTAGGCCCTGCCACCATTGTACTTGGCTGAGTTCACAAATCTGTTGTAACCTGCAGCTCCCTGTCACTTCTCTGGCTCTCCTCTCCTGCTAGGCTTTGCTTCCTGGCAGTAATTAAAACCTTCTGCCACTGCCATAGCTGCTGCTGCTGCTGGAACCACCTTAGCCACCTTTGTTTCATGGTTTGACAAAGTATTGGCCTCCACCACCATAGGGGCCAGAGCTTCTGTCTCCAAATTTCATCCTTTCATGGGTCCAAAATTTGAGGATAGATTGTTGTAATTGCCAGAATCGTTACAGCTTCCGCCACCTCCAAAGTTGCTTCCGTCATTACCAAATCCGTTATAGCCATCCCCACTGCCACCGTATCCACCACCATCTCAACTGCCACTGAAGCCATCTTGACCACTGAAGTTCCCTCCAGCACCAAAGTTGTCATTCCCACCAAAACCACCTCCATGACAACCACCAAGGTTTCCAGAACCACTTTGGCCTCTTTGGCTGGATGAAGCGCTAGCCATCTCTTGCTTAGATAGGGCTTTCTTTCCTTACTTCATAGTTGTGGCCATTCACAGTATGGTGTTTTGAATGACAATTTTGTTTACAGAGTCATAGTCATCAAATGTTAAAAAAGCAAGTCCTCTCTTGTTGCCACTGCCTCGGTCAGTCATGATTTCAATCACTTCAATTTTCCCATACTGTTCAAAATAATCTCTTAGATGATGTTCTTCATTGTCTTCTCTACCGCCACCAACAAAAATCTTTTTCATAGTTCAGTGGGCACCAGGTCTTTGAGAATCTTCTCTTGAGACAGCCCTCTTTGGTTCCACAACTCTTCCATCCACCTTGTGTGGCCTTGCATCCATGGCTGCATCCACCTCCTCCACGGTGGCATACGTGACAAAGCCTCTGGAGCATTTGGTGTTTGGATCTCTTACTGCCACTCCATAAGCATTCCCCATTGCTCACAAAGCCTCCTCAGACTTTCATTGGTTGTTTCAAAGCCCAAACCTCTGATGAAGAGCTTGTGCAGCTGCTCAGGCTCTTTGGGAGACTCTGACTTAGACATGAGGGCGGTGGGAGGGGAGACTTTAAGGATGCTTACTCAGCGGCATCCATGGGCAGAAAGGAGTGGAAAGTTATTCTTCATTTTGATAATTTCCTATAGTTCTTTTATCGTTAGATCTCTACACTCAGTCCTTTGAAGATTTAATGCACTCCTGTTCATAGCTATCATTTATAGAAGTTGTGAATGAATGCTAGTTGTAAATGGATATAATTGATAAAAATGTTTTAAGCAGATAGGTTTGAAGATTGACAAAATAAAAGGAACAATATTTCACTTACAAGATGGATACTTGGCAGCTAAAAAGCCACACTACGATGTCTCTTCTCCCTATTTCTTTCCCTATATTTATTTCAACCCCAACCTGGTGATTGTGGTAACAGAATTGGCATTTTTCTTCACTTGTTTCATTTGCAGAGAGGGCTTAGTAGGTCATATACAGTCCAGTCTGTCCCAAAGTGACATGAAATTAAAGTCCAAGACTTGGAAGATATCAGAGAAAACCTGATCACAAATTGCCTCAACATCCAGAAATTTGGGAAATTGTTTCTCATGAGACATAGAGGAGGGTGATGTTTTTGAGGTATAGTCTAACTTAAAAGTAAGAGATAGTTAACTCAAAGCATAGTCATTTTGTGTCGATCTGAATATATTGGTAAAGTGATATTATAGTAATACACCAAACCAACAATAAAATGGCTTAAAACAATTAAAATTTATTTCTAATTCACAACATATCCTTCAAACATAACTTGAGAGCTTGTCCTCCATGTTTTTTTTTTAAAGATTTTATTTGTTTATGACAGACACACACAGAGAGAGAGAGAGAGAGAGAGGCAGAGACACAGGCAAGGGAAAGGAGGCTCCATGCAGGGAGCCCCACGCAGAACTTGATGCCAGGGGGCCCCAGGATCACACCGTGGGCTGAAGGCAGCGCTAAACTGCTCTGCCACCTGGGCTGTCCTCTATGTTGTTTTTGACCTCACTCCAAGACCCAGGTTGATGGACTGGCCAACAATCTGGAACATTCTTTATAAAATGGAGAAGTAAAGAGACCTCTAGAGGCTCTTGCACCAGCAAAAAAATACATCAGCCCGGACATGATACATTTCACTTTCACTCCCAGCTCCTCAGGCATTGCTGAGTAGACTGCCCATCTCTACCACAAAGACAAAAAGGACAATCACGTCATTTAACCAGGAAGAGACGGAGATACCAGAATATTGGCAAAATCCTTCACTGTAACTTTGTCTTCTGTGCCATCCCTCCTCATCCTCACAGTAAAGAAGAGAAAATATATCATGGAATGATAAAGACATTAGAAAAGTAGAAACATAAGACTATTCCTAAACAGAATACATAAAGGCATATTGAGGAGCGGGAATGTTTTTGGCCAGAAAAATTCATGGAGGATTGTTATCTATAAATGATACTTTAATGATACCACTTTCAAATGTTTCCTTGTAAAATGAATGGATAAACCAAACTGAATGCAGAACTGTACATTTGGAACAAATTCTCCCATTGCTGTTGTATAAAGACAAAAAAAAAACTGGTAAAGGGCAAATTAGTGTATTTTACGACTCACATGCTTGAAAAATAAAGCTGACAGTAAACACTTTTTTTTTGGCAAAATTGGAGGTCATGCATAGGATCTCTGAAAAATATACACCTTGGCTCTCTCTTGAGGAGATTCATATCTTCAGCACAAACTCTGGGAAATGTTTTCTGTACACCACATGTAAGAATGCAGCTAGCCTCACCGACCTAGTTGTCATAAGAAGGGGAAACACAGAAGATGAAGGAAGGAAGGAAAGTGAAGGAAAGTCATCTGTGATAAATGTGGAGTCATGGCCATTGGAGTCATTTCCCAGGAGAAGCAGGTAATGAAATGGGGGTGGGGTGCATGGAGAGAGGTGGGAGAAGGGTAAGAGTTTTCTGCAAAACTTTTTGAGGGAAAACAGCAAGGCAGTCATTCTGTATAACATTCTTACAAACCATTATATGGTACAGATGAACAATTAAAATGTTTTCATTTTTCCATTAGGGAAACAGTGTTGAGCATTCATCCTTGTGCAGGCCATTTGTATGTAACTGCACATCTTTCTCTTTGGTATTTTTGAAGAAATAGAAGTGCAAGGAAAGAAAGCATGCAGATTTCTATTTTACTACAAACACTCAATTTCTCTGCAACATGGCTATACAAAGTTGCACTCCAGGCAAAATGCATTACTTTTCCTAATCTGTCCACACAAATGATATCTTGTATGGATAAATCTGCAATTCTCCAGTTAATGAGTTAGAACATTCTTTCCAAATATTCACTCATTTTCAGTTTCATGTTAATATTTCTTTCAATATTTTAAATTGGTTTGTTTGAATCTAATCAATTAGAAGGACTTCTTCATGTGCTTTGATAACTGATCCTTTGTTGTGTCTATTTGAAAAAATATTTTTAAGATTCACATATAAAATTGCATCTTATTATGAGGATATTTTAATGTACTGATTTCTTTTTCTGACTTAATTTTTGTTGTATTCAAGGGAGACATGAAAATCGGAATTAATTAGTGGTCTACGCTCTCAACATTATGAATATCACTTTGCAACAGGAGTGGCACTGAAAATCAATGAAGAACAAATGGGCTAGTTAATGTGTGGTTCTAGAACAAGTTCTCTCCAACATTAAGAAGAAGTGTGTATATGTGTATGTATAGTCATATACTTATCTTTCTATAGACATCCTGTGTAGTTCAAATGGAAAGAAAAACCTAGATACAAAGAACACAATTTTTAGGATGAATAATCTAGTTATTAAGTTGCAGTCAAATGATAAAATAAATTCAAAACAACTCAAACCACAAAAGTGGAGAATCAGAATAGGTTTCAATAAAACACGTGCTTTCTAAAACAGTTTTAAAACTATATGGTACAAGGGGATAAAAGATAAATTAGAGAGTGCAAAACTATATTTGTAAGTGCTTAATGACCGAGGATTGGTATTCAGGTTATAGAAAAAACACTCTGAACCCATAAGTAAATCTAAATGACACGATAAAAGACAAATAGGCAGTTACCTAAAAGGAAAGGAAACCTAAATATGCAAAAAACATAAGAAAAGATATTGAATGTCACTTGTAATGGAGCAAAAGAAAATTATAGAGCAAACATATACATATAGGCATATGTATACATTTAAAGGTTGTGATTACCTCTTGGGAGAGAAAGAGAATGAAAGAAAATGCTCCATTAAATCTATAAACTTTTCATTAAAAACATTAATTCAAACACAAAGCATGTAATATTTAGTCTGCGGTATAGAGGTGTTTTTTTTATTTTTATTGTCTGCCCTTTTCTGCTATTTATGTTATCATTAATTATTGTAACTAAAATTAAATCAGCTCATTTTAACAAAATTCCTAGATGGTTAATAAAAAGGTGAAAAAATCTCCTGTACATATTCACACATTTTTTTTCTCAGTATGCCTAGAGGGCATCTGTATAGTACAGGTGATATATCATAATATTCTGGGTGTATCAGAAATAGAATTTTTTGGCAATAAGCTAGCATGAAGTGTCAGCATGTTAATGTTATGTGGGTCATAGCCTCCTATCTAGACCTGTTTATGCTACGTTCACTGTCTTATTGAGGTCATGATCATTGAAGATAATAATCTTTATTAACCGCAAAGAGCTGAAAAAAGGACCAGGTGGAAGAGATCCACATCCCAAAAAAAGTTAATTGACTCCAAATCCAGTGGTGACAGATTCAAACAGCTGAGAGCCTGAGAGCTCTACTTGGCCCAGATAATGTATCTCATGTTGTCCCTTAGTGAGCAGAGCAGAACACACTGCCCAAAGTATATTTTTTAAAGAAGACATTTGGTATCTGCTTGTTGTAACAAGTTTTGCTTGATTTGATATGCCTAAATAATCTATAATACATGCAAAGCCTGGGCTTTAATATTAATTTTATTTATGCTTCAACTCACCTTAATGATGGTATCTAATATCCTTCTGTACCCTCTGTGTGGAGCAAACTTAATGTTTTCAATTCTCTGCCAGTGCCACTGTGTAATATGTGGGATTTACTGTAATTAGCCACCATATATCTGGAATTTCCTCTATACTTTTCTGAGTTCCTGCTAAACCCATATGTGCTATCTACTAAACACCACTAAGTTTTTCCTTGTGTAATTTCATGCTGAAATATTCACATATTCACAGATTTACTGTTCAGTTTATTGGCTCATGATTTCTCAATAGATGGCTTACTATATGGACCAGAAAAAGTTAAAACTATGAAAAAAATATGAGTAACCCACTGAACTAGAACAGATAAATTTTACGTAGAATAAAAAATGGTTCACTCTTACTACAGACTTTCATTTATCAGAACATGAGAGGTAAATGGGAAATTGGACCACAGTAGCTGGACTCAAAGCCAGGACACAAAATGTCCTTAGCATTTAACTTTGGACAAATTTCTGAACCCCTCTGCCTCTAATAATTTGTGATTAAAGGATGAGGATTTTTAAAGATTAAATTTGTTAACTGATTGTAACAGTGACTGGAACATATTAAATGTTATATAATATTGTCATTATCATCAGCATGATCACCTCAGATATTTAAGACATGTTCTTATCAAAACAATTACAAATAGCTGTCACAAACATATATCTGATAAGGTTCATTGATTTGTTCAAGACATCTCAATGCTGTGATTTAATCATTTACTACTGGTTCTCGGGCTTCTGAAAGAAATGGTACTTGATGCTTTTTTTTCCCTCAAAAATACTCTTCTCAAACACTTTCCTAGGATGAGTTGTAAATGCAAAGAATGCAATATATATATATATATATATATATATATATGTATGTATATGTATATGTATACATATATACACACACACATGAGTTTCAGTCTCACAGAAACAGTATCATCAGCACAACTTCCAGTTTGACTTTTCATATCAGTTCTGTACAGGAAAACCTACAGTGCCTTGTGATAAGATACAAGGAGATAATCATGAAATCGAGTCAAATTGAAAAACCTCCACCCTGCACCTTTTTTGGTCCATTGATTTTGTCACAATGTCTATTTCCAAACTGAGTGCAACTCCAATCAAATGGCAATCCTTATAAAGGATAGAAAGATGATACTTAAGATTCTGATTGAATTACATATTTAAAAATATAATTTAAGCCTTCTAAGCTACCACCCAAATATACAATTTCTCATTTTCCACAAACACCCAAGGGATAAAATAGAAGTTCAGATTTTTTTTTGCTCTTTTTAAAACGTTTCATTTTGTATTTTAATCCCAGCATAGTTAACATACAGTGTTATATTAATTTCAGGTGTATGATATAGTGAAGTCTTTTTACCCTTACAAAAGCAGAATTGCATGGATCTCCACAATGACCATTTATTTGTCAAGAAATTTAACAATTTTTGGGGCATCTTATATTAATTGGATCAAGACATTTAAAAAATATCCAATAGCAGATATTTTTAATTGCCAAACCCTGATCACATAATACTCCATTCTGGATCTGTGTGTATTACTGAATTAACTATCTTAAATAGCTATAAACATGTTATCTTAGCTATGATCTCAACCAGGTTAAAAAAAAAAAGCATAAAAAACAGTTTAAGAAAAATCATGAGGGGTACCTGGGTAGCCCAGTCAGTTGTGTCAGCTTGATTTCATATTAGGTCATGATCTTAGGGTCCTGGGATCAAGCCCCACGTTGGAGTCGGCTTGTCTCCCTCTCCCTCTCTCCCTCCCCTTGTGCATTCTGTCTCTCAAATAAATAAATAAATATTAAAAGGAAAGAAATTTCAGCAAACAGTTGTTATCTTGGCAGGATGGACGTATAAAAAATTAATGGAAAGGTTTTTTTGTACATCACTTCAGCAATTTCTCTGTCTCTCCTAAGTAAAACCTTTTTTTGTGAGGAGGGAGTGCTATCTTGATCATTCTCATCAGCATTCAAGCATGCTGTTGGAGCACTTCCCATCTAAAAAAACCTTGTCTGGACCTTATTTCCTACCACCCTGTCACTCCATTTCTTGACTTCCTTAAACAGCAAAACATTGAGAGAGCTGTCCAGATACACACGCTCTCAGATTTCTCTCTTCAATTCTGTCTTAAATCAACTCAAATCAGGTTTTGCCTCCCTGAAACGTTTTAGAAGTTCAGAATTTAAAACATTGGTAATTTAAATTTTTTAAATTTTTAAATTTTAAAATTAATTTAAAACTGCAAGTGTAGTGGACAACACGTGGTACCTTGCTCCACCATTTCTCTCCTCCAATATCAAGGTCTAGTGGACCAACGATTGCCAAGATACCTTATAGCAATTCACACACCCACCACCCACTGAGGCCTTGGTCCTTCATTATCAAGTACCAGGTGATGTCTGGTTCACTTGGCCAATGCTGTTTAGTGTGGTCCAGATCTGAGCAGTAGCATTGGTTTGAGCCCTTGGGTTGAGCAGCTAGGGCTGCAAGTTTGGGTGGAAATGGGTTGGGTGGCATGGCCAAGCTCCTCTTACATTTTTATGCTCCCTTCAACTTAGATGTAATATTACTGTGAAAAATCCCTGTCTAGGTCTCTTAAAATATCTTAAAATGCTTTTTCTGATGTTAGAAAAGTGACACCTTTATCCTTTTTGTTAGTGTTTGATACCTTTTTTATCACTTTGACATCAGCCTTTCTTATATGTGTTTTTCTTTTGTCTATGTATCTAATCTGATCACTGTGCTTTTTAATCAGAATATTATTCCATTTATTTATAATGTAAATATATTTGGTTTTAATATACCATTTATTCTATTTTCTAGCTCTTTAATCTGTTTTCTCTCTTTCTTTTTAATGGCTTTATTCATATCACACACATAATTGCTTTTTAATCAAATTTCTCTTTTACTCTATTAATAAGTATATATGTTGATTATTATTTTAGTCTTTATCTTGACCTTAAATACACATCCTTCACTTTTTAGTATCCACATTAAAGTAATATTTTACCATTTATTGATTAAGAAAAACTTAGGACACTTGAACTCCCATTGCACAGTCCTTTCTTTGTGCTATTATTATTTTTTAATTGTAGTAAACTATACACCACTATAAAACTTACAATTTCAACCATTTTAAGAAAGGTGTTATTTATTTTACAGAGAGAACAAGCAAGCACAAGGACAGGGAGTGGCAGAGGGAGAAGAAGAGGGAGAAGCAGGCTCCCCACTAAGCAGGGAGCCCGACATGGGGCTGGATCTCAGGACACTGGAATCATGACATGAAACAAAGGCAGATGCTTAACTGGCTGAGCCACACAAGCACTGCTAATTTTAGCCATTTTTAAGTGTATAGCTCAGCGGCACTAAAGACATTCATATTGTTATTCAACTATTATCACTATGTATATCCAGAATTTGTTGATCATCCAAGAGAAACTCTGTACCTGCTAAATAAGAGCTCCCCATTGTCTACATCCCACAACCCCTGGTAACCTTTATCCTACTTTCTGTCTCTATGAATTCAACTACTTACTCTAGGTACTTCAAATAAGAAGAATCATATAATATTTGGTCTTTTGTGACTGGTTTATTTCAGTTACCAGAATGTCCTAAAGGTTCATCCATACTATAGTGGATATCAGAATTTCACTACTTTATAAGGCTAAATAGTTTTATATTGCATGTGCATACAATATTTTATTCATCCATTCAGCTGTCAATGAACCCTTGGGATGTTTCCATCTCTTGACTATCATGAATAATGCTGCTATGAGTGTTCATGAACAAATGTCTGTTCAAGCTCTTGATTTTTATTCTTTGAGGTATATACTCAGAAATGGAATTGCTAGACCATTTGGTAATTCTGTTTAATTTATTTTTTTATACTTTAAAGAATTGCCTTACTGGTTTTCAAAGCAGCTACACCATTTTACGTTCTGACTAGCAATGAATCAGTATTCCAGGTTCTCCATATCCTTGCCAATACTAATTATTTTCTTTCATTTTCTTTCTCTTTCTCCCTTCCTTTCTTTTTTCTTCTTTCTTTCTTTCTTTCTTTCTTTCTTTCTTTCTTTCTTTCTTCCTTCCTTCCTTCCTTCCTTCCTTCCTTCCTTCCTTCCTTCCTTCCTTTCTTTCTTTCTTTCTTCTTTCTTTCTCTTCTTCTTTCTTTCTTTCTTTCTTCTTTCTTCTTCTTTCTTTTTCTTTCTTTCTTTCTTTCTTTCTTTCTTTCTTTCTTTTCTTTCTTTCTTTCTTCTTTCTTCTTTCTTTTTCTCTTTCTTTCTCTCTTTCTTTCTTTCTCTCTTTCTTTTCTTACTCTTTTTTAAGATTTTATGAAGAATGCAGAGGGAGACAGAGAAGCATACTCCCTGCTGAGCAGAGAGCCCAACATGGGGCTGAGATCATGACCTGAGCCAAAGGTAGGCATCCAACTGACTGAGCCACCCAGGCAGCCCGATATATTTTCAACCTAAAGAATTCCCTGTAAAAAAAAAAAAAAAAAAAAAAAGAATTCTCTGTAATATTTCTCTTCGTATAACACTGTGGACAAGTGAATCTCATTAATTTCCTTTATGAGTACATATCAATTTTGAATTTATTTTTGGGAGATATATTAATGGGTATAAAATTACGGGCTAGAAGTTATTATCATTTGGTACTTAAGAATGTCATTCTACTGTCTTCTATCATCAAGATTTTAACATCCCTCTTGAGAACTAGACTGCCTTATTTCTGATTCCTTAAAAGTAATCTGGATTGTACTCTGTCTTTTCAAAACTATTTTTTGTTTTCCTTTTTTGAAAGTGCAATTCTCATTTTCTAAGATTTATGTTGTTGCTGTTATTGTTGCTGTGGTGATGGGGAGTTATTTTTAAACTTGCTTTTAACTTAATATTTTTTTAGCAGTCTTAGAAAATTATCAGCCATACTTTTAAAGTATTGTTTCTGTCGTCTTTATCCTTTTTAAGCTCAAATTACATATATGTTAGAAATCTTACTGTGTTCCATATGTCTGTGATTTAGTTTTCTTCTGATACTGTATTTCTCTCCTTGCTTTCCACAAAAATTTTCCTTGAATACTGGACATCGTACATGGAAAATAATACAAATATTTTTAGGGCTGTCTATTTTATGTATGCTCTTACTCTAAAGGTTTGGATGGTCTTTGTTCAAAAAATTGAACTGGAGAGATGGGAAAATCATCACTTCAAAACTAAAAATTGAAAAGTCCAGAGGAACAGCAATTGAAATCCTTCAAATAGATCTTCACTTCATTAATATTTATCATGATCTCAAATCTCTGCCTCCTCAGCACTATACAACTGCTGATATCTCTGCTCTGTTCTTTAGATGCTTTTCTGCTGTTTTATATTTGATTATTAGGAGTCTTACATCTTGCATCCACAGAGTGACCCAGGAGTAAATAATGTATAGAATTTGGTGCTAACTTCCTTGAGATTGTCTTTCCCTAGATGTCTCAGCCCTTCCCAGCTACTTGGCAGCTTCAAACTCCAACCGATATCTCCTTATACTCATATAATTGCCAGCAATGAATTGGCAAATGCCTCAGGGGAAAAACGGAAGGCTAATGTTGGTATAACCACAGTTTGCTTCTCTTCTCTCTGAAATTTTGACTTTTATTGATCTTTACTTTCCAATGCCTTCAATTTCTTTTTTTTATCAAGCTTTTAAATTGTATTTGGGAGAGAGAAGCAGACAGTCCATAGCTCTTCATTAAAATCATACAATACCAATAACATTCACATATTTTCAATAATTTCTATATGTATTTTACCTTTTATATTCAGTATTATACTCAGAGTAAAATGAGTAATAAATGTGAAAATAATTTGAACATGAATACTAATCAAGGTTATTGTTAGAACATGGCATCAAATTTAGTTTTTACTAATGTCATATGAGTAAGTAAATTCAGTAAACTTTAGGGGACCAATTTCAGACTTTAGTGAGTTAGAATAGATGGAATGAGAGAACTTTTATTGTGAAGAGAATAAGAAAGATCTTATGATAGGATAAAAAATATAAATGCTAAGCAAACAGAGTTTGAAGAACATAGAAAAAGGACCAGTTTTGTATTTACCAATTTTTTATTCTCAGTGCATGTCATTGTACTATGCATGAGTATTTGTTTATTAAAAAAAATAGCATAATCTTGAATTGCAAAGATTACATCTATCCCATTGATCCCTTTGGAGAGTACAGATCAGGGTTAAATTGCTAGGTTGAAGGAGAAACTATCAGAAAAGTTTCTTATGGAAACATGTGTTAGGTGTCAGGAAAATCTTAATAAAATGTTGGCACATTAATGACATGCTAGAATGCAATATATATTGTAGTATATATATTATTTGCTTAAAAACTGGCAAATTTTGAAATTTCACATGACCACACAGGAATAAAAAATGTAAGACAGGCATTTAGTTAATCTCTTATAGAGGATTGTTATGAACTTTCAGATTAACAAAGGAGCCCCAAGAATTCCTGAGGAACTGGAAATTGGCAGAAACCTGAGAATATAAGCTCTCAACCGACACCAAGCACAGAAGACATCAAGCATTGACTAAACTGTTCTTGAAGGCTTTGGTGGTGAAGTCTTAGAAATCTAAGTGCTCAAAAGCATCTGCCAGTAATGTTTCACGAAATTTCTTTGCAAGGGTAAAGAAAGGCACAAGGAGCCTTTAGAAGGATAATGGAAGATGCTGGTGCAAGACGATGAGGGCCCTCCATTGAACTAGTCTCAGAGAGGATGAAAGGACTTGATAAGTAGAAGTGTGAAAGTAAAAACAAGAAGTAGAAGGAGCCAAGAATGGCCACAAAAAATTGAACTGGAGAGATGGGAAAATCATCACTTCAAAACTAAAAATTGAAAAGTCCAGAGGAGCAGCAACTTGTGGGACAAAGATAGATTCAAATGGACAGAAGGGCATCCAAATGAAAACATCCCACATGCAGACTGAGCTAATGGAACTCAGGAGAGAGGTCACTTGTAGACAAATAAATCTGAAGCAGTAAGACAAAGCCATCCATCCGAGTGAGTGAGGTTTTTGAATTACAGTAAAGAGTAGACATGGGTTCAGAACTAAACTTTTTCTATAATATATTTTGGGTCAGGAGGAGAAAATTGGAATAGAAAAGAATGGTAAAGCAAACAAGGAAACAATGAGAACCAAGAGAGTGTAGAATCACAAAAAGCAAGAAATATTAGTAGTTTAAGAAGTGATCATTGAAATTTTCAATTAAAGAAGAATTAACTTTATCATCTATTATGCATATAGTATAATAATTGAAATGAACACTTGAAACTTGATGTTATATTATCATCTAATAAGCTTATTTTAGGAAAATAATAAGGAAATGGGTGCACAGATAGAGGCAAAATTTCCTTAATTATTTATCGGTATACACATATTGGTATTTATATACGTGTTATATAAAATTACAAATAAGTAATAATATAGATCAATGTATAAATATTCTAATCTCATTTTAAAGTTGATATGTGCTGTATTTGGAGCCCAGTCCTTATTACAACCAGAGATACACTGATGTCGAAACAGTACTTGTTCTAAAGGTTTTTCTCATGCCCAGAACCTCACAACCACTTCCTCTATTGAGTTAATCAAATGCCATTTTGGACCTCAAACAGAATCTCTAAGATGATGAAAGAACACTTCCCCACAATGTTCCCACTCCGCTGAGGACTTACTTCGTGGTTTCAACCCAGCCCATTTTATCCCTTAGGCACCCTCACCATGATTCTCTAGGAAGCAAGAACCCTTCAAAATCCTAGGTAATTGTTTGGTACTTGAAAGAAAATTATACTGGCCCTAAAATCTAATGAGGGATGAGAGTGCTTTTGATTTGATATGATGTGGAATAGGCTTTCCAAAGTCAGATACTAATGAGCCCTTAAAAATGGGAATAAAAAAGACCTTGCTTTTGTTCTTTTTAAATTAGAAATAAACAATTCCAGATGAGTTATCTGTTTTCTAAAATATATGCAAAAATAGTAACAAGACCCAGAATTTTCAGGTCCACCAGAGTCTGTTTTAAAAAACTTTCTTGGGATCCCTGGGTGGCGCAGCGGTTTGGAGCCGGCCTTTGGCCCAGGGCGTGATCCTGGAGACCCGGAATCGAATCCCACGTCGGGCTCCTGGTGCATGGAGCCTGCTTCTCCCTCTGCCTGTGTCTCTGCCTCTCTCTCTCTCTCTGTGACTATCATAAATAAATAAAAATTTTAAAAAATTAAAAAATAAAAATAAAAAACTTTCTTTACTCTCTATACATAATATATTATATTATGATATAATATATCATAATATAATATTATAATATTATATAATATCCTATAATATATTATATTATCTCTCTATATATTATATTATTATAATATATTATTATATTATATATTTTATCTCTATATATTCCATTATTATATATAATATAATATATTATTATAATATATATTATATTATATAATACCCAGAATTTTCAAGTCCACCAGAGTCTGTTTTAAAAAACTTTCTTTTCTCTCTCTATATAGAGAGATATATAATATACTATATTGTATTATAATATATAATATAATAATATATTATAATAATGTAATATATTTATTATCTATAATATTTATATATAATATTTATATATTTATAGTTATTTATAATTATATATATATGTATAAAACTTGGAATCCTTAGGATTTATTTGCCCCATTCTCATATATACTCACTCATAAGAGAGCTGTTTAAGACTTGACCACACAATGGCCACCTAATGCTTCATCATTAGCCTATCTGGTTACTTGAAAGCAGTGTCACATTAAAAGATTTCTAATTTCCAACTATGAGCCAGAAAGCAAAACAGGAAAAGTAAAAACAAATGAACAAAAAACAAAAGGAATCACCTCTATGCAATGACCCATTTCATGGGCTGATTTATTCCATTCCATGTGATAATACATGTATTTGAAGATCATATGGAGAATTTAAGATTTTCCTGTTTGAAATGTGTATGTTTATGTAACCAGAAACTCTTAACTTTTGTTTTTTCTGGCACTTTTCAAAGAGGTTTTGACAACTATTTGGTAATCAGTTTGGTAACCATTTGTTAACATTCCACTCTCTTTTCAAGCAATTCCAACCATAGCCGAAAGAAGTGTCAGATGTGACAGGAATCAAGGTTTAAGTGCCATTAGGAGAAAACCTATACCTACAAACTATACATCTCAGTTGTCAAGTCAGCCTGGAGAACACAGATGGATTTAGATGCCAAAGCTATGGATTCAGGGCACAGCACTTCCCCATGCCCTCATTTCCAAAGTCAACCTTAGAATTTCTCTGGCCTCGTAGAGTTTCATGACCACCATGTAAACCCAACTGATATCTCAATGGAGACTGAGAAATAGCCCATGGCATTTGTATACTTTTCTTCTTTCTATGTGGTCTGAGTGGCTAAACTGTCAAATGGAAATGTACTGTGAGGTTGGAGAAAAGTTAGTGAAGTTTTAAAGTGAAAATTCTGAGTGGCTAGAACTCTGTCAAAGGAGATATAGCAAGCCTGGTAGTGTGCAATTTCTCCCTCTGGTCCATGACTATGAACCTAACAGACTGAGAGCAATTCTCAAACATGGAAAAGGCTGATGCAAGTGTATCAACCCAGAGCTGATATTTCCTACCAATGTTGAATAAGGACATTAAACTGAAAGTCTCTAATGCATGATTGAGCCATTGCTTATAATGGTACATCATGTACCATTATACATCTACAGTATCTAGTTAAGGAATATAAAATACTCCTTAGAGTCACCACAAATGCACTAACATTGATATTTTTTGACTTCAGAGAGTAGTTATAAGATGGAAATACACAGAGGTGCTTGACAAAATTTAATTACTTTATCTGCTAATCCAAACATCCATCAAAAGAAACAAAATACATGTCTCCTTACACTTCTGTTCCTTAAAACAAAACAAAAAAAGAATTAAAAATCTATATTTTCCAGCAGTGCAATTGCTGGGTCAAGATACAGATGCAATGAAACGCTGGGACACCTGTACCTCAATGTTTATAGCAGCAATGTCCATGATAGCCAAACTGTGGAAGGAGCCTCGGTGTCCATCGAAAGATGAATGGAAAAAGAAGATGTGGTCTATGTATACAAAGGAATATTACTCAGCCATTAGAAACGACAAATACTCACCATTTGCTTTGACATGGATGGAACTGGAGGGTATTATGCTGAGTGAAATAAGTCAATTGGAGAAGGACAAACATTATATGGTCTCATTCATTTGGGGAATATAAAAAATAGTGAAAGGCAATAAAGGGGAAAGGAGGAAAAATGAGTGGGAAACATCAGAAAGGGAGACAGAACATGAGAGACTCCTAATTCTGGGAAACGAACTAGGGGTGGTGGAAGGGGAGGTGGGCGGAGGCGGGGGTGACTGGGTGAGGGGCACTGAGTAGGGCACTTGATGGGATGAGCACTGGGTGTTATTCTATATGTTGGCAAATTGAACACCAATAAAAAATAAATATATAAAATTAAAAATAAAAAAATAAACTTAGCCAGGTTAACTATCTCCAAAAATAAATAAATAAATAAATAAATAAATAAATAAATAAATAAAGTGATGTTTGTTTGAGTACAATTAATTCTAAAAAAAAAAAAAATCTATATTTTCCATTGCCTTTGAAAGCCTTCAGTTTTTGTGAAGACACTGGATGTCTTTTTTGAAAATAAGTGATTTTGGTGGCATAATATCATGGCTTGACGTATAGTTGTGTGATGTACCCGTGCTCCTTTTAAGGATAATCAGGATACACTAGCATTTCATTTTTAAGCAATCTCATAGTTTTTAAGCCCAGCACAATCCACGTGCTGACTACTTAATGTTAAAAAAAAAGACTGAAGGTGTTTAATGTATATTAAAGATATACACAGAAATGCAAGTGAATAGGCAGAGCAATCTGTTGAAATCAATAGAAAAAATCCTGTGTTTTTTAAATTTATTCTTTTATTTATAGACATCACACAATTTAACACCTATCATGTTCTGAGCACTAGATGTTCTTACATGAAGAATGAAAAGAATACAAATTTTCCTCATATGATGTGATATAATCACTGTACTGCTTCTTCTAAATCTTGATATTATTAACTTACATATATTTGCAAGACTACTCCAAATAGAATAAAAAGAAATGATTAGGAAATGAAAAACAGAACAAGTATTGTAAGAACCTCTGCATGTTCTATTTAATATTTCCACTACTACAAACATTTGGAAACACAACACAAAGCAAAATCGTTTGTGTTTCCCTAATTCAATGTTGGCAATTTAGAAACAAAGACTAAGAAGCAGCTTAGATGAATGCTTAATTATTGATACAGACAACAAAATAGTATATTGTTTTTAAACTAATTTTAAAATACATGGGTATTGATGAGAATGAGTCAGACTGTGAATTGATCTTTTTCAAAATATTACCGTTAATTTGCTTATTCCTGGCTTAGAAAAATATCCAATTGTATTTCACATGATATTTTATATAATGGTAAGAGGTTGTCTAAAAACTAAAGATACAACAAATTAACTGTGTATATCCCCATTATATTCACATTCAGTTCAATATTCACATTATGTGATACAGTATATTTTTATAGAAGTAAATAATGTCTTTTAATGACACGGTGGATTCCTTAATATTCTACTGACATTGATTTTTAAAATAAGTCCTAATTAAAGGGCTTATAGGCAAAGAAATCAAAATCACAAAATTAAAGTAGATTCCTGGACTGATCACATAATTTTTGATGGTCCAAATTTACACTTCTAAATGACTTACTCTAATGTGAACTGTGGTAATAGGATATTTACACAGGATCCCTTACCATGCACCTGCTTAAAGACAGGAACTAGATCTAGACTATGCTGTCATTTATGTAAAGAATTTTCCTTACCCATAGCTTGGTCATTCCTTTAAAAACTCTCATTATTCATGAAAATGAATTACTATTTAATTCAAGTTTAGTTTAGGTTTTAAGTAAACTGAAGTTCCACAAACTGAAAAAGTTAGTATAAATAATTTCCTTTTAAGTTAAAAATAACGAAGCATATACAGCCACTAGTTTACAATGGTTGAGAATTAAAGTGGTAATATAAGGGTTATAACTTAAATTCTTTACCTTTGCAATACTAAGGAATACAGAGACCTTAGCTAAAGGTTTTGAAGAACATTGCAGAGATTTATAGCCAGCACTTAGATAGTTAAGAATGCACTCTAGCTGTACTATGTGGAGTGTAGGTTGTGTTGTATATCAACAGACTTCAGATGTAAAAATAAAAAGTGTACACCTGGACTCAAATAGGCATTGTATATACTCTAAGGAAGCTTGTAGTAAGAAGATCAGCTGAATTTGATTCACTCACCAAATTACTATAATTTTTAAGTTAAAGAACACTACAGACAGCTCAAGGAATCCATACTGTATACAAGTTTTTTTCTAAGATACCAATATTATAATAACAAAACATTAATTATAAAAGCAAACACTTATCAAGTATTTTCAACATGTTGGGGATGCTCTAACAATAAGAAGCAAACTCATTTCATCTGTACCCTATGGTGTTTTCATTTTCCTTTATTTGGCCAACAAAAGAAAGAGGTTCCTTAAGGCAACCACCAGATATTAAGACTTATTCAGATTCTATATTTGTGGGGTTTTTAAATTTTTAATGTTTTTAGAGAGGAAGTTGGGAAAGAGCAGAGGAAGAGAGAGAATCTTAAACAGTCTCCAAACCCAGCGCGGAGCCTGACTCAGGGCTCTATCTCACAATCTTAAGATCATGACCTAAGCCAAAGTTAAAAGTAAGGAACTCAGCCTACTGAGCAACACAGGCACATATTTATGAGTTTTAAAGTGAAAAGTTTGCTAACATGTGATGTGTCTTAGATTGGTAACTAATACAAAATGTTCATCTCACAATCATATATTTTATGGTATCTTCCCCCAATGCATTTTAGAACATCTTAGAAAAAAACAACTCATTTGTTAATGGTTATTTAATTCAAATCCTCAAAATTCTAATGTAGAGTTTTCCTTTTTCAAAGTAAAAAATTATGTAAAATTGAAAGATAAAATCATTTAAGTACTTTTACATGAATAGAATCGATTCTTCTGTCAATTTGATACAACTAGCTATGTTTCATAAAATCTATAAATCTCATAGTTTTTGTAAAGAAATCAAATGCATTTAATTCACTATTTACCATAAGGCCATATACTTTCTTTAAGTCCCTGTGGCCTGGCTTCAGTTAGCACTATTACATATTAGTTTCATTCAAATATTAAGCTGATTCATATGTAGTAAGTGCATGTTCTTATTTTTTTAATGGGACTTTGAAAATTATTCCGTAATTTCTTCTATCTCTGAGTCTCTTTATATTTCCTAATAAAGTTCTTTTGAAATATTTACATATGGCTTTTTTTTTCTTTTTTTCTCCTTTGTCCTACTTTTTGTTAATAATTTTGTTCTCCTTGACAGAACTTTCTCTTCATACTTACTAGCACTCTTTCCTAGTGGACTTTAGATTAAAATACACATACACACACACACACTCACACAGATACACACTATTACTCTCTAATTCACATATAAAGAAGCTATAAACTCCTTGAAAAAACATTGTCCCAAAACAACCCTCTGGTTATGATGTTGGAAATGAATATAAATGAAGATACTCCCTCCCATTCAGTAATTAAAGCATTGTTTGCCTAGGGGGAGTAATTTATTGATAGACCTTATTGTCACAAGCTTTCTCACTTAAGATCCTGGCAAATTCTATTTAATCACTATCTTTTCATAGCTCATTTTTTACTCACAAGACTTTTATCACTTTTGCTATATTTTGAAAACTGTGGTATACTTAAGATATCTAATATTATACCTACATATTACCCAAAATAAATAAAATTAAAACTGTGAGCATAGGTCGTTGTAGTCACTGTGTTCAACTTCCAGGTGAGGACAGTGGATACATGAAAGTTATGGATATTACCCCTTGAATTTTTTTCCTTCAACTTCTCTAGTGTATTTTAACAGAAAATCTCAATTACTGAATTGTTAACACTGCCTGTCACAACCTGTATGGGTTTATAGATAATGAGACTTCACCTGACTTTCTACTTAATTCCTAGAAAGTTATATTCTAGTGTCATTTTATCAACTCAGATTGTCAATAGAAGAATCACTTTCTATGCATTTGAGCACTCCACTGTCCATAAAATGGGCTATCCATTATATTCAATTTCATATATGACTTCATCATTGTCCATTTTGTAAAAAATTACCACTTTTGTTACACATACTAAGGGTAAACTGTGTAATTTAAAAATATCTGAAGCATCTGAACTCTAATGCAAGTTGAATCAAAAATTTATTCTGATGTTTTGAAAGACAAAAAGGGGAGCTGGTGATTCTTTAATTTCTTTTTTTTTTTGACAAATTCTAGTTATTGTTTTTGCATCACTGTTTTACAAAATATGGGTCATAGGGAAAAATCCTGATTGAGAGGGAGCTTCTGGTTATACTTCCTGTTAAGCTGAATGAAGTAGTCTCAGAATTTTGAAAATCATCGTTATTCTGTGACAGAGCCTTTTGCCTCATTGCACATTTATAAAATTGCCAAGTAAGATGAAATGTTCCACTGGCTACATTTATTTTATTATGACATAATCATTTTATTTCATACTTAAGGTGCCTCCAAATGTTTAGACATGATTTCTGAAAGATTTTTTGCACTGATTTTCATTCTGGTAACACTAACCTTAGTTCCACAAGTAAACCCCAATCGCCTTTATGGGATATATTCACTGCTTATGAATGTTAAGCCAGTGATTCTTTAATTTCTGTGTGATAATCTATATATAAATTTTGACATAGAATGCTGAATCCCATAAGGAATTTATGTTCATTTTTCTCATTGATTTTTGTGTCACAATCTACTATGTGTGATATATTGCTCAGAGGAATTACTTTTGTTTTTATTTATTTATTTATTTATTTTTTTGCACCTTTTTACTATGGAAGAGTTCCTGGTTTACTTTTCATTGCTTATGGAAGAGTCTTATGAGGAACATGTTTTCTGTTATCCAAAATAATTAAATATTTTATATTCTAGTACTTTTACTTTCCAGACCATTTACCATAAAATAGCTGTCCAATCTAATAATGATTGTTGTTTTCATATACATGTTGCTCTCTAGGAAAGCTGACCATAAGAGTGATGCTGAATTCTAGTTAGAGTAAATATAGTCCAGTTAGTAAGAATCTGGCAAACATTTACTTTTTATGCAGTCACTCTTAATCTATGTCTTTAGAGATAAAGAGAAAAAAAAGGAAAATTGAGAGAGAGAGAGAGAGGAAGAGGAGGGAGGAAAGAAAGAAAAGATGATACAAGGTCTCTGGAAGATGATTTGACAAAATATATGAATTATAAAATAGTGCTCTATAGCAATTCTCTATGAGTTTTTAAAAGGAAATAATGGGGAAGTTTATACAGATCAAAACATAAAGGGTTGTTTACCTAAATATTATTCATAATGTTGTAAAATTGGAAACACCTTAAAATGACCAATAACTAGGAATTTAATACTAAATAGAGTATACTCACTACATACTTCATTGAAATTAAGTCAACTTCATGATATAATTTCTAGTTAGAAAAGTGAATGCCAAATAAATATGTGAATTAATATGGCATTTTTCTAAACAAATACATTTCCATATTATTTGCTTTGTATTTAACATTAGAAAAGTTTCAACATATGAATAGAAAAAATCAGTCATTGGTTTAACTTTTTAAACCCAAACAAAAATAAACACTCTCAAATGTTTGTCAATGTCATAGATTATGAAAGTTATATTACTATTACTGTAACTATTATAACTAACAGAACATTTATGATCAGCCACACAATCTTCTAAGCACTTTCCATATATTAACTCACTAAACTTCACAAGAACCCTATGAAACCATCATTATTATTAACCCCATTTAAAGATGATAAAACTGTGGAGAGCCTGGGTGGAAACAGTGGATTAAGCATCAGTGTCTCGGTTTTGGCTCAGGGCATGATGTCAGGGTCGCGATCTCAGTCATAAGATTGGGCCCCGCATCAGCTCCACACTGAGTAGAGTCTGCTTGAGATTCGCTCTTCTTCTCCTTCTGCCTCTTCTGCTCATGCTCACTCTCTCTCTCTCTCTCTCAAATAAATAAATAAATAATCTTTTTAAAAATAATAAAATACAGAGAGGTTAGCTGATTTACCCAAAGCCACACAAGCAGTAGTACATAGTAAAGCTCAGTTTTGAATTCAACAGTCTAGTGCTATAAATCACTACATTAGTATAAAGATGTTGGTTTTTTTTGTTTTGTTTTGTTTTGGGGGGTTTTAAAATATTTTATTTTATTTTATATTCATGAGAGACATAGAGAGAGAGGCAAGATACAGGCAGAGGGAGAAGCAGGCTCCCTGTAGGGAGCCTGATGCAGGACTGGATCCTGGGACTCCAGGATCATGCCCTGAGCTGAAGGCAGATGCTCAACCGCTGAGCCACCCAGGCGTCCCCTAAAGCTGTTTTTAATATGGAAATAAAAAAAGATAATACATTTATTTCTTGTTATTCCCAATCTTATATAGGTAAGATTGGGATGCTTTGGTGGCCTCATTTGGTTAAGTGCCTGGCTCTTCATTTCAGCTCAGGTTGTGATCTCAGGGTTGTGAGATCAAGCCCCACTCCAGCTCTGTACTCAGTGCAGGGTCTGCTTAAGATTCTCTTTCTCTCCCTCTACCCCTCCCAACTTCAAATAAATAAGTAAATATTTTTTTAAAATAAGATTTTTAATACCAATCATAGTCCCTGGAAACATATTTAGAAGCACCAAACTTAAGAGTGGAAGAGCAATTAGAAATCACAACTCCTATGCTGTCTTTCTTTATTCTTGTTTTAAAAGCTCTGTTTTAGTTAATCATTACTTAAATTTCTAGAAATTTTACCTGCTATTTGACAGAGCTTTTAAAGATTATGTAACAAATAAAATACAAAATCAATTTTAAAAACCTAGAATTTGGAATTGCTTTATTCCTCTGTAAATGATTTTGTGATAATCCAGAAACATGTCTTAATTTAATAATGACTTAAAAGAAAAAGAATGTATAGTAGCCTCTTCCTTATTTAGAACTCTGCAGCACCTAAAGTCACATGTTACTTTGATACTTATATATAGTAACCAGTAACATTATAGTAGCTGCCTCTGTAAAGGCATACATTGTCTTTCTCTCTAGGAAGTGAGCATTCCAAGAAGCATTGAATGTTAGATTTTTTTCTAAATATAAAAAAGATTTTATTTATTTTTTTCATGAGAGATACGGAGAGAGAGGCGGAGACACAGGCAGAGGGAGAAGCAGGCTCCATGCAAGGAGCCTGATGTGGACCTCAAACCTGGGAATTCAGGATCACGCCCTGAGCCAAAGGCAGACACTCAACCGCTGAGCCACCCAGGAGTCCCTGAATGTTAGATTTGGAATCACTTACAGTTACAAGTGGAATAACACATGCTAAATAAATATTGATTTATCAATGTAATCTTTCAAATGAATATGCGATCTTTACCTTTATTTTTAAATCAAACTATTCTTCTATAATTCTATAATTTCAGAAGCAAATATATTACAAATATCATATACCCAAGCAAACATCTCTCAGCAATTTACTTATTTAGACTCAATATGTCTCTGCACATTGCAAATGAAGACAAATGGGGATTAATAGGGACTCAAATCAGGTCTAGAAGAAATCTCAGGTTGCCAATATAGATAATAGAGAGCTTAGATAGACTTTAGAAAATTAGAAGAAGATGTTGAACAGAATGAGAGGCTGACAAAAAGCTTGATTAGGAGCGTCAAGGGAGAGGAGTACTGAGATCAGGATTGAGAATCAGAGTGTCAGGATTGAGGCAGAGAGGAATCTAAAATGTGTGTCTCTCTGCACTTCAGTATCCACTGCTTATCTTTGTAATGATTGTTAAAAGTTTGTCCTCATTAATTACACATTTCTCTTGCAGCCACAAAGCAGGATGTCTCCTAGACTGTCATTATCATTTAGGTAATCACAGTTGATTAATTTGTATTGAGCAACTTGAGAGCACTGAAAATAATCTTCTCCAAGTTAAAATGTCTTAATGACCTATGAATGAAATGGTTTCAAGATAAAAAGTCACTAAGCATAGGTACATGACAATATATTTTGGGGGGTGCTTATGCTACTTTTACACATTCACACAAGGTAGGCATTGGTGGATTATTTAATATCTATTATACATCAAAATGTTACAAGATAAAGACGTTTATAATAATAGCACAGCTATTCCAAAGACATATTTTATCCACAGCATGGTAACATTGTTTCTAAACTAAATAATCTTTTTGGCAAACAATTTTGGTATTTTATGTTCATTTTTGCTATGTTCAAATACTTCATAAATTCATTCTGTTTATGATACTATTTTTAAGAAAGCAAACTTAGAAAAAGGGAATTCAAGAGCACAAACAGCCTTATAACAATTAAAAATGGCAACATTGATACAAATTAAATTTAAAGCAAAAATTCATACCATTAGAATAAAAGTGGAGATATCAATCATCAACTATTAAATTGTATTAATGTTGTCATGTTCTTTCTGCTGGGGAAATAACTCTCTCAAGTCATGTTTATGAAAGAAGATGACTTTAATGAGCTATGTTTACTAACTAAATAAACTCAATTTCTTAGATAAACAGCAGAAAATGCATCAAAATGGAATATTTTCAGTCACAGGAAAATATTACAACTTTTCATTTCTTCTGCAATTTAATTTCTTTTTGCAATTTTTAATCTTTCCATAACTTTTTACAATGACAGAGATAAATGGCAACATATGGTAACTGAGGATTTATTTTCATTTAATACAACATTTCCTTGAAAATTAAAATCTGATTTTTCTTTGGCCTTGGTAAACTAAAATTAGATAACAAGTTTAAAATGTTATAACTGTACCCAGAACATGTTTCTTTAAAAGAAATGTATATATTCAATGAAGGAAGTTTGAAAGAAAAGTATGAACTTTTCCACCATTTAGCTTTATTGAGAAATAGTTGACATACGATGTTGTGTAAGTTCACAGTGTACAATGTGATAATTTGCTACATGTATGTACTGTGAAATGATTCAAACAATACAGTTAGCTAACACCTCCATTACCACACACAATTACTTATGTGTGTGTTTATGGTGAAAACATTTATGACCACAGTTTTAGTAACTTTCAAGCATATAATAATATAGTATTATTAATTATAGTCACCATATTGTAAATTAGATCCTCAGTTGTGTTGATTTCATCATAGGAAGATTGTAACCTTTGACCATCTTTACATTCCCCCTTCCCTTAGCCCGTGCCAACTGTCATTCAACTCTGTTTCTATTAGTTCAATTTTTATTTTAGATTCCATATATATGTGATATGATATGTATTTGTCTTTTTCTGACTGTCTTAGCAAAACACTTTCAAGATTGTCACAAACATCACAATGGTAGTATTTCCTTCTTGTGCATGGCTGAATAACAGTTCATTGTATAATCTACTACATATATAAAATGCGGTATATATATGTATATATACACATACACACCACATTGTGTATATATGCACACACACATTCACATACATACATATTATACCCACATACATATGCATACCGTGTATAACATATAAAATATATTGATCACATTTTCTTTATTCATTCATCCCTCAGTGAATACTTAGATTCTTTCTACATTTTGGTTACTGTAAAAAATGTTGCCATGAACATGGGAATACAGGTATTTCATTGAGATAGTGATTTTATTTCCTTTTGATATATTCCCAGAGGTGGGATTGCAAGATCATATATGTTAGTTCTAGTTTTAATTTTTTTGAAGAAACTCCATCCTTCTTCAGAGTAGCTATTTAAATTCCCGCCAATGGTGCATGAGGGTTCATTTTTCTCTACATCCTTGCCAACATATGCTATCTCTTGTCTTTTTGATCATGGCCATTCTAACAGATGTGAGACAACATCTCAAAGTTTCGATTTGCATTTACCTGATGATTAGTGATGATGAGCATCTTTTTATATAGGTTGGCCATTGTATGTGTTCTTTAAAAAATATTTATTCAAGTTTTCTGTCCATTTTTAATGAGATTTTGGAAGGTTTTTCTGTTGTTGCTAAATTGTATGAATTCCCTGTATATTTTGGATGTTAAACCCCATCAGATACATGGTTTTCAAATGTTTTCTTCCATTTCACAGATTGCCTTTTAATTTTGTGAATTGTTTCTTTTGATATGCAGAATCTTTTTAGTTTGAGTAGTCTCACTTGTTGATTTTTGCTTTTGTTTCTTATGCTTTTTGGATCATATGCAAAAACTCATTGCCAAGATCAATGTCAAGGAGCTTTTTCCCAATATTTTATTCCAGGAGTTTTATAGTTTCATGTCTTACACTGAGTTTTACTTGATAGTTCCTTGGATTTATACATTTTCATCTTGTAAGCAATCACTAGATCTTGTTGCATTTTTCTCTGGAATACCTTTCATACCTTCTGACCTTTTTAAATCTGCACCCTAATTACTACAGGAAAAATATATGCCTTGGATTCTGTGGCAGATTCTAACTTGTCTCTCCATATTCATTCATTTATTCATACCTTACTCTGGTTTCATAACATAGTTCTAAAACATATGCATAATTAATTTTTAATAAAATTTAGCATCATCTATGTCTCACTCATATTGTCTCATAAGAAAAATTTGTGTAATAGTGACAAAAACTATTCAGATATATTTTAAAATAAAAAAAATTATGCCTGTGGTATATTAAGAGCAAATGTTTCATAGTGTATTATGTTACTATTACTTTTTCTATTCAATGTATTGTTATTTAACATAGACTTTAATTTTAATACAGCCATTGATTAGGATTTTACATTAAATACTAAATAAAATTAAATGTTGAAAGTTTAGTTCTACTTAGTTCTTCTTTAAGATAAAATACTCCAGGGCAGCCCCAGTGGTGCAGCAGTTTAGTGCCACCTGCAGTCCAGGGTGTGATCCTGTGGGGCTCCCTGCATGGAGCCTGCTTCTCCCTCTGCCTGTGTCTCTGCCTCTCTCTCTCTCTCTCTGTGTCTCTATGAATAAATAAATAAAATCTTTAAAAAAAAAAAGATAAAATACTCTATAATCTCACCATATTAATGTTCCTGATAAGAGAGAATTTGCTAGAAGAAATAATTCCTTTACAGTGCGTCTTAGATAATGAAACAGAATAGTTGCAGTACCATTTTAATATTTTTTCTTAAGAAATTCTGTTTCAATATCCTATTGAAAGCTGATATTTGCAAAGCTCTGTCAAATTAATAAAATTTGGAAAACACTACTATGACAAGCAAAAGTAATGTATTAATTATGTTTTGTTATTTGCTCTCTATAAGTCACTTAAGAGTTGGCAGACATTATCTTATATTTGAAGTTGCAAAAGCAGATAAGCATAATTGCTGCCCTAATTGCCTGAAATCATCAGATTATATTAAATTACTAAAATTTTCAAAATTATAGCATTCCCCCATACTTTAATATTTTATTTTATTTTGTGGGGCTTTCAATATTTTAAAATACTTCAATATTTTATGTCAAGATAGGAATCAATAATTACAAAACAACCTAGGTATCTACCATTAATTTCATTGCTTCTATAAACCAAAAAAATAAATGTATAAGAAGAAACCATTAGGGAGGTCACATGATATAATGAGCACTGGGTATTATATATGACTGTTCAGTCACTGACTTCTACCTCTCAAACTACTAATACACTATATGTTCATTAATTGAAGTTAAATTTTTAAAAAAGCAACCAAATGCAGAAATTATCTATTTCATAGGAGAGAGGATTACAAAATTATATTTGATTTACATTTTGAAATTTTAAAATATTTGCTAAATATTTTAAAAATATCACAACCTATTACATCCTAATGTACATAACCTTTTTAACTGAAGAGCAAAAAATAGTGAAAAAGGGAGCACTGATTTTCATCTTTCCAAGTCTTTTTAATGTCTGGCTTAATAAGAAAACTGGGATTTCGGGATCCCTGGGTGGCGCAGCGGTTTAGCGCCTGCCTTTGGCCCAGGGCGCGATCCTGGAGACCCGGGATCGAGTCCCACGTCGGGCTCCCGGTGCATGGAGCCTGCTTCTCCCTCTGCCTGTGTCTCTGCCTCTTTCTCTCTCTCTCTTTCTCTGTGTGACTATCATAAATAAATAAAAATTAAAAAAAAAAAAGAAAACTGGGATTTCATATCCATTTTTCAATTCAATCTGTTGTGATCTGTTCTTTTGGTTGAAGTACACAAAGAACAGCTAGCTTTTATATTGACTTTTAGTTGGAAGTAGAAAAGGTGCTTTTTTTTGGTTTTTGGATTTTTCTAGAGAGAGAAAAGGAGAGAGTGCACTCGTTATGCATATGCATGAGTGGGAGGTGGAAGGGTGAGGCAGAGGGAGAGGGAAAGAGAGTCTCAAGCAGGCTCCATGTCCAGTGTGAAGCTCAGCACCAGGCTCCATCTCACAACCCTGAGATCATGACCAGAGCTGAAATCAAGAATTGTCGCTTACCCCCACTAACCCACCTAACCCAGGTGCCCTGGAAGAGGTGTTTTAATGGCACCTTTAGATAATTGTGGATATTCTTCTTTGATGGTATACCAAAACTCAGCAATTGGTAGTTTTTAAGAAATTAATTGAAAATAGAATCTGAAATCATATTAGTAAACTCTGTTGCATTAAAATTATTTCTTATATCTTGTAGGTTGAATGAATGTTTTAGCCATACATGAATTTTTTTAAGATTTTTTAAATTTATTTATTCATGAGAGAGACACAGAGAGAGAGAGAGAGAGAGAGAGTAGCAGAGACACAGGCAGAGGGAGAAGCAGGCTCCATGCAGGGAGCCCAATGTGGGACTGGATCCCAGGTCTCCAGGATCACACCCTGGGCTGAAGGTGGTGCTAAACCGCTGAGCCACCGGGGCTGTCCTGCCATACATGATTTTACAAAAATCATGCATTAGCCATTGGTAAAATGTTAGCTTACTAAATTATGTAGATATTACAAATGTTGACATAATTTTAAAAATACATGATGGATTTTACTATATTTGAAAGTCACAAAATAGATACTTTCAGGAAAAAAGTGTGAAGCCTGTGAACATCTTAGAACAATGTGTTTAAAATTTTGTCATAAATTTGATCTTATAGAAGATAACAGCTGAATTTTCTCAGCTATTCTGGTGGATAGCACCTCCAGTGCAACAGACCCTCTGGGGTGTTATCATTTGTTGTTACTTGTCTCCTCATGTAAATTTTTACAATATAATTTACTAGAAATCTCCTTAAACCTTCGTTTATACTTGCTTACTCTCTGCCACATAACATTGCTAAATGATAATGTTGACAGGAAATTTTTGTGTTAAACCATTCATATTTGACCTGCATGCGTAGTCAATGATGTAAACATGAAGTGCTTATAAAACAGAGATCATCTTAAAAAGTTAATTTGGACATACTACTTTTCCAATACTCTAATATATCCAGTTAAAGAAGTAATTGACATGTTGTAATTTCACATTTATTTTCTTTTTTATTAAAAACACTTAATATTAATATATTTCTTTAAGTAGATTGCTTCAAAACCTATCTTAAATGCACTTTTCTAAAAATTTAGGCAACTAGGATTCATCTTATAAAAAGCATTTAGTGATATTTAAATTTCTTAAAAATCAGATTTAGTTGACTATATTTCATTTTAATTAAAAATATTTATGCTAATGCTGGCTTTTATGAACATACACATAAAATAATTTTAATTTTTAATGTTTTTTTAATTTATACTTTGGAGGAAAATAATTTGTGTACACCTTCATACAATTATATTTTTAATCATTTAGATTAATGTTAAAAACAAAAAAAAATGTGAAAATAGACTTAATCTTATTAGTGCTTATGCCGAAAGGAATCGAAAATAGGAAAAGAAATAATTCATAAAATAAATATTAAATGATCAATTATGTCCTACACCACAATGTTGACCAACTAGTAAAATGCCTAAGAGGGGCAATAAAATTTAAATTCAATCAACCTTGATAGTGGCTGACAGGCAGTCATATACACAAATTTACAACTTTAAAATCTTGACATGTGGTATGGATCTCTCCATTTGTGCTCCTGCTGTAAGTCCCACAGATGTTGAGGGTGAATATATATCTGAAGTAATGTTGATTTAGAGTTACAAAAAATTATTTTTATGTTTAAATGTAGAAACTCATTGGTCCATTAACCTAGCTATATTAACTCAACAATAAATGGTTTTGCTATGTAAATTTGCATACATTTCTAATAAATTCATTTTTATTTTCAATTCTTAATGAAATTATATTAGGTTGGATGTTTTCTCTCCAGAGAAAAACATTTTTCAATGCAAAAGTACCCCAACATCACTGTAGATAAACAATACAATCAATCTTGATAAGAACAATGTATTTTCAACATTAAAATTATAAAGAATTATAACAAAATAAGAGCCTAACTATAATTCATGGTTATATGCTTACAGATGGAAAACTCTATAATTATGACTGCCTACCAATCCATAAGTGTTCACTGTTTTTTCTACATGAAACTCAGAACTCTATTCCAACCTACAAGGATACAGGACAATGGTCCTGAGTGTTCCTTATATTTAAAAGCCATTGTAAATAAGTTTGGGTTCAAGTCAATTCTTTTATCATCAGGAAAATTCTTATATGTACTGTTATTATATATAGTATTTGTACACATAAACTGGAATTGATAGTAACAGCTTACTCCTCTTAGGATTGTTTTGAGACAGTTATTGCTATTAAGAAATTTTGACAAGATAAAAAAACTCAATGTCTCATTTTATATTCCTCTAAGATGCATCATTACCTATAAGAAGAAATTTACAAATTATTTAATAGAGCACAGATAACTTGGTCTTATGAATTGGGAATTGCACCATTGGATGCAACAGGATTTATTTTAGAAAATGAAGTAATTTTGGGGATGCCCGGGTGGCTCATTAGTTGAGCATCTGTCTTCAGCCCAGGGCATGATCCTGGAGTCCTGGGATGGAGTCCTACGTCAGGCTCCCTGCATGGAGCCTGCTTCTCCCTCTGCCTATGTCTCTGCCTCTCTCTCTCTCTATCTCTTTGTGTCTCTCATGAATAAGTAAATAAAATCTCAAAAAAAAAAAGTAACTTTTGTATCAAAACTTCTCTCCAATATCTAAGTATATTAAACAAAAGGGCTCTGATCACATTTTCTATTGTTATATTGCTTACCACAAGAAGAGTCTATTAATTACTCCTCCAAGTCAATGTCCAACTGAAAACAAGTAAGGTAATGCTGTATACATCTTCTCTCAGCACATAAATAATTAAAACAATTCTAACTTTTCTGTACAACAAAATATCAGTGGTCTTGATAACTGTTTTATTAGTGAATGTGAAAGGGCAGTACAGAAACCATTTCAAGAGAGCTCAGAAGTGTATTTTTTCATCAGATAAGTAAGTTATGAGGAAATTCACTGAAGCAGAGGAAAACACTCAATATAGACACCTACCTATATTATTTGTAGCAAATTTGTATGACCTATGAGGACTCTGATTGTAGATGTGCCTGGGAAAGTACATTTAGGCTCCAAACCATATCTAATAAAAATAGACTCATAGAAGTTACTGGGTAGAATTTTAACTAATTTTTTCATGAATATTTACAAATCATAAAAATTAGCATAGACCAATCTGAAATTTAGAATCACTGCAGAGTATTATATATGCATAGTCTTTCCAATTCGCAAAATAGCAATTCATAATTAACTGGTATTCATGGGATTCACATGTCGTCTGTGTCAGGATGATTTGTTTTCTACAGAGTAATGTGGCAAATATGTTCTTAATTCAAAATGCTTCTGCCTCACCACTAATTGAATTAGAGTAAGCAAGATATAAGAAGAAATAGATTCTCATTTAGAAATTCAAACCAAACAAATGACAGTCCGTTTTTGACAAAGGAATTCAGAGGAGGATGGTAAACAACAGAAATATGAATAATAGTTCATTCTATTGGACACAATTAGGTGCTAGGAAAGAGAAACAAAATATCAATCTCTTAGAAAATGTCTCCTGCATGTAGTTCTAAGAAGTGTCCTGTGCGAATACCTGGTCTATCCATGTGGATTTCCTCGTTATTCAAAGAGGTCCTATCATTGTTGCTCTAGTAATATCCAGCGAATTACTAACTATATAAGCACAGCATGTCACTACTCCCACTATTAAGTCTACCTCTGTTAGAGGAAAGCTCAGAAATCACTATTTATATACAGCATAGTTAACTTCCTATACAGGGAAAAAGGTCCACTTATAAGAACTTGCCAGACTCATGAGTAATTCACCATTTCTAATCAATGAATATTACTCACAGACCTGGATACTTTTCAGAAATCACATCTATTGGATTTGTTAAATGTGGCTTACTTTAAACAATGAAGGATTTTGTAGTTTTCTTCATATTTTGTTTGGGGATTTAAATCACTGCATTAATTCTACCTATTTCTAGTTGGTGATATAATAAAGTGGCACAATCAACATCTATTACATGTTAGTGGTGATTGTTGTCATTATGCAGTCTTTACATTTTGAAGTATTACTTTTCACTATGTTGTTCCATTGCCCAAATAGTATTCATCTAAACTTGTCAAACTTTATGGACAATGAATGATTTCTTCTCCCTGTCTCTACCACCACATCGCAATAAAAAAAAAATCAGTTATATAATATAGATTGAGGGCCTTATAAATACTAAATGCTAATACATGGAAACCCTGCATTTGTTATTTGGTTTTGTTGCTTTAGTTTCTTCTTATTCTTAAACCATAAACTCCACCTCACAACCATACCTCAAATATTATTGGTGAATGAAGATCTTTTTCTTTTAAGGACATAGAAAATCATAATGTTCTATTTCTTATTTTTCATCCTTAGTGTATCAGAATTTATGGTGTTACCACGCTTAGGATTCCTTTTGACATTGCAGAATTTGTGCTATCATTTTCATTTGGATAGTTACATTTTCCACATATACCAATTTTATAAAACAGTACTTACCTCATTTACCTAATTAGTAGCAGGTTTCCCATTTTAGGACCAGGGCCATTTGGAAAAGAGATTAAGAGATGGTATTAATGCCAAGGGCACACACCTTGGAGGTGTTGATTCAAACCTCTCCCATCAATATAACTCCAGAATCTAGAATATAATTATCATGTGTGTGTATGTGTATATGTATGTGTGTGTGTGTGTGTGAGCACACATGTGTGTAGGATGATGGTTTTCTGCTTCTATAACACAAGCTCTCAACTGTCTTAAGATACCTCTTCTTATCTGATCCTGACAGGCCTGACATTTTGGAATGCTCAACCTAAAATTTGGTAACAAATTTTTGCTTTTGTGTTCTCATATTATACCCTCTGTTAATAGGATTCTTTGCATTTTGAGTTTCAGAGATCCTTTGGGCCAGCAAAATGTATATATACACATGCACTGGATTTTTTCTTTTTTCTTTTTTTTTAAAAAGACTTTATTTATTTGAGAGAGAGACAAAGATAGCAATAGAGATGGTGAGAGAGCACAAGCTGGGAAGAAGAGGGAGAAGCAGGTTCTTTGCTGAGCAGGGAGCCCAAAACAGGGCTCGATCCCAACACCCTGGGATCATGACCTAAGCCAAAGGCAGATGCTTAACGGACTGAGCCACCCAGGTACCCTGCACTTGATTTTTCAAAACATAGGTTCACAGACTTCATTAGGTTCAAGAATGGAGTCTCCTATTGGATCCACTTAATCTCAGTTAATAAAATAGTACAATTCATCACCGGAGTCTGCATTATTAGTTACAGACAAGCAAATTGACCAAAAGCTCTAATGCTATCTATACTGGGATAACAAAGGGGAAGTCTTCTGAATCAAAGAAGATTAAACTACAGACCACGTTCTAAATAATAATTTAAAAACTCAGATCTTAACAGTTTCATCTAGTATGTAACTTACATGATCATTCAAACTATTTAGTGTCTGGAGCCAGGAGTATTTTGTGAAGTAGAAATTAAAACACAAGTGAATCACCTGTGAATTTTTTCAAGCCTCAGTATTTTTTTTATGAATAACAAGGATTATATTGAGAATTTCTAAGCAAGAAAAAGGCACATAGGTTGGCTCTGGATTCATTTAGAGGATCAATAATGGAAAAGTAAGTTTTGGTATCAGTCGATTGTTACAGGCATTTCAATTACTTGAAGACAAAACACAAGAATTAAGAGCTGTTCCTTTCATTCATAAAGTATTCCACAGGGAAATCATCTTCCCGTTCTCCTATGGAGAGAATAAATGCCAGAGGTTTACATGTTCAATACGTTACCTTCCCCTTGTGAGAAACCAAACCCTCCTCCAAAACAAATGGCTTTTTAGTGGAAGACAGTGAGTCAGTGTGTAAGATATTTTTTTAAAAATCTCAACAACAGCAAAAGGAATTGGGAATGAAGCAAAGTTGCATTGACTGCAGGGCAGAACAAAGAAAGCCTCTGTTAACCCAAAGGACACTCTGAAGTAAAACTGTCCTTCATCTTTGCCCCACATCAGACCAAATTCACCAAGCTATCATAGCACTGAGCAAGCTGGCTCTCTGCATCTGAGGCTGCCCCTAAAGAAGCGGATGGCTGGAGGCTCGCCATGGAATCCCTGAAGCCTAACATAAAGTCAACCCTTGAAGAGAGTTCCAGATGGAGTGTCTTCACGTTTACCACACCAAAGGAAAGAACAGACATATTTATAGCACCCGAAACCTGGTAACGACATAAATGCTGATCCACTTTAGAATGAAAAAATATGCAGTGTATTCATATAATGCAATATCATATAGCAATGAAAATTGACATATATTTATGCAATAATATAGATACATTTAATAAACATATTAATTAAGGGAGAAAAGGCACAAAAGAAGAGTCTGTGGTTCCATTTAGGTGAAATTCAAAGCCAACCACACATACCTCTGATGCCACATTAAGAGGAAAATCTATATGGCAAACACGTCTTCCTTTATTTTTTTTTCTTTTTCACGTCTTCCTTTAAAAGAAACAAATAGGTATAACAATGCCTACAGTCATTTTCCTTCATCCAAGCTGTAACTCCTACTACTTGTAACCCATGTCCAGTGCCCAACTTATATCACTAACTACTTATTTACTTATAACCAGTGTTCAATTTATATTACCAGCTGGCTTTGCAGAAACTGAGACAAATAAATAAAAGAGAAATTTAGTAGTTATTTTATATTTAACTTTTGTACATGTTATTTAAGTTTTTTTCCTATTCCTTTTCTGATTTACCTTGGGCAAAATTATAAGAATTAAGATTCATGTAAAAATATGAAATAAGGGATGCCTGGGTGGCTCAGCGGTTGAGCATTGGCCCAGGCATGATCCTGGAGTCCTGGGATTGAGTCCCGTATCGGGTTGCCTGCATGGAGCCTGCTTCTCACTCTGCTCTGTCTTTGCCTCTCTATCTGTGTTTCTCATGAAAAAATAAATAAAGTCTTAAAAAAATATATGAAATAAACTTTTGGTGTAGTCCTATACAGTGAATTTTAATAAACTATTATTGAATACTTGCCCTGTGTCAAAACAGTGCAATTTAATATGGTTGAATAATTAATCACACATGATTTTTACCTCCCCCTCAAATTTTCATTCTAATGGAAAATAATGATGCCAATAATTTCAATTCAATTAAAGTTGGGATGGTAGTATGTACATGGCCTCCAATTAACATGTTTAAAAATCACTGGTTTTAGGCATTCTGACCGATGTGAGGTGGTAGGTAGCTCATTGTAGTTTTGATTTGTATTTCTCTGATGCTGAGTGATGTTGAGCATTTTTGTATGTCTTCTTTGCAGAAATAGTCAGGAAATGACAGATGTCAGAGAGGATGTTGAGAAAGGAGAACCCTCTTACACTGTTGGTGGGAATGCAAGCTGGTGCAGCCACTCTGGAAAACAGTATGGAAGTTCTTCAAATGTTTAAAATAGAGCTACCTTGCTACCCAGCAATTGCACTGCTAAGTATTTACCCCAAAGATACAAATGTAGTGATCCGAAGGGGCACCTGTACTCTAATGTTTATAGCAACAATGTCCACAATAGCCAAACTATGGAAAGAACCAAGATATCCATAAACAGATGAATGGATAAAGAAGATGTGCTATGTATACACACACACACACACACACACACACACACACACAATGGAATACTAGTCAGCTATCAAAAAAAGAAATCTTGCCATTTGCATTGACATGGATAAAACTAGAGGATATTATGCTAAGGGAAATAAGTCAATCAGAGAAAGACAATTATCATATGAGCTCACTCATATGTGGAATTTAAGAAACAAAACAGCATCATAGGGGAAGAGAGGGAAAATAAAATAAGACAAAATCAGAGAAGAAGATAAACCATAAGGGACTCTTGACCATAGGAAATAAACTCAGGGTTGCTAGAGGGGAATGGGGAAGGGGGTAAGGGATGGGGTAACTGGGTGATGGACATTAAGGAGAGCACATGATACAATGAGCACTGGGTATTACACAAGACTGATGAATCACTGAACTCTGCCTCTTAAACTAATAATAAACTATATGTTAACTAATTGAATCTAAATTTTTAAAAAGAAAAAAAGAAAAGTCATAGGCTCTAGAATACCTAAAATTTAAAAAAGGAACAATTGGTTAAGCCTAGTGATATGGCAATTCAATGATGACAATGAAACTGTGACAACTGAGTTAAAATGGGAGACAATTTTTTAAACTAAATTGTCATGCTCCAAATCATTCTGAATTATTATTGAGGAATAAATAATGAGTCATATTATATTTTAAAGACATAAAGGTTTGAAATAAGAATTTCTTTTGAAGTATTTTTTTCTTACCAGGTTGAAAATACAAAGTAAAAACTAAAATTACATTTGGGAAGCTGAGAATAAAATGGGTGTATGTGCCTTTCACACAAGCAATCTGTTTGCCACTGTGCTGATTCACCTAACAGCAGTGAATCAGTATCTCTTTTTTTTCTACCCCTAAAGACTATACACATTCTTAATCATAACATTACATCTACCCAAACAGAAACAAAAATTTCATTGTAATCATCCAATGAATACAAGTGTGCTTTAATGAGAAATACAATAGAATATTTATTCAGACATCCTGTCCTCCTTCAAATGTTTCAGATAAAATTTCTAAGAAGACTTTCACTTCCTCAAGTCTCCTCTTGACTCTGTAGAAAGTGACAGAGTAAAAAAAAAAGTTCTTGCCTCAAACAATAAAATTGAATCTGTCTTATGTGTTTCATTTTCTACTTATATGATATTTTTTAAAAAGAAAAAAATCACAAACATTTTTGATGAGACTACTCAGGTGTAAGTTTTATGAATTGTAAAATCCTGATAAAATTATGAAAGGATAAAAGACTGTTCATAAGTAAAATGGAAATCACAACTCTGCTTGGTATATAATTCCTTTCATTCTGAGACAAAATATGTGCACATCAAATTGCATTGATATAATGTGAATGTGAAGTTCAGAAATCATCTGGCATTTTGGATGAATGCACATGAAATCCAAAGTGCGTTCAAATCCTATAGTTTCTTAAACACAAAAAATAATCATAATATTTGCTGTGTAACGTTTAGTAAGAAGTTTTTAAATTCGTTGTTCCTCTCCATTTGTTCATTTTTGTTGTTATTATGATAAAACTTACTATTCAAATTTTGGCCACCTGAGGTCTCTGCCTGAAAGAAGTTATTTCCATAAGAAATGATATTCGAAGGGGGTCAATTTACAAGTTAATTCATGATTGGGAAAAATACATGAGCTCCTCTCTTCCACCCCCTTTTTGGGGTTCTGATAAGTGTTGCAATGGAGAAGGTAGCCTGGTCTGTATTTGATATGCTTTTTTGCCTTTCTCTTTCTCCAAAAAAGTGATCAGTTCTCCTGAGCAAATCCTTTGTGACTTATTTACTCAATTATAGCCTCAGAGAAAATGGAATCGAAAAACTGACCTTTCAAACCAGGCAATTTCACATCCTTCATGTTATCATATGAAATTACAGAAGAATACTTTATTCAAAGGAGTAATCATCATTAAAGGCATCTATGAAAAACCCACAGCTAACATCACACCTAGTGGCAAAAGCCCGGATGCCTTCCCTCGGAAATCAGGAACAAAATGAAGATATTTGCTCTTGCCACTTCTACTCAACATTGTACTAGAAGTTCTGGCTAGAGCAATTAGGCAAGAAAACAAAATTTAAAACGTGCATATTGGAAAGGAAGAAGTAAAACTATCTTATTTACCTATGATATGATCTTGTTTACAAAAATATCCCGTGGAATCCATTAAAAATCTATTAGCACTAATAAACAAATTCAGCAAGATTGCAAGATATAAGATTAATATAAAATATTCACTTGCATTTCTGTACAATGCAATGATCAATACAATAATGAAATCAAATTTCCACTTGAAATAGTATCAAAAATATTAATATATTCAGGAACAAATTCAACAAAAGAAATGCAATACTTTACTACAAAAAATGTTGAAATAAATTATAGAAAATCTAAATAAATGGAAAAAATCTCATATTCGCAGATCAGAAGACTTAATGTTGTTAAAATGGCAATATTTCCTAAATTAATGTACAGACTCAACAAATCCACACCAGATTCTCAACTTGTTCCTTTGTAGAAATTGCAGCTGATCCTAATATTTATTTGGAACTATACAGAACACTATCAAGAAAGTGAACCTACAAATGGAAGAAAAAATTTGCAAATCATGTTATCTTATAAAGAATTTGCATCTAGAATATATAAAGAATCTACAACTCAGTAATAAAATTAAACCAATTTTTTTAATGAGAAAATTTTCTGGTTAGATATACAAATGGCCAACAAGCATATGACAGCACTCCACATGTTACTCATCAGGGTGTTACAAATCAAAGCCATGTTAACATATCATTTCACACCTACTTTGTGGGGGTGTGTGTCTGTGTGTGTACGTGCATGTGTGAATAAGATGGTCTTTCATGACGGCTATAATCATACAATTATATAATTATAATTATAAAAAATGAGATAATAAAGATTGAATAAGATGTGGAAAAAGCTGAACCCTCATAATCTGTTAGTGGGGATATAAAATGGTGCAGCTACTTTGGAAAACAGTCTGGCAGTTCCTCAGTTCCTCTGATGGTTAAACATAGAGTTACCATACCGAGGTGTATTTCCAACAGAAATGATAATTTAAATCTGCACAAAAACTTGTACAGTATTTATGTTTTTGTTTATGGCAAAATTACACATATTAGTCAAAAGGTTGAAATAGTCTAACGTCTACCAGTTGATGAATGGATAAACAAAGTGTGATATATGCATACAATGCAATATTATTTGGCCATAGAAAGGAATGAGATACTGATATATTCAACATGGATGAACCTTGAAGATTTTATGCTACATGAAAATAGCTAGTCACAAAAGACCACATATTACATGTTCCATTTTTTATTAAATGTCCAGAATAAAAGAATTTATGGCAACAGAAAGTAGCTTAGTGGTTGATTAGGGCTGGGGGCCCAGATATCTAAGGTGATAGCTAAAGGGTATACAGTTTCTTTATGAGGTAATAAAACTATTCTAATATCAACAGTGATGATGGCTGTTATATTTGTGATTATAGTAAAAAACATTGAATTGTACCTGTTAACTGAGTGAATAATATGGCATATAAATTATATCTCAATAAAGCTATCAATATCAAGATTGGGTTAGAGATAGACCATTGCATTGGATAGCTCTGATTCAGTGAGGCATGCTATTAACAGAACTCCAACTTCTCTGGAAACACTCAATTATGGGGAGAATATAATTTTTACCCCATCACTGTCATTAAAAGAGAAAGATTTATTTTTAAGGCCCTAGAAAAATACATGCTCCTATAAACATTATCTACAAAAAGTTTCAGCATTCTTGATATCTTTCAGAGAGGAATGCATAACTTTAAGTATAATATGTCATTTCTTAAATCTTGCTCAAACAACCGAAGTGGGGAAAAAGCCATTAAGGATATTTTGTGTTCAAGGTTATAGCATTAAACAGTTGTATTCTGAAAAGAAGTGATTTAAAAGGCCTTAATATGGAAAACTGATCACAGAGATGAGGTCTCAGTTAAGATAACAGACAAAAGCTGGTGAAGCATTCAGGGTCTAACAACAATAAGAAGGCTCCAACAACTCACCTTTGAAGCGGTGGGTAGAAAGTAGAACTCTGAATCCAGTAAGAATTATATCTCAGGAGGAATACAATGAGGCTAGATCTGTATACTGAAGAAATTCACAGAGCCATTGTCAAAGTTGAGTTTATCAGAGGATCGGTGTGATTTAAATGCCACAAACTTTCTCTCCTCCCTCTGTCTCTGACATGCTGTAACGCCTGCTATTTTCCAAAGCCAACTGCAAACTCAAGGAGAAGGTGGTGTGGGTTATACAGTAACAGAGTCAGTCTCAATAGGAGCAGAGCAAAGCGTGGCGCAGAAACACAGAAGATGATTTCATTAGCATGAATAGAGAAAAACCATTAAAAAAAGCATTCTCTGTCAACTTTAAATCTGAAGAGTATGGATGCATCCTGGGTGGAGGGAGTGACTTAAGTAAAACTACCACTATAGGGCTTAAAAATGCAGATCATGTAGACATTTCACTGGTGTCATTTCTCTGGCTACATCAAGGCTATATGTGGCTTAATTAATAGTTTTTGTTTTTTTTGGGGGGGGGGTGGTTAGTTTGTTTTAGAAATAGAGAACAATTGGTGTGCCTGATTGGCTCAGTCCGTTGAGTCTGACTTTGACTGAGGTCATGATCCCCAGATGGAGCCTGACATTAAGCTCACTGCTCACTGGTTTGTCTGCTTTTCCCTCTTCCTCTACCCCTCCCCCCCCCCTTGTATGCTCTCTCTATCTCTTTAATAAAAAAATAAAATCTTTTAAAAAAAGAAATAGAGAACAATTTTTTTAAAGGAAAAATAAATACGGAATTAGTAGCTCATCTATGAGATTTGGGTATTGATGTCATTCCATTTTACTCCAGTTTGGAAAGGTTTGGAGGTTAGAAAATCACTGGACCATAATGTGGGGAGGGAACAAGGAGTCCCTTCTAGGCTAGCCTTTCACCTAATGCTCTAGTCACTTCTTCCCACTTATCATCCACTTCTGATTCCCCAAGGAGATTTAACTGATTGATAGATTTCAACTTTTACAAATTCTTATCTTGGGGCATGATATACTCATTTTGATCCTAGAAATAGCTTCAGGAGAAAGAGAATAAATTAATCTTCCTTCTGTATGACAAAATATAAAACACTATGATTTCTCCCATTCACAAATAGAGCCACTGTGTTCACTGTTTTAATTAAAAATGCATTCTAGAGTTTATGCTTCTCTGTGTTTTTCTGACCTGGCACTGTCAACAGCTTAAAAAGAGTATTATAGTATTAGGAAATATTGCAGAAATATTAGGTTATTATTAGGAATTTATACTTTTAGGCACCAAATCATGGAATTTGTGCCTTATTTACACAAAGCACATTCACCCTGCTGTCACTGACTTGAAATGCGTGGTATTATATTCAACTTGTGTTTTGTAAGTGAGGTAAACAATTATTAATGAAAAAGTCACATTTAAAGCTATCCTTTAATTTAAATTGAAAATAGAACAATAGAAAGCATAAACAGGCAGGCATTTTGAATTAGAGACAATTCATGAAGTGCCTTTTGGTTCTTTCAGGTTATTGAATGCATTTATATTTAAAATTAAATTCATACACAAAATTGATTTGTATGAAGTTAAATATCTTGAAAACAATTATTCCATAAGTATGATCAGTTCCAAAAATACTAAAATCTATATTTCAAAAGAATTTATCAGAGGTTTATCTAAATACTTTCATAATATATAAGAATTTATCAGCTCTAATAACTAGAGTATCAGCAGAAATATCCTTCTCAAAATTAAATGTTATCAAAAATTATTTTTCAATCATGCATTTTCAAAGAGAAAGTAGCATTACTTTGTAATCATATGGATTGAAAATGCAATTGCTAAAAATATGTTTCAATAACTTAATATTCAGAAAATAGCCATAAAATACTTAATCAAGTATATAATATTAATATCGTATCATATATTTTTGCAATTTATAATTTTTGTTGTTTTTCATGTGTTACTGTTATTCCATTACATTTTGTAATTTGTAAGATATTTTAGAAGAAAGTGATATGTTTTAATGCCTTTAGGCACTTTGTCTGGCTTTATGAGAAGAAAGCTGTTGACCTGCATTTTCTTTTTGTACTGGTCCTAACAAGTAATGTAGGCAGCCTGCCTTTCAAAGATATCAATTATAAATGGTTAATACAAAACATATGCAGTTACTTTTGCCTTCGGATGTATCTTGCAAGAAGTTACTGTGGCCAAGTTCAAAAAGGGTGTTGCCTGTGTTCTCCTCTAGGATTTTGATGGAATCTTGTTACTTGGCCACAGTAACTTCTTGCAAGATACATCCACTAAGGCAAAAGAAACAAAAGCAAAAATGAACTATTGGGACTTCATCAAGATAAGAAGCTTTTGCACAGCAAAGGATACAGTCAACAAAACTAAAAGACAACCTACAGAATGGGAGAAGATATTTGTAAATGACGTATCAGATAAAGGGCTAGTTTCCAAGATCTATAAAGAACTTATTAAACTCAACACCAAAGAAACAAACAATCCAATCATGAAATGGGCAAAAGACATGAAGAGAAATCTGACAGACGAAGACATAGACATGGCCAACATGCACATGAGAAAATGCTCTGCATCACTTGCCATCAGGGAAATACAAATCAAAACCACAATGAGATACCACCTCACACCAGTGAGAATGGGGAAAATTAACAAGGCAGGAAACCACAAATGTTGGAGATTGTGGAGAAAAGGGAACCCTCTTGCACTGTTGGTGGGAATGGGAACTGGTGCAGCCACTCTGGAAAACTGTGTGGAGGTTCCTCAAAGAGTTAAAAATAGACCTGCCCTACGACCCAGCAATTGCACTGCTGGGGATTTACCCCAAAGATACAGATGCAATTAAATGCCGGGACACCTGCACCCCGATGTTTCTAGCAGCAATGTCCCTAATAGCCAAACTGTGGAAGGAGCCATGGTGTCCATTGAAAGATGAATGGATAAAGAAGATGTGGTTTATGTATACAATGGAATATTCCTCAGCCATTAGAAACGACAAATACCCACCATTTGCTTCAACGTGGATGGAACTGGAGGGTATTCTGCTGAGTAAAATAAGTCAATCGGAGAAGGACAGTGTATGTTCTCATTCATTTGAGGAATATAAATAATAGTGAAAGGGAATATAAGGGAAGGGAGAAGAAATGTGTGGGAAATATCAGAAAGGGAGACAGAACATAAAGACTCCTAACTCTGGGAAACGAACTAGGGGTGGTGGAAGGGGAGGAGGGCGGGGGGTGGCGGTGAGTGGGTGACGGGCACTGAGGGGGACACTTGACGGGATGAGCACTGGGTGTTATTCTGTATTTTGGTAAATTGATCACCAATAAAAAAATAATTTATTAAAAAATAAAAAAATAATAATAAATGAATAAACACAAACTTAAAAAAACATATGTAGTTATAAAGCTTTTGTTGATATTAGTGGCTATGAATTAATTGTAGTAGCACACAGCCTGTATATGATTTTCATCTCCAATTCTTGGCTATTTGTATAGGATTTAGGTAACATGAATTATAGATTTGTCAGAAGGGAGTGAAAAAAAAAAAAAAGAAGGGAGTGACAAGACACATTCTGAAAATGGCAATAATAATATTGAAATAATAGACAATGAATTTTAAGTTGAATAGAGAAGTAAGCAGGTATAGGAGATGGTAGAGAGATTGATTGGATGACCAAATGATATATAGTTGAGAAAGCAGGCTGGATACATTTGTAATATCATTAGAAAATAAAATTTTTAAAGATTTTTAGACTGTAGTACTCAGCAATGAAGGAGGAGTTTTGGATCTGACTCTGGAAAGAATAGTTAAGATAGGTTGGAGAGTGGAATGTTCATGGTGGGTCAAAGAAATCTGGTGGTTCCAGATACTGAGTGTGTCTCCTAATTTTCTGATGAAAATCCTGACATGATTCAGCTGCAATTTGGGTATCCACCATAAGAATTTGTGACAGATTGAAAATGGAAGATTGAAAGAACATTGTAAGAGTAACACATTTCATTAGACCAATTAATGTAATGATCACATGGGAAGTCCTGTGGCTTGTAAATATGAATCAACATGTACATACCACTTTTTTACAAAGTCTCCTAGTGTACCAATAAATGCAATTGAACAGCAATGAATCAAGGCCTTTAAGTGATAAACTAAAAAAAGATGAATTCATGAAACTAATTACGGAGTAGCATTTAACTCTGTTTACTTCATTCAATATTTTTCAGTGCCTTCATCTTCTCAGAAGAGTGAGAGAAATAACTTCTTTTTTTATGCAAAATAATAACATAACAATTACATAACTTAGAGTCAATAGGCATGAGAAACACCTTTATAACTTAGACATTGTAAGTCAATATACAAATTTGAGAAATTATTATAATATTTAAAGTTACTATAGTGGTTTTCATCAAATAAGTAACTAATATTTGGAAGCCAAAGGGCATTGAAAGTTTTAAATAATTCCTATTTAGTGTTGGGCTCCATGCTCAGTAGGGAATCTGCTTGTCCCTCTCCCTCTGCCCCTCCAGGAGCTCATGCTCTCTCTCAAATAAATAAAATAATAAAATAAATACATTTATATGACGCATGAATACTGATTTGCAAGAATTTGAGTACAAAATCGGGATTCGTGAACTAGCTTCAAAAATAACATTAGAGGGGGCTGCCTTCAGCCCAGGGAGTGATCCTGGAGACCTGGGATCAAGTCCGACGTCGGGCTCCCTGCATGGAGCCTGCTTCTCCCTCTGCCTGTGTCTCTGCCTCTCTCTCTCTCTCTCTGTGTCTGTCATGAATAAATAAATAAAATCTTTAAAAAATAATATTAGATAATTTTAACCTTCTATAGATGATTCTATAAATCCAGGCCTGTAGAAATACTTGTTTAAATTTAGTAGATTGGGTTGAAGTATAAATATGTAAGCAATAACAACTGTATTATTAAATTTAATAAAAATGAATTTGATTAATTTGCATTTGTAGTTACAAATAATAAAAAAAAAAAAGACGTTTTCTTGCCTGCAAATCACCCTCTCAGTCATAATCACCACAATCTCCTCTGATCATTAACAGGTTTATAGGATCACAGATTTCTGAAGTCAAAGGGATGGAAGTCATTACTTTTTATATAGTATATTTAGGTAACTAGACATTCAAGCATGACATATGTGGCAATATAAACAATTCCAGTTCTTAAGAAGAGTAAAATTGAAACATTCATGGTATTCTGTGTATGTCCTGATCCACTCCCATTTGGTTTAATTTAAATAAAGGCATAATTAGGAAGGAGTTACTGTTTTGACAACAAATCAGATGAATTAAGAGTAAGCGAAATCGAGAAGAAAATAATATCAATAAAATTAAATTTAAAAAATGCAAAACTCTGACTATGAAAATAAGAGAAATTGTATTATGCATTTTATGTAACAAAAATAATGTTATTGATTTATATTAACATATATTATTATACTGTAATATAAGTATCTTAGAGAAGAGAAAATGGTTGAAGTACCTTCTTCATGTTTCAGAAGCTCAGTGGGCAAGGCAAGAACTGACACCAGACAGAAGAGTGGCAACCTCAATGAAGTAGTCTGGATTTGGCAGCCAATGTGTACCAGGATGTCCTGGGGAAGAGCTATCATCAGTGCCTCATGTGACAATAGAATTTAATCATAGTTATTAAATGAAAACACACATAGTTTACTTAATTTCCCAAAGTAGAAAACTTTAAGTCAGGGCAAATATAGCTGCCCTCCTTATCTTTCTTGTCATCCACAATCCACATCTCAATGGTTGAAAATGTGTTGAAAACTTCAGCAATATTGAGGAGTATTCTTGGTTGAGATGATTCTCTATTGTGTTATATAATGCATCATTGAAATAGCCCAAGGTCCTTGAGATTTGCAAGCAGTAGCCTCATAATGAATATTCATTTGAGATAAAACTCTTTTATATCGAGGTTTTGTTTTACATATTAACTAAGACACAAGTGTCTGTGTAGACTTCTAAGAAATTTCAACAATCTACTTTAAGTTCATAATGAAACAAAGATATTCAAATATACACTAGAAAGCAAAAGTTTAAATAGAAATTATGTACTTAAATATCATAAAAGAATCAGCTACCTGTTAAATATTTTTATAAGAATCTTCAACTACAAGAAACGTATTTCTAGTTGTCATTATTAAATTCTCATTGTGTCCTTTACATTCATCACAACATAATACATATATGAATAACTGAAATATTATCTACTGTCTAAAAGAATGTTAAGGCATTATGGTCTTTCAAGATCATATCAAAATAGGTTTGGAGGAAAAACTATCATTAATATTTAAGAAGTTTCTCTTCTGTGTAATAACAAAATAAAAGGCAAAAAGAAATGAAATTAGCATTTGTGTGTATTTTTCATTTCCAAAGAGTGACATGTAGATTATACAAATATATGTTACTGCACATCAACTACTTACTTGATAATTTCTCTTAATATTTGTAGGTGAGATGATTTGACAAACACTTAAGGTTTATACAACTCTCTGTTTTGAATAACTTAGTGGTCATATGGAAATGTCTTTGTTAGACACCCATCTTTTTGCTTTATGTATGTTCACTCCACGTGTTGAATTTATTATCAGAGTAGGATTTGATGGTCATTTCACCAATGAAAGAATTAATTGGGTTTTCTCCAAAAGAATTTACATTTATTAAAGTTCAATATTTGACACTAAATATTAGTTTGTCTAAAATAATTATAGTAATAATCACGACATATTGGGATCCCTGGGTGGTGCAGCGGTTTAGCGCCTGCCTTTGGCCCAGGGCGCGATCCTGGAGACCCGGGATCGAATCCCACGTCGGGCTCCCGGTGCATGGAGCCTGCTTCTCCCTCTGTCTATGTCTCTGCCTCTCTCTCTCTCTCTCTCTCTCTCTCTCTGTGTGACTATCATAAATAAATTTAAAAAAAATTAAAAAAAAAATCATGACATATTAAAGAATTTTAATGTCATTATTTGTCAAGTAAAAAAATTTAGATTAAATTAGCATATATAGCCCTAAAATACTAAAATTTTATCTTGTGTCCTGAGATCACAATCACATACTTTTATACTATAGGGTCTAAGACACTGGGTATTTTAACTTGAATGAACACAAATTGTCTCTAACTTCCATCCTAAGAATCTGCAAAGATATTTTATTATGTGTCTCTGATTTGGTGGAGATTTATTTCACACATTTTATTATTTACTTTATAATCACAATCTTCCTAATTATTGTTTTTATCCATTTCTTCATAAGGGCACTTATTCATGTATAATTCATTCTGAACTTTTAAAAATACCCCCGTGGAGTGTAAAGCCAGCCAGTTGTTTTCCCTGTTTTGGTAAGGTAAGTGCCTGACATTAAGCTTATATTGACAAGTCATCCACTTCAAAGAGGTCTGTCTCCAATAAGCACATGGCCAGCTGCAGGACTTGATAAAAAACTAGGCTGCCTCCCCACGCTGAGGCTCCTTTGTTTAAGAAATCATGGTTAAGGGACACCTGGGTGGTTCAGCGGTTGAGCATCTGCCTTTGGCTCAGGGTGTGATCCTGGGGTCCTGGGACTGAGTTCCGCATTGGGCTCCTTGTGGGAAGTCTGCTTCTCTTTCTGCGTATGTCTCTGCCTCTCTCTTTAAAAAATATCATGGTTGATTTGGGGCCACTTTTTTTTTCTCTTCCTCATGCTCATGCTTTAAATTCCATCTCTTATGTTCTATTTATTATTTATTATTTATTATTTTTTATTTTTTTTAATTTGAGTATAGTTGACATACAACATCACATTACTTTCAAGTTGTACAATTGGTAGATCAAGTTCTATAAAGAGTTCTATAGATTTTGATATGCCCACTTCAAGTGTAGCTACCATCTGTTATTATATCTACCCTGGCCCCCATTCTCAACCCTAACAAAGCAGAATCCCGGGCCTGTGCACCCCACTTCTTGTGAACTTTCGGATGTGCCATGTAATCTCCAGGACTTCTAAGTAATAAATCTTGACCTTCCAAAGTTTCCTGATGGTTATTGCTAGGGTTGTCTTACAATCAGAATCACAAGGGCAGATCCTACCATGACAGAGGTTATGGATAAGCTGAGACAGGCACACAATATCTACTGATATATTTACCAACCTTTTTGAATCTCTGAGGGATCTTTTGGTCACCAAGAACAGAATTCAACATTAACTTGCTAAGAAGAAACTTTGTGCAGGTAATAATAGGTTAGTGTAAAGAACAAAAGAAAATTCATCTATAAACTTTGCAAAGGCATACCATCAACATGGAAGTGCTGGACTGAGATACTGGAGTACCTGTGGGAATTTTTCTTTAGTCTGTGTTCTTTTTGTGTATATTAGCTGCCCAGTATTTTCATACCCCTTCCCCCATATACAATTCAGAAAAAGCCTTCTGCCTAGCATAATGTGAATGCCCTCTATAATGTTTATGTGTTGATGCTGTTGTTCGCATGCTACAGATAATCAAACCAAATTAAACCAAGTAAAAGGGCAAAAGACAAATGACAAAAAAATGACACATGTAAAATATGGTAAGGGCCAGATATAGAGGCTCAAATGATGATGATGATGATACCAATACAACATTATCTCTTTCATACTAAAGACAATCTTGTATTTCATTTTGATCAAATTCAACCTAATATCTGTGAGAGCGCAGACTATATCCAAGACACAAATTCATGATAAATAATTACCTTTTCTGGGAGATGGCAGTATTAGCTTTGTATCAAAAGTCAGGCCTTTCGTTTTCAAGGTTAACAATATCCCATGTCCATCAAGCTCCACATCTATAAGGTGAGTTTTTTCCAAATAAGAAGTCATTAAGTCAGTACTAACTTCTATTTTTAAAAAAGTTTCTCATGACTTTCTTTTTTCTTTCTTTCTTTCATTCTTTTTTTTTTTTTTTTTTTTTTTTTTTGTGGTCAGCTGTCTTAATCCTGGAAGTATTTAATATGGAAATTTAAATTTGCATGGCCATTTAATAATCTGGAAATTCAAATGTTACTCTCTAAGTAATTAATAAAATCCAATATTTTAATCATCTGAGTCATATAATAGAACATTATAGCCAAAATAGTCGAGCAATGAAAGAAAATATATTTTCTTGGAACACCACACATATAAAAAAACTCCTTGTATCACTACTTTTTTAAAAAATAAATTTATTTTTTATTGGTGCTCAATTTACCTACATACAGAATAACACCCAGTGCTTATCCCGTCAAGTGCCCCCCTCATTGCCCGTCACCCATTCACCCCCACGCCCCCGCCCTCCTCCCCTTCCACCACCCCTAATTCGTTTCCCAGAGTTAGGAGTCTTTATGTTCTATCTCCCTTTCTGATATTTCCCACACATTTCTTCTCCCTTCCCTTATATTCCCTTTCACTATTATTTATATTCCCCACATGAATGAGAACGTATAATGTTTGTCCTTCTCTGACTGACTTACTTCACTCAGCATAATACCCTCCAGTTCCATCCACATTGAAGCAAATGGTGGGTATTTGTCGTTTCTAATGGCTGAGGAATATTCCATTGTATACATAGACCACATCTTCTCTATCCATTCATCTTTCGATGGACACCGAGGCTCCTTCCACAGTTTGGCTATTAGGGACATTGCTGCAAGAAACATTGGGGTGCAGGTGTCCCAGCATTTCATTGCATCTGTATCTTTGGGGTAAATCCCCAGCAGTGCAATTGCTGGGTCGTAGGGCAGGTCTATTTTTAACTCTTTGAGGAACCTCCACACAGTTTTCCAGAGTGGCTGCACCAGTTCACATTCCCACCAACAGTGCAGGAGGGTTCCCCTTTCTCCACATCCTCTCCAACATTTGTTGTTTCCTGCCTTGTTAATTTTCCCCATTCTCACTGGTGTGAGGTGGTATCTCATTGTGGTTTTGATTTGTATTTCCCTGATGGCAAGTGATGCAGAGCATTTTCTCATGTGCATGTTGGCCATGTCTATGTCTTCGTCTGTCAGATTTCGCTTCATGTCTTTTGCCCATTTCATGATTGGGTTGTTTGTTTCTTTGCTGTTGAGTTTAATAAGTTCTTTATAGATTCCCCTGGCTATTTAGCATCTTTTCTGATTCCACACAAATATTAAAATAATTTGTTCTAACTCTCTGAAGAAAGTCCATGGTATTTTGATAGGGATCACATTAAACGTGTAAATTGCCCTGGGTAACATTGACATTTTCACAATATTAATTCTGCCAATCCATGAGCATGGAATATTTTTCCATCTCTTTCTGTCTTCCTCAATTTCTTTTGGAAGTGTTCTATAATTGTTAGGGTATAAATCCTTTACCTCTTTGGTTAGGTTTATTCTTAGGTATCTTACGCTTTTGGGTATAATTGTAAATGGGATTGACTCCTTAATTTCTCTTTCTTCAGTCTCATTGTTAGTGTATAGAAATGCCACTGATTTCTGGGCATTGATTTTGTATCCTGCCACACTACCAAATTGCTGTATGAGTTCTAGCAATCTTGGGGTGGAGGCTTTTGGGTTTTCTATGTAGAGTATCATGTCATCTGCGAAGAGGGAGAGTTTGACTTCTTCTTTGCCAATTTGAATGCCTTTAATGTCTTTTTGTTGTCTGATTGCTGAGGCTAGGACTTCCAGTACTATGTTGAATAGCAGTGGTGAGAGTGGACATCCCTGTCTTGTTCCTGATCTTAGGGGAAAGGATCCCAGTGCTTCCCCATTGAGAATGATATTTGCTGTGGGCTTTTCGTAGATGGCTTTTAAGATGTCGAAGAATGTTCCCTCTATCCCTACACTCTAAAGAGTTTTGATCAGGAATGGATGCTGTATTTTGTCAAATGCTTTCTCTGCATCTAATGAGAGGATCATATGGTTCTTGGTTTTTCTCTTGCTGATATGATGAATCACATTGATTGTTTTACGAGTATTGAACCAGCCTTGTGTCCCAGGGATAAATCCTACTTGGTCATGGTGAATAATTTTCTTAATGTGCTGTTGGATCCTATTGGCTAGTATCTTGTTGAGAATTTTTGCATCCATGTTCATCAGGGATATGGTCTGTAATCTCCTTTTTGGTGGGGTCTTTGTCTGGTTTTGGAATTAAAGTGATGCTGGCCTCATAGAATGAGTTTGGAAGTACTCCATCTCTTTCTATCTTTCCAAACAGCTTTAGGAGAATAGGTATGGTTTCTTTTTTAAACGTTTGATAGAATTCCCCTGGGAAGCCATCTGTCCCTGGACTCTTGTGTCTTGGGAGGTTTTTGATGACTGCTTCAATTTCCTTGCTGGTTATTGGCCTGTTCAGGTTTTCTATTTCTTCCAGTTCCGGTTTTGGTAGTTTGTGGCTTTCCAGGAATGCGTCCATTTCTTCTAGACTGCCTAATTTCTTGGCGTATAGCTGCTCATAATGTTTTTAAAATCGGTTGCATTTCCTTGGTGTTGGTAGTGATCTCTCCTTCTCATTCATGATTTCATTAATATGAGTCTTCTCTCTCTTCTTTTTAGTAAGGCTGGCTAATGGTTTATCTATCTTATTAATTCTTTCAAAGAACCAACTCCTGGTTCTGTTGATCTGTTCCACAGTTTTTCTGGTCTCGATTTCGTTGAGTTGTGCTCAAATCTTTATTAACTCTCTTCTTCTGTTGGGTGTAGGATCTATTTGCTGTTTTTTCTCTAGCTCTTTTATGTGTAAGGTTAGCTTTTGTATTTGAGTTCTTTCCAGTTTTTGAATGGATGCTTGTATTGCGATGCATTTCCCCCTTAGGACTGTTTTTGCTGCATCCCAAAGATTTTGAATGGTTGTATCTTCATTCTCATAGTTTCCATGAATCTTTTTAATTCTTCCTTAATTTCCTGGTTGACCCTTTCATCTTTTAGCAGGATGGTCCTTAACCTCCACGTGTTTGAGGTCCTTCCAAACTTCTTGTTGTGATTTAGTTCTAATTTCAAGGCATTATGGTCTGAGAATATGCAGGGGACGAACCCAATCTTTTGGTATCGGTTCAGACCCGATTTGTGACCCAGTATGTGGTCTATTCTGGAGAAAGTTCCATGTGCACTTGAGAAGAATGTGTATTCAGTTGAGTTTGGATGTAAAGTTCTGTAGATATCTGTGAAATTCATCTGGTCCAGTGTATCATTTAAAGCTCTCGTTTCTTTGGAGATGTTGCGCTTAGAAGACCTATCGAGTATAGAAAGTGCTAGATTGAAGTCACCAAGTATAAGTGTATTATTATCTAAGTATTTCTTCACTTTGGTTATTAATTGATTGATATATTTGGCAGCTCCCACATTGGGGTCATATATATTGAGGATTGTTAAGTCCTCTTGTTGGATAGATCCTTTAAGTATGATATAGTGTCCCTCTTCATCTCTCACTACAGTCTTCGGGGTAAATTTTAGTTTATCTGATATAAGGATGGCTACCCCTGCTTTCTTTTGAGGACCATTCGAATGGTAAATGGTTCTCCAACCTTTTATTTTCAGGCTGTAGGTGTCCTTCTGTCTAAAAGGAGTCTCTTGTAGACAGCAAATAGATGGGTCCTGCTTTTTTATCCAGTCTGACACCCTGCACCTTTTGATGGGGTCATTAAGCCCATTCGTGTTCAGGGTTACTATTGAAAGATATGAGTTTAGTGTCATCATGATACCTATTCAGTCCCTGTTTTTGTGTATTGTTCCATTGGACTTCTTCTTAAAGGGGAACTTTAAGAGTCCCCCTTAAAATTTCTTGCAGAGCTGGTTTGGAGGTCACATATTCTTTCAGTTCCTGCCTGTCTTGGAAGCTCTTTATTTCTCCTTCTATTCTGAATGAGAGCCTTGCTGGATAAAGTATTCTTGGTTGCATGTTCTTCTCATTTAGGACCCTGAATATATCCTGCCAGCCCTTTCTGGCCTGCCAGGTCTCTGTGGAGAGGTCTGCTGTTACCCTAATACTCCTCCCCATAAAAGTCAGGGATTTCTTGTCTCTTGCTGCTTTAAGGATCTTCTCTTTATCTTTGGAATTTGCAAGCTTTGGAATTTGTCGAGATGTTGAACGGTTTTTATTGATTTTAGGGGGGGATCTCTCTATTTCCTGGATCTGATTGTCTGTTTCCCTTCCCAGATTAGGAAAGTTTTCAGCTAGGATTTGTTCAAGTACATATTCTGGCCCTCTGTCCCTTTTGGCACCCTCGGGAACCCCAATTAAATGTAGGTTTTTCTTCCTCAGGGTGTCGTTTATTTCCCTTTATCTATCTTCATGGTCTTTTAATTGTTTGTCTCATTTTTCCTCAGTTTCCCTCTCTGCCATCAACTTGTCTTCTATGTCACTCACTTGTTCTTCTATCTCGTTAACCTCGTCGTTAGGACTTCTAGTTTGGATTGCATCTCATTCAATTGATTTTTAATTTCTGCCTGATTGGATCTAAATTCTGCAGTCATGAAGTCTCTTGAGTCCTTTATGCTTTTTTCTAGAGCCACCAGTAGCTGTATGATAGTGCTTCTGAATTGGCTTTCTGACATTGAATTGTAATCCAGATTTTGTAACTGTGGGAGAGAGGACCGTTTCTGATTCTTTTGAGGTGAGGTTTTCCTTCTAGTCATTTTGCCCAGTGCAGAGTGGCCAAAGACAAGTTGTATTGGGAAAAGGAGAAAAAGAGAGGAGAGAAAGAAGGAAAGAAAAGATAAAAAGAGAAAAGGAAGAAAAAAAGAAAAAAGACAGAAGAAAAAGAGAAAGAAAAAAGAAAGAAAGGGGAAAAATGGGGTGAGGGAAGCAAACAAATCAAAAAGCAAAAAAAAAAAAGAAAAAAAAAGAAAAAGAAACAAACAAACAAACAAAAAAAACAGGGGGAGCATCTTCTGATTCTGTATACTTTAAGTCCCTTGACTTCCCCTGGAACTTGTCCGGCTAGCTGGTGTTCTGGGGCGGGGCCTGTTGTGCTGTTTTTCAGGTGTTAGCACTTGGGACAGCTGCTCTGCCCCCTGCCTGGTGCAGGGCTCAGTGGGGGTAGTTTACCCCGTGAGGCCCCAGGAGGAACAACCGCAGTGGCGGGGCCAGCTCTGCAGCCCTGGAGTCAGCCCCCGCAGTAAATACAGAGCAATCCGTCTGCAGGGCCTGGAGGCTCCGGGGCGGGGCTGCTGCTCTGCTCAGCTCGGGGCAGGAGCGTCCTCGCTGTCCTGGGCCCTCCCGGCCTCTGCCTATCCCGGGGGGAGGCCGGATCCTGGGCTGTGTCCCGGCGCCCTGTGCTCCGGGGCCTGCGCTGTTGGATTCGTGCTCCCGCCCCGCCCCCGAGCCCCCCCGAGCTGCTCCCGCCCCGCAGCCCCCTCCGCGGAGCCGCCCCCGAGCCCCCCCGAGCTGCTCCGGGTCCCGCCGTGCACGCTGCAGCCCTTAGGGAGCTCGGCGCACTCTCCCGGGGCGCAGGTGTCTGTCAGTGTCCCCGGGAGCCCGAGGGCATCCCCGCCCTCCTGGGTCCTGCTCCACCTCCCCGTGAGCCCCTTTCCGCCCGGGAAGGTCGGTGCAGCTCCTGCTTCTCCAGGACCGGGCTCTCCTGTCCTGGGGACACTCGCCCCGGCCTCAGCCCGGCTCCTCGCGGGGCCCCTCCCCCTTGGAGGCCTTTTGTGTCTTTTCTTTTTCCCCGTCTTCCTGCCTTGATAGAAGCACGAGCTCTTCTCACTGTAGCATTCCAGCTGGTCTCTCTTTAAATCTAAGGCCGAATTCGTAGATTTTCATGGCGATTTGAAGGTTATCTAGGTAATTTGGTGGGGATAGGTGACTTGGGGACCCTAGTCTTCCGTCATCTTACCCCTCCTCCTGTATCACTGCTTTAATGGTCATATTACCTAATTTATGTTCACGTATTTAAATAAAAATTTGGGTTTTATTTTTCTAAATCAACATACAAAATAATAAAAGTATAAAACTAAAAGGTAGTACTTTTTTATTTTCCTGTATTGTTATCCTTAAATATGTACATTAGCTTTTCTTTTTCTTATACAAAATAAATACAGTTATAGAACATAAACAATATCTAAGAACATAAAATCTTTACAATGAGAGTTTTGTTTCCTCATAACAACTTGTTTACAAAATGCTCCAATTTTAGAGACTTGAGATTCCATTCCAAAAGTTGTTGTGAAAGTCAAAATCATATTTAAAATGTGATCAAGGGGGCTCCTGGGTGACTCAGTCATATAACTGTTTGACTACGGCTTAGGTCATTATCTCAGGATGGAGCCTTGCATCTGGATCTCTGCTCAGTGGGGAGTTGGCTTCTTTCCCCCCCTCTGTCTCTCCCCCTCACCATCTCCATTCATGCTCTCTCTCTCAAATAAATAAAATCTTTAAAAAATGTGATCAGGCTTATAAGTTAATTTTTTGAGAGGTTTTGACATGTTGCATATGAATAAAATCAAATGGAAATGCAATACAGGAAAGTTGAAAAATAGTGGGAAAATGAGAAGCATTTATAAGTTTCTTGAATATGATATCATTCTCTACAATGTTTCCCCCAATTGTAATATGTTGGACCTATAAATATGTCTACCTGTGAAAATCTAAATACTTTTTCTCAAATTTAAGAGTTGGAATAAGGGCACCTGAGAAGTTGGTTAAGTGTTGGTTAAGGAATTGTGTAACCATAGAACCATGGAGTAGTAGTCCATCTCCAGACCTCTTGATTTGTGAGAAAATACAATGTTTTCTAAACTACTCTAAGTAGATTTTGGGGGCACCTAAAGAAAATTCTATTAAGATGGGATATATGTAAGCATTAAAAAACTTTCTCCATCATGATAAATGTAGTCTCTAATGTCCTTCACTTATTTCACCACCCTCCCCCTACTTTTCCTCTGCTAACCATCAGTTTGTTCTCTATAGTTAAGTCTGTTTCTTTCCCACCATGTTCATCTGTTTCAATTCTAACATTCCTCATAGAACTGAAATTATATGGTATTTGTCTTTCTCTGACTTATTTCACTGAGCATAATACTCTCTAACTTCATCCATGTCCTTGTAAATGGTGAGATTTCATTCTTTTTGATGATTGGGGTATATATATATATATATATATATATACCATATCTTCTGTATCCATTCATCAGTTGATACACATTTGGGCTCTTTCCATAATTTGGCTATTGCTGATAATTCTGCTATAAACATTGGGGTGCATGTGTTCCTTCAAATGTGTATTGTATCCTTTGGGTAAATACTTAGTATTGCAATTGCTGGATCATAAGTAGTTCTATTTCTAATTTTTTGAGGAAATTCCATACTATTTTCCACAGTGGCTGCATCAGTTTGCATTCCGACCAACAGTGTAAAAGGGTTCCTTTTTCTCCACATTCTTGCCAACACTTGTTGTTTCTTGTCTTATTGATTTTAGCCATTCTGAGAAGCAAGCGATGATGCTTCATCATAGTTTTGATTTGCATTTCCCTGATGATGTTGAGCATCTTTTCATATGTCTGTTGGCCACCTGGATGTCTTCTTTGGAGAAATGTCTATTCATGTCTTCTGCCCATTTTTGAAATTGGATCATTTGTTTTGGAGGGCATTTGGGGATATATTTTCACTGCAGAAAAGGAGAGAAAGGTGAATCCAAAACAGATAAAGTAACAAAAGGCTCAAACTCTTGGTCATTTAGGGGTTGAAAACATAGAAGCTAGAGTACATGAACAATGGTTCCTTTATTACAAAAGGGGGCAAAGGGAAAAGAGAGCAAATACAGAGGATTTTCAAATTTACTGATGAGAGGAATAGGTATAAGTTGCCTTTAATTTCTTTGTGAAATATGATGCAGCAGCAGCATTAACGTGTGATGTAGAAAAACAGGTTTTGAAATATGGCATCTATTTAAAGTCTTCTTATGGAACAGGAAAGGAAGTTTATTAGTGCAACAGGGATGATATGATATTAAGTGCTCCTCTCTCTGTCTCACCAAACCACTCATGGTGTTTATTTCCTCCTCCCCTGCCTATTTTCTTTACAATCTATGAGCTATCTTTGGAATTAGATTTGTACCCATAGCTGGTGATTCCTAAATTATCCTCTTTAGTTGAGAACTGGCTTATGAGCTCCAAAGTCACAGTTTACAGCTTCTTCAATAGTTCTTCCTGGTGGGTTACAGAATAAGGTCCAATTCACTCTATCTGGAGTTTGACTCTCCTTCATTTCCTTCCTTCCCTCTCTTCATTTTTCTTCCTACTTTCCTTTCCTACTTCCATCCATTTTCCTTCCTTCTTCCCCTCCTTTCTTCCTTCTTTCCTTCTTCCTTCCTTCCTTCCTTCCTTCCTTCCTTCCTTCCTTCCTTCCTTCCTTCCTTCCTTTTCCTTTCACCAAACACTTTTGAGAGGGAGAAATTGCATTTGTCACAAGAAATGCAAAATTAAGATAACTCTCTTTGACAATAACTCCACAACTCAAGCCAAACTCTCACAGCTGTGTTAGACAACCACCTATTTTTCACATACTTCCCAACCACTCTGCTTCCTAAATATCTTCCAATTGTGTTTCATTTTTTACAAACCCACTTAGGTTACATTATTCATGCCTACCTCTCTGCAGAAGCCTCCTAAGGAATTTCCCTACAACCAAGCCAACACTTCCCATTTATCTCCACATAACTTCAAGGATTTTCTTTCAGGTATGCAATTAAGACTGTAATTTTGCTTTTTAAAAAATCTTTGGATCCTGGGCACATGAGTGGCTCAGTTGGTTAAGCTTCAGACTCCTGGTTTTTGCTCAGGTCATGATCTCTGATAGTGAGATGGAGCTCCACATTGGGCTCAGTGGAGAGTCTGCTTGAAGATTCTTTCCTTCTGCCCCTCCCTCCAATCATTCTCTCCCCCCCCTTCTCTCTCTCTCTCTCTCTCTCACACACACACACACACACACAAATAAATAAAGGAATCTCTTAAAAAATAAAAATATTTGGATTTTATTTTATTTTATCTTATAAATAAAATAAGATAAAATCAGGGAGGGAGGCAAGCCATAAGATACTTTTAAGTATAGAGAATAAACTGAGGGTTGCTGGAGCGGAGTTAGGTGGAGGGTGATGAGCATTAAGGAGGGCACTTGATATAATGAGACTGGGTATTATATGTAAGTGATGAATCACTAAATTCTACTCCTGAAACCAATACTACACTATATGTTAACTAACTTGAATTTAAATAAAATACGATCTTTGGAGATTTTGCACGATACAATAAGTTGAAGTATATAAAGTGAATTGGCATTTTAAATTACTTTATGACAATGATAATACCACTATTCTTTTCCTTCTGAAGGCTACATGAGAATACAAATTATTATTTTAATTTTGCTTAGAGAACATAGATATAGCATGTCTAAAATGATTGAGAGATGGCTTGGTACAACTTTATTGGACCCAGAGAGATAATCTGATTTTCCAATTCTATTCCTGTTTTTTATTTCATTTGCCTGACATTCAAATTGTTAACAGACAGATAAAGTTATTGGGGTATTTAGAATTCAAAAGAATGTCATTAATTTTTTTAAATATTGAAAGTATATTAAATTCTCATGTAATAAAGAATCTAAGTGAGTTGTAAAATTAGTTATTTGCATCAGTGTGTATGCAAATGTATATCTATTCTAATCAGATGAACCCATTACATATGGAAGTAATTTGAATTGGAAAATGAATGTTTGAAATCAATCTCAATGTAGTGATGGAAGTTTTAGCAATGGAAATGCCTTATATCATCAAATGATAAAAATCCCTCAGTATGTTCATGTATAGTAGGAAATTATTTAACCTGAGAAATTCAGTCATCAGGCCCTTACTACAACCTACACTTGCCAAATCTTAAGTGTCATGTGGTCCTAAGTAGTTGACCTGATAACTCTCAAATATTTGATAAGACAATCTGATTACCCAAGGGGATAGATGAGTATCCAAGTTTGTTTAAACAGGGAAATAAATATAGAGGTGAATAAGCAGATTATATATATCCCACTGACAATTTTTGTTAACTTAGGAATAATCTGTTTATTAATTGAAGTATTAATTGAATGTTTGAAAGATTTTAGCTTTTTATAAAAACAACAGGTCCAAGGCACCTGGGTGGCTCAGTCAGTTAAGCCTCCGGCTCAGATCATGATCCTGCTGTCCTGGGATTGGAGCCCCACATCTGGCTCCCTGTTCAACGGAGAGTCTGCTTCTCCTTCTGTCCTTTACCCTGCTCATACTCTCTCTCTTTCTCTCTCCCTTTAATAAATAAATAAATAAAATCTTTAAAAAACAAAGCAAAACAAAACTTAAAAAGCAATAGGTCAGGCCTATGATCTCAATCTAAGAATATGAAAGTGACCTTAGATTTATGACTTTAATTAGAAAGATATGGCAATTTTAATTAATACATAAAGAGTATTCGAATGTTTTAGCAAACTCTTTTTATCATATTTATAGCTTTAGTTTACTAGATATACATATGTTGTTTAAGTACACAGGAATTTATTTTATAAATTTACAAATTTTTTCAATCAGGAAGCAATTCATTCTTTAAAATAAAATCAAGGCTTGTAAATTAATAAATACAGTTTAAAATATTTAAAGGAAGATTATCAATTCAGAGTAGAAGTAGAACTAATTTATTTATGTGAAATGTATATATGTGAACATTAATCAAAGTCTGTAAAGTTATTGATTTTATATAAGACTACTTGATTTTCACCTTGAAATTCAAAATTAAAGGAAAACGAAGTCCCTGAATCTGCGATCTTCCTAAATTATGATTCCCTTAAGCCCAAGTAAATGTTTTAGCCTACAATTGCTGCTCTTTGGTATGAAATATCTCACATTGTATCTAAATATAAAAATTGCTTCAGAATAAATGAAAAAACCACCCATGTCTTATGAATTAATATTGTTGACTTTATGTACATTTCCCCATCATATTTCCATATAGTAACATGATATTTCCTGTCCACTAACTCGTGGGTTCTTTTCTCACTCTTCTCACACAGAAATCCCTAAGCAGTAGCTATGTTTTGATCATGGAGTCAAAATAGAAAGAGTTAGAAAATTATCTCATGTATCCATTTTAACAGTATGATTAAAACTATAACTGAGACTTGGTTTTCTGCTCCTAGGATTTGCTTCTGGGATTCTTTCTTTGAGTTTTCTTACTGAGTGAACTTCAATGGATTGCTTTTTCTTTGTGTGCAATGCCTTCAATCTGACTATATTAAGATCATGCTCCCCTGGGTGTCATTAGATCATAAAATAATTTTGTGACAGAAAATTTGTGTTGCCACCAATTTTCAACATTCTGAGGCACTTGCATGAACTATTACTTTCCTTATTTCCAGTCCATGGTGGTGGTGGTTACACGATTGGAGGTGAGGGATGCTTACTTCAAGTTACCTACTTATATCAGATTTTCTACAGAATCTTTACATTTGTCTCCAAAGAGTGACTCTTATTTAGAAAGAAATAATATAGAAAGAAAATTTGATCACCTATGTCACAGAAAACTACTGTGCAATAAGAGAAACAATTTGAAATAACAATGAGAATCCTTAATCATATAAATAGGGTCATACCCACATAAAACTATATAGAAGCTAAGACTTGTCTTTATTAGTTTCCTTGCTATCCCCTTCCCTTGCAAAACATTTTATTTCTTCTAGTTGCTTATTACTTACCATCAGATCTTCCCTTTTCCTGCAAAAGTTGTATTCTGCCTCTGAAATAAAAACCCTATTCCATTAGAACTTCCCACCCAAGCAGAGCTTGAATCCATGATGTAAGTGGAGGTATTTTACTGGGAAGAAGACTATAGAAAGAAGAGTGAAAGCCATAAGATAGAGACACAAAAGGTGGGAAAGTCAGACTGAATTCTACTGACACCTCCCAAGCAGTGTATAAATTGTCTTTAAAAGTTTTCTCCCTGAAATGTATGGTAGCTGGAGCACTTATCCATGTGGCCAAAGGATGATCCTAGGTATAAGCTCTCTTACATTCCAGGATCACATTTGCAGGTATTAGAAAAGAACTTGGAACTTGGAACTGGAGTAGAAATTAATAAGACTCATAGTGTAGGCATGAGACAGGATGCCATCAGCACAGGCTAATCTTGCACAGAATTGTCCACTACAGCAGCAGCTGACATCAGAGCTTTTCTGAGAATATGGTACATACAGCATGATCTCATCTGCATCACCATTCCCTTATCCAAAACCATGGCATGTGTACCCTTTAAATTTATGAGCCCCTTTCATATACCAGTGTCAACTGAATTTTCGTAAGTGTACTACCTTCTCCCTTACTTAATACATGAGAAATGAATGTCCATAGATCCAAAAAACATTCTAAATAAACACAAGGCAATTTAGGTTCATTTCTGTTATTTTTCTTTTCTCTGGATAAAGAAAAGGAAGTGGAAAGAAGTGAAGGGAGACACCTTAATCCTTGAGAGAGAAAATAAGCTTCTTCTATCGAGGGTGTAAACAGGGACAGTCTGTCACTCATAAAACATCTGGTTTCGTGAGATGCAGTTTACTGTCTCAGAACATCTGCTAAGATCCTAACACCCTTATTTCCAGGGCATTTTTTTTTATTAGGTAACACTTTGTCTACTAAATCTGTATACACTTACTTTCCCAAAAACACAAGGGGTCGGTTTTGACTCCTTAGAGAGATATGATGCCAATACAGAAAAACATGTACAATAAGCTAGCTGTGACTCTTGAATTTATATTTGTTATAATTTGTAAAGTTATCAAGGGCATTTTTCCTTGAGTTTCCCCAAAAGCAGATCCTGTGGCATATGCTTATATTCTACTATATTTTAGGAAGTGCAACCCCATGACTAAAAAAATACAGAAAAGGAAGGAATGAGACAAAGAAAAATAGAAAACCAATACAAGTGGCCATCACTTAATGTCAAGCAGTATTGATTGCTGAATCTTGCAAGACCCTCTTCTAAGAAGTCATATAAATGATTGTCAGTAAAGTCTGTTGAAAGGTGGAAAGAAAAAATGTATTCACCAGTTCTTATCTGTTATTCAGCAAGTTTTTGCCTAATGCATTAATACAGCCAGACTTCATTATTGCAGAAAAAGCAATCAGTCCTCTAGCTTCTCTTCTTCTCCTGCTCAGGGTCAACAGCAAAGTATGAGTGCAGGAGAGGAAGTGTGTGTGGTATGAGGAGAAGGTGGCATACTCTATGCATGATGATGCTTGAATTTGTCCAGAGTTAACTAAGAGTTGCACCAACGGGCAGCCATTCAAAGCTGAAAGTATGTGCAAAGACTTGCTTTCCCAATGGAGCTGCTCTCTCCCATCAAACTTCTCAATCCCCCCTTTCCTCTGACCCCAAGTTCAGCATCAAAACGATGATAAGATCTAGGTATCCAGATCACAAGGGATCTAAAGGTCATATACATGATTTTGCCCAAATAACACTTTACTTAGGTCACCATCAAAAGCTCAGTTTAAAATTGCAAACTCAGGGTGCTTAGGTGGCTCATTTGGTTAAGTGTCCAGTTTCAGTTCAAGTCATGATCTCACCGTCCTGGGATCAACCCTACATTGGGCTCCATACTCAGCAGGGAGTCTGCTTGTCTCTCTCCCTCTACCTTTGCTTCTATCCTCACATATGCTCTCTCTCTCTCTCAAATAAATAAATAAAATCTTTAAGGGGCACTTGAGTGACTCAGTCAGTTAAACATCTGATTCTTGGTTTTGACTCATGTCATGGTCTTGCAGTCATGGATTGAACTCCGTGTTGGACTCCACTCAGCAAGGAGTCTGTCTCAGATTCTCTCTCCCTCCCCCCCCCCCTTTTCCTCAGCCTCAAATAAATAAATAAAATATTTTTTAAAATCTCAAAAAAATTTTAATCGCAATCTCAATTTTATCCATTGCTCCCTTGCCTTTTTTAAACTTTTTTGTCTATGCACATTCTCATTTAACATATATTTACCTAATGTTAAAATTAATGTTCATTTCTCTAGAATGTAAGCTCTGTTAGGAAGAAATTCTCATTTTTTTTTCCTCTACAGTATTCACAGCATCTAGAGAAATATCTGACATGTAGACATTCAATACATACATTTTTTTTAATTTAAGAATGTTTGAATGAATATATGTTCACAATTTCTTAGCCATTTTCTTCTCTAGCAAACTGGTTAAATATCCCCATATATTTTGAATCGCTGTATTAGTGTTAAATTATGATTCATATTAAGTATTTTTTTAAATTATAGGTTTTGCATTCCATTTTATATTTTTATTTCTCATGGTTCTTTATGTATAATTCTGCTGAAATGGACATTATTAGGCCAGTATAATATTTAAAAGTGAGTAGGTAAGTGCTTTGCTTCCTGAAGCCTTGGATTTGTCAAACCCAGCTTTATTTTGTGCTGTAGTGGATGATATGCCACCAGGTCACAGAGCTGTTGAGCTGCATTCATTTAGTTTGCGTACATTATAGAGCTTTCTCTGTTGTGGTCACTTAAATTTGTTGAGAAATCTAAAACCATCTTTCTATTTTCCTTTTAAAGTGACTTCCTGTTTCTTTTCTCTGAATAGTTGCAGGTTTTCTTCTTTAAACTTGAAGATCAATGAGTTTACCAGAAAATCTCTCAGTCTTTTTTATATTTGTTAATGTTTTTTGAGCCATTGAAATACAGTGAGTGTTTTGAACTGCTTATTCTTTTTCTTTCTTTTAGGAAATGTTCTTATATTTATTCTGAATAGTTTCAGTATCATTTTCCTGCTCTACACATAAATTTTCAAATACATAAATTATGTGCATTTTGTATCTATAGTGTATATGTATCCAAAAGAATAATTTTCTTGAAACTCATTTTTCTTTATTGCTTTCTATTGCTGCTCTGGGATAGTCTCAAATTTGCCTCCATTGTTTCTCCTCCTGCTGGTTTATCTGAAGAATCCATTTTACAGGATTTTTTTCCCATAAATATATCAAATCCTTTCATTTTATTGTGGTGTTCTTGCTTTCTTTTCTTTATCCTACCAGTATGCCTTCAACTATTCTAAATGTCATCTTATTTCATGTTGTTCATACTTTGTTTAATATCTTTAATGCCTTAAAATATTGTACCATTAAATGTCTTCTTTTTCATAGAGCAAATTTTTCAAAGAATCTTATCAGTAACTTTTTCCATGATAAGAAAGTTTTCCCATCGGTTTGTTCTCATAATCAGTACTGTATGATTCTTTATATTGAATCAGCTAACTCTATCTATACCCTTCACTTTCTGTTCTAGAATTTTCACTACTAAAAAATTCTTGACTAAATTTTTTAAATTATTAGAAGGTACGTATGCTATTTTCAGGTTTTCAGTTGACAGATACTGACCAAGATATGCTGAAGTCATTTAGGAAAATTGTAAGGAGGACCACTAAGTAATAGCCTTCTCTTCCCAGGTTTTATAATTTTTTAGGTTTTATTTATTTGTTTGAGAGAGAGACAGAGACAGAGAGACAGAAATAAAGAGAGAGAGAGAGAGAGCATGAAGAAGCAGGAGAGGAGCAGACAGAGAGGGAGAAGCAGACATCCCACTGAGCAGGGACCCCAAAACCAGGACCCTGAGATCATGACCTGACCCAAAAGCAGATGCTTACTTAATCAACTGAGCTACCCAGGCGCCCCTCAACAGGTTTTAAAGAAATTATAAAATAATGCAAAGAATGCCAGACCAAGGGAAATTTACTCTTTATTTCTAAAAGCGTTGTTCTTCTCCCAAACATCGTCTTTTCCATTTTTCCCTCTCCCTGATATCAGGGTCTCTGCTCACTGTGATTGGAAATATCTTGTCCAGCTGCTTCCTTTATTTCATTTCTTAGATGCAACCTAAAATATTATTTCCTCAAGGAAACTTCACATCACACATCAAACTAAACTAATTCACCCATTCCATCATCTCTTATATGAAATAATTTTTTTTTAATGTTTTCTGGTCAAAGTACCTTCATTACTAGTTAATCTCTATGTAGAGAGATTAGTATAAATTTCACATTACAATGTATCTGGCATCTAACAGAACACATAACACTTATTACTTATTTAATGCAAAATTTTGAATGGGTGAACAAAGGTTTGTTATGAAGAAAAAATAGCAAATATTTGTTTAGTACTTCCTGTGTTGTCAGAAATGGTTTTCATTCCTCTACATTTTTAAATTAACTTAATCCTTACAACAACCCAGGGAAGTAGAGAGGATTACCATCTCCATTTTACAGTTTTACATTTTACACTGAGGCACACGTGGATATATAATTTGCTTTGGGTCGTAGAGCTTGAAAGTGTCAGCTCTTAGGTTTCAAACATAGACTCCAGTACTGAATCTAAGATCTAAGATTTGATTGTTTAGCTACTTTGATAAAATGTCCTTCAAATGTCAGAAAAAGAATCCCAAATGACACTTATTGTTAGGTCTAAACTCATTTAGAGCACATTTAAGACTACAACATTTTCTAATTTGTATGTATGTGTTAGGAATTCCTTGTAATACCTAAGTGTAAGGTAACACTTTCTGAGGATTATTTCATCAGGATTTCACTTAATTTTTTCCCAGAATAGAAAGTAGTATAACTAGTATAATTTACTTATTTAGAAAGAGCCAGAAGAAAAGAAGAAGAAGAAGAAGGAGAAGGAGAAGGAGAAGGAGAAGGAGAAGGAGAAGGAGAAGGAGAAGGAGGAGGAGAAGGAGAAGAAGAAGAAGAAGGAGAAATAGAAGAAGTCTGGGAGGAAAACTCAACAGTGTTGGATTCACTGACAAAATTTTGGTCAAGTGCCAGTTTAGACTTATGTGACAAGGAGTGATAAAAGACTTTCTTTTCTTTTCTTTTCTTTTCTTTTCTTTTCTTTTCTTTTCTTTTCTTTTTTTCTTTTCTTTTCTTTCTTTTCTTTTCTTTTCTTCTTTTCTTTTCTTTTTTTCTTTTTTCTTTTCTTTTCTTTCCTTCTTTTCCTCTTTCTTTCTTTCTCTTTCTTTCTTTCTTCTTTCTTTCTCTTTCATTCTTTCTTTTTTTCTCTTACAACAAAAGAAATCCTATTTCTTTGTTCTTTCCCTACAAAATTCTCTCTTAGCATGTCAAGAATTAAAGCTTATTTCAGCTTTACTTTGCAGTTTAGAAAAATCAGATTCTAGATGTTGCAAGAAATAGAAGAGAGAGAAAAAGAGGCACCTAGGAATGTGCAGACTGCTTTATTAATTGATACTGAAAGAGATACAATTTGAATTATATACAGTGAAATTTATGTATGCATGTAGATATTTGCTTCCCACAATATAATGAACATCCTCAAATCCATTAACCAACTCTGACATCCTAACTTACATATTTCCTTTGCAGGCCCTTCCACGAAATTTTACCATTTCCTCACTTCTTAATGTATTTAGGGATTGATGCATGCACTTCATATTAATGTGTACACACACACACAGATACACACACACATAGTTGTTGAAGTCCACAACAATAGTATCATGGGGTGTATATTTTTCTGTAGCTGTTTTTTGTTTTTGTTTTTTTCTTGTTGTTGTTCTAACTCAGTGTTAGGACAATTCATCCATATTGCTACGGGTAGTTACAATTTAATTTTCTTGGTGAGGCATATAAATACTTACTGGCAATTTGCAGCAACTTATTCCTTTTCCTTATTAGTAAAGATTTTGATTGATGTTCCATCCTTGTTTTTAAATATCTGGTGCAGTGCCAATTTAAACGTATTTTTGTAGCTCTCTCCTGAGAGGCAGGTGCTAGAGATTCCCTGGGGCATAAACATGGGTGAAGATTTACTGAATCATAGCATATGTGAACTTTGGTCTTCACATGTAATGCTAAACCACTTCACAAAATGATTGCATTATGTTAAGTTCCTACCTACAATGTACCATACTGTACTATACAGTATTGCCACTTTTCTTAATGTTCACCAACTGAATCAATGTGGTCCTCATTGGAATTACCCTGTAAATGAATTTGAACATTTTTCTGATGTGTTTTGCTACACATGTTTTCTCCATTTTGAAATAGTTTTTGATGTCATTTGCCCATTTCTTTTCCTACTGGATAATTGTCCTTCTATTTATAAGACTGTATTATATTATTGAGGCTATTGTTTGACTCTTTTTTTGTATTTTAAGTATCTTACTCAAGATAATAGGATATTTGTTTTTCATGCTTCAGTATGTATATTGCAATATTGTCCTGAGAAATTATTCAAGATATATTTATTAGTATGTATATATGCATATATATATATAGAGAGAGATACATGAGGTATAATGTTCCAATCATAATAAATTATAAACTTTATCTTTTTTTATGAATTTATTTTTTATTGGTGTTCAATTTGCCAACATATAGAATAATACCCAGTGCTCATCCCATCAAGTGCCCCCCTCAGTGCCCCTCACCCAGTCACCTCCACCCCCCGCCCACCTCCCCTTCCACCATCCCTAGTTCATTTCCCAGAGTTAGGAGTCTCTCATGTTCTGTCTCCCTTTCTGATATTTCCCACTCATTTTTTCTCCTTTCCCCTTTATTCCCTTTCACCATTTTTTATATTCCCCAAATGAATGAGACCATATACTGTTTGTCCTTCTCTGATTGACTTATTTCACTCAGCATAATACCCTCCAGTTCCATCCATGTCAAAGCAAATGGTGGGTATTTGTCATTTCTAATGCCTGAGTAATATTCCATTTATAAACTTTATCTTATCTAAGAATTAGTGGTAGCTGAATTTTTTCCCTCTTTTATCCATATCTCCCTCTCCCCCCACAATGTGCCTCTCCACAAAATTGTTCTCTATATCTATGAACTTGGTTTTGTTCGTTTGTTTGTTCAGATTCCACATATGAAAGACATCACACAATATTTACCTTCCTTGACTAACTTATTTCACTTAACACAATGCTCAGGAGGCCCATCCTTGTCACAAATTATAAGATTTTATTCTTCTTTTATGGCTGAGTAATATTTCGGTGTGTGTGTGTGTGTTATCCATTCCTCTATCAATGGACACTGTGAGTTGTTTCCAAGTCTTGGCTATTATAAATAATGCTACAATTAATATGGGGGCACACATATCTTTTTTAGTTAAAGTTTTCATTTTATTTGAATAAATATCCTAAAGTGGAATTGCTGGATCATATGCTATTTCTATTTTTAATTTTTTAGGGAAACTTTATACTGTTTTTATAGTGGTTATTCACTTATTTATATTCCCAACAGTGCATAAGGGTTCCTGTTTCTCCACATTTTCACCAACTCTTGTTATTTCCTCTTTCTTATAATAGTCATTCTAATGGGTATGAAGTAATATTTCCTCGTGGTTTTTGTTTGCATTCCCCTGATGATTAATGATGTTGTTTGTTACTGTTTTTTGTTTTATTTTGTTTTGCTATTGAGTTTAGTTCTTTATATACTTGGGGTATCAGTCCTTATTTGATACAAAATTTGCAAATATTTTCTCCCATTCAGTAGGTTGCCTTTTCAGTTCATTGATGGTTTCCTTTGCTGCGCAGAAAAATTTTTGTATGAAGTCCCACTTATTTATTTTTGTTTTGGTTGATTTTGTGTTTGGTGTTAGATTAAAAAATCAATGCCAATACTACCTGTTTTCTTCTAGGAGTTTTGTGATCTCAGGCCTACATTCATACCATTAATCCATTTTGAGTTATTTTTTGTATTTGGTATGAGATAATGGTCAAATTTCATTCTTTTGCATGTAGCTGTCCAGTTTTCCCAGTACCATTTATTCTCGATGAAAGTGACATAGGGAGATGCCAAACTCATTCTTCTTTTTTTAAAAAAAAAATTAAATAATTTATTTATTTTTAGAGAGAGAAAGTTCAAGCAGGGGGAGTCAGAGGGGAGGGGAAAGAATCTCAAGTAGACTCCCTGTGGAGTGTGGAGCCCAATCTGGGGCTGATTTCATCATTCTGAGATCAGGACCTGAGGGAAACCAAGAGTCCATTGCTTAATCGACTGAGTCACCCAGGTGCCCCCTGGACTCACTCTTCTTACAGACATGCTGAGCTTACAGCTATATATAGAACAACTTCCTATTTAAAAAAAAAAAATCAATGGCTTACTGAGTAAAAATGATGCAATAAGTAAGAGTAGAAAATCATATCAAAGTTTACTAGAAGAGGGGAGGAAATAGCCTTGTCATAAACCCCAGATTGGATGCATCAACCCACAACCAGGCGGGAACTCAAAACCTAGAACTTCTTCTTGAAGTGGAGGGTTCAAACCTGACCACCTTTGTTACCCTTTAGGGCCTGAAACTCAGAGATTAGCCCCCAACCATCTACCTATGAAAATCAATTGAGCTCATGTCCTAAGACCCAGAGAATAATGATCTGGGTACAGCCCATAAATAAGGGACCCGCACACTCAGACATAACAAGAGCTGGATAACTAAATGGTGCACATTCACTATAGAGTTTAGAATTGGAAGTAACCTCATGATAAAATTTCTAGTGAGGACAGCAAATAAGTATATGAATTAACATGGTATTTCAGTGATGAAAGCTATATCCCCATGCAATTCCATATGTAGTTAGCATTAGAAAACTTGCGACAATGTTAGTTCTTCCACATGATTATATATATATATTAACACAGCAAAATAAATCATCAATTGGTATAATTCTTAAACCCAAAATCAATAATAAGAATTATTAAAATGAACACAAAATGTCACGTATAATCATTGTTCTTATAGCTAACAGAACACTTACTCTGAGAAAGACAATCCTCTAAGTGCTTTGAATATATTGACACATTTCATCCTCATAAGAACCTGATGAGGGATCCCTGGGTGGCGCAGCGGTTTAGCGCCTGCCTTTGGACCAGGACACGATCCTGGAGACCCGGGATCGAATCCCACTTTGGGCTCCCGGGGCATGGAGCCTGCTTCTCCCTCTGCCTGTGTCTCTGCCTCTCTCTCTCTCTCTCTCTGTGTGACTATCATAAATAAATAAAAATTTAAAAAAATTTAAAAAAAAGAACCTGATGAGACAGACATTACTATTAACCCCATTTCACAAATGAAAAAATACAGATTTGGTAATTCACTCTACACAGATAGTGTATGGCAAATCTCATATTTGAACTCAGGAGTCCAGGTGCACAACCAGGCTTTTTATCATGACACTAGTATGGTGGCAGTGAGTGTGCACACATGGAAATAAATCATGGAATACACCTTAAAATTTCTCACATTCAGTATTATCATTTACATATATGCAATATACACGAAAATACAGAAAGATGAATATGATTCACGAAAGTAAGTCAACTGGCCAAAGAAATTGTTATTCTTTCAAAAATATTGCAGTAAGGAGTCTGACTTACTTGTCTGTTGCAAGTCTCTGAATATAAGTTTTATTCTACTAACCATGAAAACATGGAAATATTAATACACATCTCTCTCTCTCTCTTTCTCTCTCTCTCTCAGGCACACACACATACATACACAGCAAATATTATGGAGCTATGCATAAACTCATTGTACCAATATATATGCTGTTGTGCATTCTTATATAGTGTATTCAAGATTATTTTGTGTTAAGAATAAAAGTCAGTTAAAATGCTCAAGTCAACCTACAATAAATGGTCTTTACCATTTTAATAAGTTACCTGTGGAGCCCGCGTGTTTTTCACTCTCTGTTGACATATTTAAGATGTTTGAAGGAAAATACCCATAACAACTAAGAAATATAGAATCAGTTGCTTAAGCAAATATGTAAAAAGCAGGATATATGCATTGTACTAACAGAAATTTGCCTGCATAAATGGCAACATACTTTTGTTAACAGATCATCTTTCTCTCTTGTATTTCCCCAAATCACAGTATATTGGTGGATGGACCACCTGCTAGGTTGTGTGTGTTGTTCTAACCATATTGACAAGCGCAAAGTTTATAAGGTGACTTCAGTTCTAATGCTTTGAAATTGACAATTCCAGTCACCTAAATATCAGTGTTTCATCAGGATTTCAGTGCCTTATATCTTCTCTGTTTGGAACTGAAATAACTGAGAGCTCTTCTTTTGTATGGAATACAGTCGGTTTTCACAGCTTCTGATTTACCTCTTTGTATCCTTAACTAGGGGTTGAGCAGGAGCTCCTGAGAGGCCTGCACTTCATTGTGCCTGCATAAGCCTGAGGATAAGCCTGATAAAGAACAAGATTGGAAAGTCACCAAAATGGATTTCTCTCTATATTTTATATTTGATGGATACACTTCTATTATAGGGCCTTTATTTTGGTATTCTGTCGAATTTCTAAAAACATTTTCATCTCTGACATATCAGAGTTTTTTCTTTACCTTATCTGTTAAATGTGTCATTTCCGCTCAGTTTTGAGCTTGAGAAAAATAATGTTTTTCTATGTACACATTCTGAATTATAAGAATACTGAATGCACTTTAAATAATGACGCCATATATTTCCCTTCAGTGTCCTTTCTAGCAGCTTCTATTTTAATTAACGCCCCGGACAGGACAGAACAGATTTTTGAGCTTTGGATTATCTTTGTGAAATTCATTTCTCTATTTCTCTGTGACCAAAGTATCACCATTAGCTTTAGTCACATCAGAAGGATGGTTTTCTTTTTATCAAACTTATTTGATCAATTTTTAAAAATTTGAACAACTACTGCAGCAAGAAATGAAAGTAAGGGAGGAATTCCCCAGGATCTAAAAAGTCAATGCAATTTGAGGCCAAAAATTCACCTATTCTTCTAAAGAAACACCTTATAAAACAATCTGTGATGTGAAAACAGGAGAAAACTCCTTTTATCATTTATTTTTGGCAGAGAATTTTAAGTCTGTAGGCGTCAGTGATATTTACTTGTTCTTTGAACTTAGGGGGAATTTCTGAAACGGTACACATGACTTGCCAAGCTATAAGTGTTTTCTTTTCCCTTCAAAGGTTATTCATAATTGCCAAGCATGAAGAAATAAATCTCATAACAAACAGAGCTGGTATGTCAGTGTCATTTGCAATGGGAACTGTTTTGCAATGTGTACAGTCCACAGAAAAGGGCCTATAGTACTTGGTATTTTTTGTTCCTGGCACTAAATCTCTGGAGGCTATTTTAAAAGCAGAAAGGAAATAAAATAAATAAAATAAAATAAAATAAAATAAAATAAAATAAAATAAAAATATAAAAGCACAAAGGACATGTTTACAGGCTTATTTCCAGACAAGCATTGAGATATTATTGATCCCAAATTTCTACTGTGTGTTCACATGTGAACTGCAAATAGCATCACGACCTGCAAAGTTGTATTTATTTATTTTTTGACACAATGACAATTGAAAGTATTAACAAAACTCCTTCATCCAACAAAAATTTGGTAGGGAGAGAGGGTTCCTATTAAATTCAAGAATGGAAACTAGCTTCCATTAATTCACTAAAGATTTTTAGAATATGTGCAATGTATAACTGCTTGAGCAATGAAGTATAAATACATGACTTAAGGGAAATCACTACCTAATGAGAGAAGCACTAACACAGAGCAACACAGACAAGCTTTGCTGTTTTTTTGCCAGAATCTTAAGGAAATCCTTATCTGGTAGGCATAGGCAGGAGACTCCTCACTGAGAACAAGGAATATTTGATTGGGATATTGACAACTGACATGTAAATTAACTTTCTATTTTTCATAAACCAATGAACATATGACTTTTTTAATTAATTTTTTCAGTCACTTAGAACTAGGGGGCAACTCACATACACATAGATCTGATGATTTTGCTTAACATGTGTGGAAAGGGTTGATACATATCAGCTTTAGCTTGGTAGGATAAAGGAAGAGAAAGGAGTGGTTTTCTATGTGATATGAATGCATGCATAACAGATATGCTGTGTCTCCTATGTATACACTTATTAGTGTGATAGCTTCTCTCTTCTCACACCCTCTCGTATGTCTATCAATAAACTTTCCAGGAAAATAACAAACACCACAGTGTGGAAGATAGAGAACACCTTCCCTTCGCCCCAGTACGTTATGGGGATGCTAAGACTGGTGGAGGTTTGTGTCTCAATCTCTCCACTCCAGGGCTCAAAGAATGAGGTTGCAGAATTGGTGCATTGAGAGGGAGGAAAGGATAGTAAATCCAAAATGACTTCTTTTCCCTTTCATATTGGAGTATAAATGATGTCTTTAGTTCATTCAGGTTGCTATAACAAACTACCATAAACTGAACGGCTGAAACAACAAACATTTGTTTTTCACAGATCTGGAGGCTGGGAAGTTCAACATGAAGGCACTTGTAGATTTGGTGTCTGGTGAGAGCCTCATTCCTGGTTCATAAACAGCCATCCTCTTGCTGTGTCCTCATGTGACAGAGGAGATGAGGGATCCCTCTAGGATATTTTTTATAAGGCACTAATCCCATTCATAAGGCCTCTCCTATCATGACCTAATCACCTCCCAAAGACCCTGCCTCCTCATGCCATCACATAGGGAGTTAGAATTTCAACATAGGATTTGGGCCAAGAGAGACACAAACATTCAGCATATAATAGACAATGACAAGTGAGTGGTGACAAGGTGACTGATAGGCCAGGAGGCTAGAGTCACACAGAGGTTATGGTTCAGAAGAACATTTAGCACCAACAGGCTACCAATTTCAGATATTAATTAGTCCACTATGGCAGTACGATGCACAAGCAGCTACCCGCTGGTCATAATTCAGAGGACAGAAGGCAGTACACATCCCAGGACCATCATGGAGCTTCCCTCACCCCAGTGACAGATAAGTAACATTATTTTTATCTGTTAGTCATCTTGACGAGGAGCAAGTAAAATAGGAAAATCTGAAAGACTAAGCAGTAAGGCAGAAAGATGGAATAAAACATGAATAAAATAACAAGCTCTATGTAATGCTATGATAGATATTGCTCTAAGATATTTACACACATAATTTAGTTTTAAATATCAAGAAAACCTAGGTGAAAGTTACTATTCTCTTATTTTAAAAACAAAGCCACTGAGGCATAGGAGGGGCCATTCCCTGGCCACAGTAGTGGTAGGGTTTAGTCCCAAGCACTCTGGCTCCAGAACCCACATGTCAATCCACAATGCCTTTTCTGTGCAACTAGTGAGAAAAAGTATGTTTTCAAATATCATCTGAGCAACAGGTTAAATTTGTATATGATGACTTCTTGAGATAAATACAGAATAATCAAAATGCAATTTAACTGTGACTCTATGAATAGTATTTGGTATAATTCAGGTGAATTTCCAGTAAATCCTTTTGTGAATTAGATTTCTACATGAAGACATGGCTTTTTAATAGAACCTAAGATCTGGAACCTAAGATCTTTGATTACTACAGTGAATTTTGATGTGACTAGGCTGATAGAACTAAGCTGTTCTATCCACGGTTTAGAAATTAATTTCTCTCATAACTAAAAGAATACATAGATGAGGTATATAATTAAGCAGAAAAACACAGTTCACAGTCATAAAATAATTCCAAAGGGAATTTAAAATTGAACCTTGAGAAAATTAGATCTGTGTTTGATTTTTTAAAACAAAACTGCATAAAAACACATTTATTTACCCTCAGACCATTTTAATTAATAGTGTTTACTTAGTAATTATTTCAAAAAAGGAAAGTTTGAAGGGAAAATTTGCCACCTAATTCAACAGGATCCTAGTGATAATTTAGTTGCATTTCATCCAATGTACTTTTCTGTGTACTTTTGTAGTTTCAAAGATATCATGGGTACAATATAGATAATATTATATAATACATATTTCATAATATCTTTGAAGCACCTCACTATGTATACTGTTTATGTGTTTATGCCAAAAGCTTATTAAAATTATTTCATATTTCCAAGATACAAGGTCATATCAGTAATTTTCCATGGTCAATAATATTGTAATAATTTTTATTTTTCAATAGATATTTGGCTACATTTCAAATCACTTCTTTAGGTTAGATTGCCAAACAGGGAGGAGATTTTTCATTGATTCATTCAACATAAATTTATTCAATAATTAGTTTTTTCCAGGGATTGTTGTAGGTATGGGGAGCAACGGAATCACATGCAGAAGGATGCCTGGGTGGCTCAGTGGTTAAGCGCGTCTGTCTTCGGCTCAGGGCGTGATCCTGGAGTTTCTGGATCAAGGCCCACATCGGGTTCACTGCATGGAGTCTGCTTCTCCCTCTGCCTATGTCTCTGCCTCTCTCTTTCTGTGTCTCTCATGAATAATTAAATAAAAATTTTTAAACACACACACACACACACACACACACGCCCTCTCTTCTTATGAATTTTAAAGGTGGAAGACAGACGATTAGCAAAGTAATAAATAAATAAATAAATAAATAGTATGTCAGATAGGGGAGCAGACATTGATATGGGAAATTCTTTTATATTGGGTGGGTAAGGAAATTATTTCTAATTAGAACTTCATGAGTGATCTGCATGAATTAAGTGCACATTCTACAAGGGAAAGCTAATTTAGTAAAGTAACTCTTTAAGAAAACAAAGAGAACACATCTTACTCCTCCATGAGACCTGAATTACCCTGAGCAAAATGAGACAAGTATATTAAAAGAAAATAAAATGATGGGCCTATATTTTTCATGAACATCAATATAAAAACAATCTTAAATATTGGCCAATAAAATCGAGCAACATATATGAAATAAAGCATCATGGCAAATCAGAGATTATGTCAACATTTTTGAAGTCACACAGTGATGATATGAAACAAAAGTCACACAGTTTTTAGAGAAACTCTTTTTTCAAACTCTTTGGAATAAATAAATAAATACATAAATAAGTGCTAATATGCATACAAAATCTTAGGGAATTTACAAAAAAGAAATCTGCTAGGACAAATGAAGACTTTAAGAAATAAGAATACAAGAGCAGTAAACAAAAAATATATTTTCATAAACTGAAAGATAATAAAAAATGGAAAAGTACTATTTTGAATAATGTACAAATGTAAAATACTTTGAGCAAGTCTTGAATATTGAAAGTATTAAAACTTGACTAGTAACACAAAATTCAGTTTCTATTCCTTTATACAGCAATTCAGACTTCGTGTCTATTCTTTTGTCAGTTTTTAGAATTTGTCAATTTCATCTAAAGTGTTGAATGTGTTTTATAGTTTAGAAGATTGCAGAGGAGTATGAAGACTCTACGTTCACCTCACCCCACAAATACAACTAGATAACTATCAAATCATCCTGAATTCCCCCAGAAATTGACCTACAGACTTACAGAACAAACTCCACAACTAAAAGTAGAGAAAAGAGACCACATCAAAGAAGGCAGGAGGTGAAGAAATGCCGCATGGGAGAGAAACAGATTGTGGCCGCTGCAGTGGGGAGGGAGCCCAGAGCAGGGTCGTGGAGGAAGGCAAGACAGACTAGCACACAGGGAGAAAACAAACCCACATCACAATTGGCTTTGAAAGCAAGATGGCCTGAATTTTGTGAGTTCTTACAACCAGCAGGGCTGAAAGCTTGAAGTTTTTGGTTTTTTTTAAAGTATTTTTAAAATATTTTTTTACTTATTCATGAGAGACACACACACACAGGGAGAGAGAGAGAGAGAGAGGCAGAGACACAGGCAGAGGGAGATGTAGGCTCCATCCAGGGAGCCAGACATGGGACTCCATCCTGGGTCTCCAGGATCATGCCCTGGGCTGATGGCACGCTAAACCACTAAGCCACCTGGGCTGCCCTGAAAGCTTGAAGTTTTAAAGGTCACTGGGCATGGCTGAGATAGAGCCCAGAGGGCACTACACTGCTCTGGGAGATAAGGCAGGCAAACAATCTGAAGACACACAGCAGGAAGCAGTGTTCTGAGGAACACCTGGGGCACACAGTGGGGAGGTTATTCACTTATCTCACAGTACATCTCAAAGAGGCAGCATTCACAGAGAATCCTTCCGGGAACAAAGGAACTAGCTGGTGCCATTTCCTTTCCCTGCCCCTCAGCATAAGCACAGGGCCACCTGTGGGATTGAGTACAGTGCCAGTACTAACTACCTAACTTGCTTACACCAAGCCCCCACCCCCATGTTTAGGTGGGACCATCACTCCCAGGCACACTTGCCTCAGTCTCAGAAGGTCCTCCCCATAACCCAAGAAGACCAACCCAAAACCCTGATCACACCATGTCTCTTGACATGGGAGTTTTGCAAAGCCTTGGGGCTGGTGGTGGTGGCAACGGGTCTCATTTCATAAACATACCAGAGCACACATAGTTGAATTGTGCCATGTTCAGGCCAGGGACCAAATACTTCCCACAACAGGCAAACAGAGCCTCTGCTGATGACTGGCCTGAAGGATAAAGCAGCCAGGAAAACAACAGAGGATATACAGCACACATTGGAGATACTCTCAGAAGCACCATATCCTGAGGAATAGGGGATGCTACTGACTTTCTTAATACAGAGAAACAGGCACAGAGAGTTAGATGAAATGAGAAAACAAAGAAATTTACCTCAAATGAAAGATGAAGACAAGGTTATAGCCAGAGATCTAAGTGAAACAGATATAACTAACATGCCTGATAGAGAATTTAAAGTAATGATCATAAGGATATTCACTGGATTTGAGAAAAGAGTGGAAGACATGAGTGAGAACCTTAATGTTATGTTATAAAGAATGCTATATAAATGCTATGTTATAAAGAATAACATAGCAGAGATGAAATGCTCAGTATATGAAATGAGAAACACATTTGATGGAATGAACAGCCAGCTAGAAGTAGCAGAGGAATGAATTAATTACCTAGAAGACAAGGTAGTGGAAAGTAATCAAGTTGAACAAAAGAAAGAAAAAAGAATTATGCAAAATGAGAATAGACTTAGGGAACTCAGTGACTCCATTAAACATAATAACATTTGCATTCTAGGAATCCCAGAAGAAGAAAGAGAAAAAGAGGCAGAGAATTTAGCTGAAGAAATATTAGCTGAAAACTTCTCTAATCTAGGGCAGAAAACAGATATCCAGATCTAAGAGGTACAAAAAACCTCCATCAAAATCAACAAAAGCAGCATGTCAACTGACTAGAATTTAAAGGCAAACTTTAAAAAAATCAACAAAAGGAGGTCCACACCAAGATATATTGTAATTAAAATGGCAAAATATAGTGATAAAGAAAATACTTTTGAAGCAGCAAAATAAGACAGTCACATATAATAGAAAACCTATAAGGCTAGCAGGGGATTTTTTTAGTAGAAACTTTCCCAGAAGGGAGTGGCATTAATACATTCAAACTGTTGAATGCGAAAAATCTGCAGCCAACAAAAATATTCTATCCAGCAAGGCTATCATTCAGAATAGAAGGACGATTGGATTCTTAGACAAACACAAACTAAAAGAATTCATGACTTCTAAACCAGCCCTGTAAGAAATAGTAAAGGAGAATCACCAAAAGTAACAGTATGAAGATAGGAATCATGAAAGCATTAAAAGTGAATATTTCTATAAAAAATCAATTAAGGAACTCACAAAATAAAAGGATATAAAATATAACAACATACACCTAAAACATGACGAGAGCAGTAAAGAATGGGTTCAAATTTAAATGGTCATCAACATTATATAGACTGTTATATGCAGAATAGTTTATATGCAAACTTAATGGTAACCATATATCAAAAGCCACTAATAAATATGCAGTAACAAAGAGAAAGAAATCCAAATATATTACTAAAGAAAATCGGTAAACCATGAAAGAAAAAGACAAGAAAGGGTCAGAGAACATCTTCTGAAACAACCACAAAACAAATAATAAAAGGACAATAAATACTTATATATGAATAACAATTTTGAAGGTAAATGAACTAAATGCTTCAATTGAAATATGTAGGGTGACAGAGGGAATAAACAGACAAGATCGATCTATACACTGCCCATAAGTGACACATTTTGGACCTAAAGACTCCTGCAGATTGAAAGTGAGGAGATGGAGAAATATCTATCATGCAAATCGGTGTCAAAAGAAAGTCAGAGTAGCAATACTTATATCAGACAAAATAGATTTTAAAACAAAGACTATAACAAGAGACAAAGAAGGACAGCATATAATAAGAAAGAGAACAATCCAACATAAATATATCACAATTGCAAATATTAATGCAACCAACATAGGAGCACCCAAATACACAAAACCCAAATACATGGAACTAATCAATAATATGATAATAGTAGGAGAATTTAATAGCCTACTTACATCAATGGACAGACAATCTAAATAGAAAATCAACAACAAACAATGGTTTTGAATGGCATATTGGAACAGACAGATTTAACAGATATCATCAGACCATTCCATCCTAGAACAGTAGAATACACATTCTTTTCAAGTGCACATGGAACATTCTCCAGAATAAATTACATATTAGCCCATAAAACAAGCCTAAATTCAAGAAGATCTAAGTCATACCATGTATCTTTTCTGGCCACAACATGACGAAACCAGAAGTCAACTGGAGGAAAAGATCTAGAAAGACCATAAATACATAGAGGTTAAATAACATGCTACTAAACATTGAATGAGTCAACCAGGAAATAAAACAGGAAATAAAAAAGTACATGGAAACAAATGAAAATGAAAACATAATAGTCCAAACCTTTGGGATACAGCAAAAGTAATTCCAAAAGGGAAGTTTAGAGCAATATAGGACTACCTCATGAAACAATAAAAATATCAAATAAACAAACTAACCTTACACCTACAGCAGCTAGAAAAAGAACAATAAACAAAACTAAAATCAGCAGAAGGAAGGAAATAGTAAAGATTAGAGTAGAAATGATATAGAAACTAAAAATTAATAGGACATATCTAAGAAATCAGAAGCTGGTTCTTTGAAAAACAAAATACAATAAAATTGATAAATCTCTAGCCAGACTCAAAAAAAAAGGGGGGGGGGGACTCAATTAAAATCACAAATGAAAGAGGAGAAATCACAACACTCCAGAAATACATATACTTCTAACAGAGTATTATGAAAAACTACATGCCAATAAATGGAACAACCTAGAAGAGTGTATCCCTAGAAACATATAACCTACCAAAACTGAAACAAGAAGTACAAAATCTGTACAGACTGATAACCGTCCAGGACCAGATAGCTTCACAGGTGAATTCTATCAATCATTTAAAGAAGAGTTAAAAACTATTCTTCTCAAACTATTACAAAAAATAGAAGAGGAAAAACTTCCAAAATTACTCCTTGAGGCTATCATTATCCTGATACCAAAATTAGATAAAGATATCACTAAAAAAGAGAAAGGCCAGTATCCTTGATGAATATACATGCAAAACATTAGCAAATTGAATTTAACAATACATTAAAAAAATCATTCGCCACAATCAACTGGGATTTACTCCTGGGTTGAAGTGAATATTCACAAATCAATCAATGTGATATGTCGCATTAATAAAAGAAAGGATAAGAAGCATATAACCGCTTCAATAGATGCAGAAAAAGCATTTGACAAAGTACAACAACCATTCATGATAAAAACCCTCAACAAAGTAGAGGAAAGATACCTCGACATAATAAAGGCCATATATGAAGAAGCCACAGCTAATACCATCCTTAATGGTGAAAAACTGCGAACTTTTCCCTGAGATTAAGAACAATACAAGGATGTCCACTCTCACCATTTTTATTCAACATGGTACTGGAAGTCCTAGCCACAGCAATCAGACAACACAAAGAAATAAAAGGCATCCAGACTGATAAAGAACAAGTAAAACTTTTCACTATTCACATATGATATGACAATGTATATAGAAAACCTGAAATCCACCACCACCAAAAAAAAAAAAAAAAACTATTAGAATTGATAAACAAATTCAGTAGAGTTGCAGGATGCAAAATCAATCTAAAGAAATCTGTTGCAGGAGGCTTGGGTGGCTCAGCAGTTGAGCATCTGCCTTCGGCTCAGGGCATGATCCCAGAGTCCCGGGATCAAGTCCCACATCGGGCTCCCTGCATGGAGCCTGTTTCTCCCTCTGTCATGAATAAATAAATAAAATCTTAAAAAAAAAAAAGGAAAACTGTTGCATTTCTTTACACTGATAATGAAGCAGCGGAAAGAGAAATTAAGAAAACAATCCATTTAAAATTGCACCAATACCTAAGAATAAACCTAACCAGAGGTGAAAGACCTGCACTCTGAAAACTATAAAACACTGATGAAAGAAATTGAAAATGACAAAAAATAAATGGAAAGACATTTCATGCTCATGTTTTGGAAATACATGTTATTAAAATGTCTATACTACCCAAAGCAATTTACACATTTAATGCAATCCCTATCAAAATGTTAACAGCATTTTTCACAAAAGTAGAACAGACAATCCTAAACTTTGTATAGAAATACAAAAGACCCTAAATAGCCAAAACAATCTTGAAAACGAAAAGCAAAGATGGACTTCACACTTCTCGACTTCAACCTATAATACAAAGCTGTAGTAATCAAAACAGTACTAAAGTGACAAAAAATAGACACACAGATCAATGGAACAGAATAAAAAAAAAAGAAACTCACAGCTATATGGTCAATTAATCTTCAACAAAGCATGAAAGAATATTCAATGGGAAAAAGTTTCTGCAACAAATGGTGTTGGGAAAGCTGGACAGTAACACACAAAAGAAAGAAAGTGGGACTGCTTTCTTAAACCACACACAATAATAAGTTCAAAATGGATGAAAGACCTAAATGTGAGATTTGAAACCATAAAAATTCTAGAAAGGAACCTCTTTGGCATCATCTATAACAAATTTTTCTAGATATATTCTCTCGAGGTAAGGGAAACAAAAGCAAAAATAAACTATTTTGACTACATCAAAATAAAAAGCTTCTTCACAGTGAAAGAAACAATCAACAAAACTAAAAGATAATCTACAGAATGGGATAAGATATTTACAAATGACATATCTGATCAAGACTTAGATATGAAACATATGAAGGACTTATAAAACAAAGAACATATAAATAACTTATAAAACACCCCCCAAACCAAATAATTCAATTAAAAATGGGCAGATGACATGAGCAGACATTTCTCCATGGACATAAAGATGGCTAACACACACATGAAAAGATGCTCATCATCACTAACCATCAAGGAAATGAAAATCAAAACTACAATGAGATATCACCCAACACTTGCCAAAATGGCTAAAATCAACAATACAAGAAACAACAAGTGTTGATGAGCAATGTGGAGAAAAAGGAACCCTCCTGCACTGTTGATTGGAATGCAAATTGGTAGAGTCACTGAAAATAGTATGGATTTTCCTCAAAAAGTTAAAAATAGAACTACCCTACAATCCAGTAACCATAGGACATGGTCGTTGTCGTTACTCAATGAATACAAAACACAAATTCAATGGGATACATGTACCCCATACTTACTGCATCATTATTTGCAATAGCCAAAATTTGGAAGCAGCCCAAGCGTCCATCAACTGATAAAGATGTAGTATGTATATACACAATGAAATATTCAGCCATAAAAAATAATCAAATCTTGTCATTTGCAATGATATAGATGGAGCTAGAGAGTATAGGGTAAAGTGAAATAGATTAGAGAAAGACAAATATCATATGATTTCACTCATATGAAATTTAAGAAACAGAACAAACAGGTGAAGGGGAAAGAAAAAGAAAGAGAGAGAAACCCAGAAACAGACTCTTAACTCTAGAGAACAAACTGATGGTTACAGAGGAGACGTGAGTGGGGAAATGAGTGAAATAGGTGATGGGAATTAAGGAGTGTACTTCTTGTGATGAGCACCTGGTCTTGTATGGAATTATTCATTCACTATATTGTACAGCTGAAACTAATATAACTCTGTATGTTGACTAACTGGAATTAAAATAAAAATTTAAAAAGCCAATAACTAACTAACTAACTAACTAACTAACTAACTAAATAAATAAATAAATAAAGTTCTGGTACACATTTGTTAATAATATATCATTTTTCCTTCTAATGTGTGTAAGATCTACTGTTGACATCTGGTTTTGTACTGATATTAATAATTTGTGTCTACTATCATTTTATTGATCAATCTAGCTAGAAGTTTTTTCAATACCATTTATTTCTCAGAAACTAAGTCTGACTTAATTATTTGTATTCCTCCCTTCCATTTATTTTGTTTGAATTTATATTAAGACTCTATTTTCCAACTGCCCTTTATGTTAGTTTTGTGTTCCTTTAATGGAATCTTTAATGAACTGTAAGCATATTGATGACCTCTCCTTTTGGGCCTTGATCTACTTCAAGCTCATTTAAAATCTCTCCTTGGGGATCCCTGGGTGGCGCAGCGGTTTAGTGCCTGCCTTTGGCCCAGGGCGGATCGAATCCCATGCTGGGCTCTCAGTGCGTGGAGCCTGCTTCTCCCTCTGCCTGTGTCTCTGCCTCTCTCTCTCTCTCTCTGTGTGACTATCATAAATAAATAAAAAAAAATTAAAAAAAATAAAAAAATAAAATCTCTCCTCTCCTTTGGTAGATACCCTGGGGATCACATGATTTTTAATCTGTCATTGCATAATATAAAAGAAAGCTGGATTATTGATACATGGTTTCTGGAGAACCAATAAATTTCAATCAGACTCTGACTTAATGAAGAATAAACCTTTACTATATCAAGTTCCTGATAATTTGGGATTTGCTGTTTATAGATCTAGCATTCATTTAGCATGATCAATATAGCACAAATATAAATGAATACACAATTATCTGAAAACCTAGAACAGATAACAACAGTGATTATCATCAGGAAGAAAAGTACGGTTGGGTGGGAGGGATGAGCTAAATAAGGTGACCATCAGTGCTTTTTTATCTCTGAATGTTTTAAATGACAGTATGTTACTGAATTTTTCTTATCTTAACATTAAATTCAGGACAATTTTGAGATAGAAACTTTGCATTTAGAAAAACTCAATGTGATAAAACAAATAAAAATTGGGAGACATAAGAAAGGGAAAGGAAACGGACAATGAGCTAAGGTTTTCATGGTTAATATGATCAATGACACATTATTTTCTAAACTTGTTAAATCATGGAATACAGGCTTTATTCATTAGCTGATAATATATGAAAAATTACTTTGTACATTTTACTATTGTAAGAAGAAGGAGTATAGCAGCGAATGAAAGGCAATATCCACAATGCCTCATAGTTTAAATGAGAGATAGAGAAACACTAACCAAAAAGTTTACAGTTGAAGAAGGTATTGATAATCTCCAAGAAGGGGACACAGTAAATCAAGTAGACTGAACTGGGTTGGTTGTGGTATGTGCAGGACGATCATGGAAATTCCTACGGAAGAAGTAATATATATTTTTTTAAATTTTTACTTATTTATGATAGTCACAGAGAGAGAGAGAGAGGCAGAGACACAGGCAGAGGGAGAAGCAGGCTCCATGCACCGGGAGCCCGACGTGGGATTCGATCCCAGGTCTCCAGGATCGCGCCCTGGGCCAAAGGCAGGCACCAAACCGCTGCGCCACCCAGGGATCCCTTTTTTATATATATATATTTTTAATTTTTATTTATTTATGATAGTCACAGAGAGAGAGAGAGTGGAAGAAGTAATAGTTGAGCAGAGACCAGAATAAAGAACGCAACAAAGGGCAGCCGGGGTGGCTCAGCAGTTTAGAGCTGCCTTCAGCCCAGGGCCTGATCCTAGAGACCCAGGGTCGAGTCCTGCATTGGGCTCCCTGCGTGGAGCCTGCTTCTCCCTCTGCCTGTGTCTCTGACTCTCTGTGTGTGTGTCTCTCATGAATAAATAAATAAATAAAATATTTTTTTTAAAAAGAATGCAACAGAGCCATGTACATATTTTGGCAAGAAATGTTTTATAAAGAAAAACAGAAACTGCTGAGGTAAGGAAGGCTATCACACCCCAAGCAGGGTGAATGCAGAAAACAGCGCAAAGGTGAGTCTGTAGGAGTCACCAAAGATCAGAGAACAGAGGATCTCCTTGGCTGAAAGACATACCATCCGAGCTGAGAGATGGAGTATAAAAGTGGACAATGGCCAGGCTGTGTAGAAGAATGGAGCTCTGACCCAGGCCTGCAGCAACCGGCCCCAGAAACCAGCCCCTTCTCTACATCAACAACCAGGAAGCCAGCCGCTGTTAAGGCTGGCAGGAGCCAGATCTCTATCTCCAGTGACAATTCAGGAAGGCAAATAATATCTTCTGTAACAATTGGCCAAAATGGCCAGGATATGTTTCATAACTGACAGCTTCCCTATTTTTGTCCTTGTTTCAAATTTCGGATTAACCAGAGAAAACCTCATGTGCTCCCCTGACCCATCACATAGTGTACTCCACTTCCATGCGGCCAGCCTCCTGCTCCTCTGTGCCTCCAGTCAGAGCACCCTGAGGCCTCCCCTGTTTTCCACTCTAAAGCTTTCCCACTCCTCTGCCTGCCTTGGAGTGTCTGCCAAAACAAGAGTGATAAAGGTGGACTCTCTTGCTCTAGCAAGTTCAGAACAGACTTTACTTTAATCTGGTTGATCTTCATTTGTTTGCACAAGGCACAAAGGTAAAGAGTACAATGACTAAAAACAGACATTATGTTTTTTTTTTTTTTTTTTTTTACCAGAACTAAAACATGCACACACAAGGTAAGCAAATAAAATACGGCTCCTATAAAAAAAAGCAGAAGAAAATGAAGCATTGAAGATATAGAGCATAACATTAAACAAAAAAAATGACCTTAAGAACACATCCTGCAGTAATTTCCAATATCTGAAATCTTCAGTCTGCTTAGAAATTTACAGGGATTTATCGCTATTGACTCCAACCTGTAGCAGCTCAACCTCCAAGTACTGGAAGGCTTATATCATTCCCTGACATTAACCTTTTAAAGAGTGACTGACCAAAAATACCATTTAGAGTTTTGTTTATTTGCTTGTTTTCCCCCAGTAAAGCACCTGATGGTGCCTGCTGAGCCTTGAAATTTTATTTTCCTTCATTTATGTAGCTAAAAATATCCAACAAGCTAGGAAGCCATGAATAAATTCCTTGTCAAATTGTTTTAAATAGTGTCTTCTCATTTCTCTCTCAAAAACAAAACAAGTATTTAAACACAAAAGTATTATTTAGAGTTCTGTTAAGTACTTAAAGTAGTTGGCTCCCCTTCTCTGCCCTCAAATCTTGAGAAGCTAGCAGCGTGATGATTTCCAAATGAATTACATTTTCCTGTCCTTGAGCACAGTATTTTAGGAAACCTAGTAAAGGCCAATTCATACCTATATAGAAAGTCGTGTCATGTTACCTGTGGATATTCTTTCTTAACAAAGTAAAGCCCAACATATAAGCAAGACTCACAAGTGTTTCAAAGCTCACACAATAAAAAAAATTCTTCCAGCTCGTCAATGAATTTTTTTGACATCTGACATTTCCATAAATTTCCAAATCTTTCATGAGAGGCAACACTGTTAATGAGTTATAGTGGATGACATGATTTGACACATATGATGCTTCATTATTCCATTGATAGTTATATTTTTAAGTCTATCTCTTGAATGTCTGATTTTGCCAGTACTATCAATCATTTATAAACCCATGTTCTTGTGAGGGAAAATAAAAACCACATAACAATTACAAAAACAAACAAACAAAACATGCAACATACTTGAAGAACTTTCTATTGACAGAAAAGCAAGGATCTTCCAGCCACTCCTCCTGAAAATTATTTATTCTGTCCACTATATTTTTCACCTGGAAATATAGAACACACATAATCACTATTTGAGGCTTCCTACTTTCACCAACAAGGTTCCACATTTTGACATATTTTATTCTATCATGTTTGATGTTAAAAGATAAAGAAAATATATGTAATATTTTTTTGCATTTTACAACTTAGGCCAGTCCTTGTGAGAAACAGATAGATAGATAGATAGAAAGACTGGAACTATCAAATTGAAAAGAACTTGTTTATTTATTGATTTCTCATATACTCAAACATATGATTTCTCATATACTCAAACATACACACACACACACACACACACCCCTTCCCTGTGCTCTACAAGATGTGAGCAGGCTATTTATGCATATGCCACGGACTATAGAAATGCTACAGTTTCTTCTCAAAAGGCCTTGTCTAGAGCTGGGAGAGAGAACAGGAAAGGACGAGCTGTCAGGGAGATTGAGGACTGAGATACATTTTCCAACATAGTTTGCGGCAACCTGGGGCATGATAGAGCGACTATTCTATCTCCTTACTAAATCAGACTACAGACTGTGTTCCCTCCAAAATGGCCAAGATTCATAAGGGAGGAAGGGCCTGGATTTGACTTTCACCACTTCTACCATTTCTTACTTTAAAATGAGTAACCATGTATTTTTGAAAATGTTATTCATCACTCACAGTTTAGTCTTTACCAAATACAATCATCATATTAATACATAAGAAATGACTAATAGATATTATGAAATGAGGGGAAATTACTCCATGAAAGCTTCTATTAAAAAAATTCTTGTAAAAACTCCCAACAGAATAAGAGTTTAAGTGGACTAGGAATGACATGGAACAGGGCATTCGCTCCTCACTAAGATTGTTTCTTCATGGTCTTCTGGATTTTATCATCAATGTAACATATTTGGCTTGGCTTCTTATACTTTTACAGGAACTAAGTTTTATAGAATTAAATTATGCATAGCCTATCGCTAAAGTCACAAAAATGAATACAAACATGGGGAAAGTGTGAACTTTTCTGTTAAAACACACATGTAACAATCAAATGATATTGTTGAAGATCAAAAATTAAGCCTATTTATTTTATTATGCTTTGAATAATGCCAAAACACTTTTAAAAATTTAATAGGTTGTATTTTATAGATTAAATAATAGAAATCCTGATAGTAACTACATTGGTGGACTCACAAAAGCCAAAAGAGCTAGATGCACAGGACCTCGATGGTAGCTCAAGTTCAGTCTTCCTATAGAAGCAGGGAGGATGTTAAGGTTTTTTTATTTCTAAATCTTCATTGCCTGGATAGTTCTTTGTGGGCTGAAACTAAACCTTCTGGGTTTACAAAATTTTATTGTTTAACACTATCAACTAATATTTATATTTTAAAACAATATAGAGCATGTCTTCCTACTTTCAGACCCTGGAGTCAGAAGACATATATTAATAAAAAAGGAACAGGAAGAGGGTAAAACCTCTAGTTAAACATTAACTGAGCACATATTAAGATCAAAGGACTAACTTAGGAATGCAGCCCTGGAACAGGGTAACCACCACCTGACCCTCTAAAATTCATCTTCCAATGGACAAATGAATACAATAAACCAAAACCAAACAGAGATTACATGGTGGTTGGCAATCTTATGGAGCAGGGAAACAACACGACAGAGACAGAAAGAGTGCTTGGAAGCCTCGGGATCAGGAAAAGACAACTTTCAGGCTCAGAACTAAAGAACAGAGAGACAAATTCTATGAGGATGTGAGGATAACACCCACTAGGAAGAGCAAACTGCCAACAGCATAGCCCAAGGTGTGTGGGTGAGATGTTGAGAGAAGGAGCGACCAAGAGACCTAATTGCTGAAGTATAGTCAACCATGCATCATGGGGGCCGTTTAGGCTATGAATAATGAACTTTAATTTTTCTTCTGCATGTGAAAGAAAGGCATCAGGGTATCCTAAGAATTGTTGTTATATTTTAATACCAGGGGCTTTTATTGTGTACAAAATGATCATTATTTGTGTCTTGGGTTTAAAATTAATGTTAATTTATTGTAATAACAAAGTTTAAAACCTATTTCCACTTGGCATAGAAGGTATTTTATTCTATTTATAATTAATTCTAGGACACTTTCTCAGGAAATTTGATTAATGTTCTATGTACTCTGCCTGAACAGACTCAATTCTTACTCACATTTAAGATTTTGTTAATGCAATTTCATTAATCACTTTTAAAAGAATTTTTAAGCATAATATATTCAATAGCCATTTGAAGCTCTTCAAAGCCTAACTTTAGGCTTTGGGCAAGCTTTAAAGTTTATTAGCAAAATATTCCAAAGTACATTAAGACTTTCAAATTCAGTAAATTAAAATTATTCATATAAGCTCAACTCACAAGCAATTTTTAATTTTTACAAGTAGAACATACTTTTCTCATGTGGCTGAGTGCAAAATCACAAAGGTAAAATAAATCACCTAATTTTAGTTTAAATTCCAATTATAATTCTCAAAGCTTGAATACATCATATTTTAAGCACCAAAGATACACAAATCCTCCCAGCAATTACAAAACATACTCTAGCCCTCTTCACTTAAAGTATTTGAGAAAAGAGAGGATGGTCTACAAGTAATTAATATGCAGTAGTTGCTACAATGCATATGCAGATGTTAAAAAGGCCAGACTGGATAACACTCATTACATTTTCTTTTGAACATTTTTCAGTAACTCAGCTATTTTATTATTTAGTTTTGTTTTTCTTTTAGATATGGGATGATGAATCACACCAAACGATTTCAGCTATTAGTAGTGTTGTATCTGCACTATTTCCCATTGGGTGTTATTATTGAACATTTTTTTTTTAATTTTTATTTATTTATGATAGTTACACAGAGAGAGAGAGAGAGAGGCGCAGAGACACAGGCAGAGGGAGAAGCAGGCTCCATGCACCGGGAGCCCGACGTGGGACTCGATCCCGGGTCTCCAGGATCGCGCCCTGGGCCAAAGGCAGGCGCCAAACCGCTGCGCCACCCAGGGATCCCGGGTGTTATTATTGAATAAGAAAAATCTAAGAAATGCTCCCAGAAGTCTCCCAAACTATACCCATCCAGTAGCAGCAATCCAAATTCCTCTTGGTTATTGGGATCAATTATGATGTCTAGTATAGTTACACCCTTCTTTGCTATTTCTTGAATGCAGTGAACAAAAAATAAACACAAGTGATTTCAGCAATCAGTTCAATAAAATAATGACTAAGTCCATGCATCCTTGGATTCTAGAATTTGTAAGGCTAGCATATTTTAACATTGACCTTAGCTTTTGAAATCTTGGTCACCCACAGAGGCCAATAGCTAAATTAGTCCTGACGACAAATGGCCCCAATTAAACCATCATTTGGATACAACCACATAAGTGACATCAAACGAGACCAAAAGAAGCATCACTGGGAAATGCACCAAATCATGAAAAATATTAAATTATTTTTATTTTATTAAGTTTATAAATTTGTGAGTGGTTTCTAATGCACCAATATATTAACTGAAAACAACCCCATTCAGAGGACCCCTAAATTGCTGGTTGATACGGGGATAACAAGCCTGTCTCCTTTTCCTCAATTCAGGACCACTCTGAAAAATCATCCTAGCTTCAGAGCTCCCCAAAAGATCAGCTGAAATCTCTGTGGCAATGCACTGCACTTCAGTTTCTCCCTGTGCACATTCTGCTTCCTCAGTCCCTTATATGCGTTGTTCCTGGGAGACCCTCCATTTCTTCTCAATCAGTGCCTTACAAAGTATTTATTTGGGCCACAACTCTGCAACTTTTACAATTAATCCTTGTCACCAATCTTCAGCCGTGTGTACTCCCCAAGGCAATATCTACCATAAAGGTAGCCTGATAGAGGTCAACCTGCATCTTGAGATAGGAATTTAGAGCTCTCTCTTATTATCGTTCTTCATGTATACCCTCCAGTGCAATCAACAACAATAATCAACACTGTTACCATAACCACCAAGTGCTAGTTACACTTGTCTCCCAATGCCTCACCTTTCACTTGCACTCTGTCCTCGGTAACATCAGTGATAATGGGTGTCATTGTGATCCTCCACTCCATGCCATATTTTATTACTTCCCAGTATCTTTCATCATGGAGGTTTTCTGAGGATCCATAAAATGAATCTGTATCTCATCATCTAATTTTGTGACTTTTCTCCTTGGGCCACTCAATTACCAACTGCTATATCATTATACACACACACACACATATACATACACACGTATATAATCTAAAACAACGTAACATATATAAAACATCTAAAATTACAATTCAAAAAGTTCAAAAGGAGACAACTTACAAAGTATGGTCAAGATTAAGGATATTAAGAAGGAATGAATAGTACAGCTTTAAGAAACTAGCAAAAATAGAATCACCTGGGTCTGTAGGTGCTTAGAGAGAGAGCTGTGCTCTTAGAAACATTAGAAACCACTCATTGCTGGAATTCTGTGCCTTCACAGAGAAATACAAACACTGCCAAACCATAGACAGGCAAGGGGGAGGGAGGGAGTCATATATCCAACGATTTTCCTTCCTACCATTTGTCTCCTGTCCTTGGCCCTGTGGTCCTACTGTACTGGACATCAGAGGGCAAAGGGACCTGACCCATGTCATGCAACCTAGAGGTCAGTCATGCAAACTGACAACCAGACAGGAGGGCAGAAAAGGACATAGAAGGTGGAGAAGGGATGTGGAGAAACAGAAGATGACCAAATCATACCTTGGCCACATTCCCGTCTTAATGTTTTTATCAACCACTTTTCCCTCAATCTCAATCATTTTTGTTTTAATTTGTTTACTCTTAGACTTCATTTTGATTACCTTCTACACTTCCTATACTCCTGCTTGCATTCTTCCTTTCTAGTTTTGCCTTTTCATATTTCCTTCCTATCTCTCTTGACCTATGTTCTTTCAAAACATACTAAATAAAATAAATTACATCAATTTATATTGATATCTCCATATAATATCATTATATTGATATATAAGTGATCACATATACTTCCTAAATAATTAATTAAATACATACTGGTCTCCCTGAGTATTGGTGCCTTAAATTAAGAATCTGATTTCTTTGTTAATTCAAGTACAGCAGAATGCTGGCTCTCCACCAGGTAACTTCTAAATACTTATTGGCTTTACTTAGATTTTTATTTGGTATTGGGTCATACAAGTCAGATTTTCATAAAATGTTTGATTGCTTCTTTATGACTGTGTAGTTAGAAAATATGATGACTCTGGAGTTAGACTAAGTTGGCATTCTACACATCATCACTTAGGAATTTAAAGAAATAAAACATATTTATGGCATATTAAAAGAACTGATAGAAAATCTCCTTTATATCATAATTTTAGAAGAATGTAAATCTGACAGGTTTTTAAAAGTTCATAGAAGAGATATAAACTACTTGGTAAGAAAAAAGTGTGAGCATCAAATAGACTTACCTTTTTATTTTCTGAAAAAATGATTTTCTTTTACTAGCCTGTGTTTTATTGAGTGTATGATAAGCTTTTTCAGAACAAAATAAATCAAAATAAATAGGAAGGTAGTTCTTAAAAAGCAGATTTTTTTCTTCAAAGACAACCATCAAAGTAAAAACATCTAATTTTAACAAAACATAGCTCTATAAATTAGAAATACAAATGTGAAGCATCTGTGGATATAACACATGAATTCGAAAGAAATAATATTTTGATAATACAAAAAATAACTAGAAAATATTCCATTTGTGCAGTAATCAGTGTACCATATTATTTAAACCTTTGATAAAATTACTATGAATGATCATTAAAATTATTTTAAATTATTTTTAGAAGAAAATACTTCATATTCACAAAAGGAGGATATTATTATAATTACCATCATTGTTGCTGCAAAACAAGCTAGCTATGATTGTCTACACTTTTGTCTCGGCAAGTAGAAGAAAATTTGATGGGTTTGTTCTTTCCATACAGAATGGACTGAATTCAACAATATTTGTAAACTCATACTTCTAGGTCTAAATTACTTTTTCTTGTATGGATTACTGAAATTCCAGAGTCAAATCTCTCAACAGACATGGAGTTACAGTTTTCTAGAGGAATAAATAACAAAAACAACAATAAAATCATGAAAAGTCCCATCATTCTTCCGAGGCTCTCTGAAGAATTTCATTATAAAAAAGAAAAAAGCATACAGCACAGTTATGCAGAGCAGTTTAACTATGAGGTTTGTGATAGCATGGTCAGGATAAGGGTAAAGAATACAGACACATGAAAAATACATACATATGTACATATCAGGAAAGGATATATAAGTCAATACATGAAGAGATAGAAAACCTTTTAAACTACTTTAGGTTGAAAATGAAGTATTAAATTTAATGCGATTAAATGACAAACCATTGTGTCTTAAAGAAACTACCAGTGACTTAGAAGCAACTCAAGAAACGCTCTTAGGGTCAAAATCTTCTCTTTTTTTTTTTTTTTTTAAGATTTTATTTATTTATTTATTTAAGAGAGAAAGAATGGGCAGGGGGAGAGGGAGAATCAGACCCCCTGCTGAGCAAGTGGCCTGATGGAGGTTCCCTCCCAGGACCCTGGGATCATGACCTGAGCCTAAGGTAGATGCTTAAGTAACTGAGGCACCCAAGCATCCCCCAAATCTTCTCTTTTTAAGGGAACAGCTTTATAAGCCAAAGAAGTAAAATAACTGATAGCATATTCCTAACAGTTCAAGCCAACAGAGAAAGAGCTTTAAGAACCAGAAAATAATACAGGCATGGTGTCAAGGCCAGTAAGGCAATGAAAATATCAGCCTTGAAGACATTGTCAAATTTTGACAGCATATATATTCTATAGAACACAAAAATGTTGGGATCCCCGGGTGGCGCAGCGGTTTGGCGCCTGCCTTTGGCCCAGGGCGTGATCCTGGAGACCCGGGATCGAATCCCATATCGGGCTCCCGGTGCATGGAGCCTGCTTCTCCTTCTGCCTGTGTCTCTGCCTCTCTGTCTCTCTCTGTGTGACTATCATGAATAAATAAATAAAATATTAAAAAAAAAGAACACAAAAATGCGTATATATTTAGGCACAGACACATCCCAAATGACATATGATTCACATTAACAATGACGTAACCAACAAAACACATTGTCATAATCACTTATCTGATGTTTGCCTTCAAATTTTAGACATTTCATCTGCTATATTAATCCTGAATTTAGCTAAAAGTAAAATTATGTGACTTGATATCAAAGAATAAAGGAACACTTAGAATACTAGTGAAGAGATATTATTCAATCTGATTTATCATTAAAAGAAATTCATTTTGAAAGTATATTAAAAATATAATATTAATAAATGCTAGTCGATACTTTCTTAGAGTTTCATTTCTGCAAGATTACAGGTGACATGGGCCAATCAGTAAATAAGTTTTAGAGTAAATGGATTACTACATGTCTTAATGTCTTAATGAACTATTTTGGTATGTTAAATGAATTTGTATATGTTAAATAAAATTAGACAAAATTATTTTCTATTCTTTTCCTTGTTTTTTTTTTTTATTTTCCTTTTAGCTATATCTCAGGTCAGTTTATTTATTTTTTAAATTTATTTTTATTGGGGTTCAATTTACTAACATACAGAATAACCCCCAGTGCCCGTCACCATTTCACTCCCACCCCCCGCCCTCCTCCCCTTCCACCACCCCTAGTTCGTTTCCCAGAGTTAGCAGTCTTTACGTTCTGTCTCCCTTTCTGATATTTCCCACACATTTCTTCTCCCTTCCCTTATATTCCCTTTCACTATTATTTATATTCCCCAAATGAATGAGAACATATAATGTTTGTCCTTCTCCGATTGACTTACTTCATTCAGCATAATACCCTCCAGTTCCATCCACGTTGAAGCAAATGGTGGGTATTTGTCGTTTCTAATAGCTGAGGAATATGCCATTGTATACATAAACCACATCTTCTTTATCCATTCATCTTTCGATGGACACTGAGGCTCCTTCCACAGTTTGGCTATTGTGGACATTGCTGCTAGAAACATTGGGGTGCAGGTGTCCCGGCGTTTCATTGCATCTGTATCTTTGGGGTAAATCCCCAGCAGTGCAATTGCTGGGTTGTAGGGCAGGTCTATTTTTAACTCTTTGAGGAACCTCCACACAGTTTTCCAGAGTGGCTGCACCAGTTCACATTCCCACCAACAGTTTAAGAGGGTTCCCCTTTCTCCGCATCCTCTCCAACATTTCTTGTTTCCTGCCTTGTTAATTTTCCCCATTCTCACTGGTGTGAGGTGGTATCTCATTGTGGTTTTGATTTGTATTTCCCTGATGGCAAGTGATGCAGAGCATTTTCTCATATGCGTGTTGGCCATGTCTATGTCTTCCTCTGTGAGATTTCTCTTCATGTCTTTTGCCCATTTCATGATTGGATTGTTTGTTTCTTTGGTGTTGAGTTTAATAAGTTCTTTATAGATCTTGGAAACTAGCCCTTTATCTGATATGTCATTTGCAAATATCTTCTCCCATTCTGTAGGTTGTCTTTTAGTTTTGTTGACTGTATCCTTTGCTGTGCAAAAGCTGCTTATCTTGATGAAGTCCCAATAGTTCATTTTTGCTTTTGTTTCTTTTGCCTTCGTGGATGTATCTTGCAAAAAGTTACTGTGGCCGAGTTCAAAAAGGGTGTTGCCTGTGTTCTCCTCTAGGATTTTGATGGAATCTTGTCTCACATTTAGATCTTTCATCCATTTTGAGTTTATCTTTGTGTATGGTGCAAGAGAGTGGTCTAGTTTCATTCTTCTGCATGTGGATGTCCAATTTTCCCAGCACCATTTATTGAAGAGACTGTCTTTCTTCCAATGGATAGTCTTTCCTCCTTTATCGAATATTAGTTGACCATAAAGTCCAGTGTCCACTTCTGGGTTCTCTATTCTGTTCCACTGATCTATGTGTCTGTTTTTGTGCCAGTACCACACTGTCTTGATGACCACAGCTTTGTAGTACAACCTGAAATCTGGCATTGTGATGCCCTCAGCTATGGTTTTCTTTTTTAAAATTCCCCTGGCTATTCGGGGTCTTTTCTGATTCCACACAAATCTTAAAATAATTTGTTCTAACTCTCTGAAGAAAGTCCATGGTATTTTGATAGGGATCGCGTTAAACGTGTAAATTGCCCTGGGTAACATTGACATTTTCACAATATTAATTCTGCCAATCCATGAGCATGGAATATTTTTCCATCTCTTTGTTCTTCCTCAATTTCTTTCAGAAGTGTTCTATAGATTTTAGGGTATAGATCCTTTACATCTTTGGTTAGGTTTATTCCTAGGTATATGCTTTTGGGTGCAATTGTAAATGGGATTAACTCCTTAATTTCTCTTTCTTCAGTCTCATTGTTAGTGTATAGAAATGCCACTGATTTCTGGGCATTGATTTTGTATCCTGCCACGCTACCGAATTGCTGTATGAGTTCTAGCAATCTTGGGGTGGAGACTTTTGGGTTTTCTATGTAGAGTATCATGTCATCGGCGAAGAGGGAGAGTTTGACTTCTTCTTTGCCAATTTGAATGCCTTTAATGTCTTTTTGTTGTCTGATTGCTGAGGCTAGGACTTCCAGTACTATGTTGAATAGCAGTGGTGAGAGTGGACATCTCTGTCTTGTTCCTGATCTTAGGGGAAAGGCTCCCAGTGCTTCCCCATTGAGAATGATATTTGCTGTGGGCTTTTCACAGATGGCTTTTAAGATGTCGAGGAATGTTCCCTCTATCCCTACACTCTGAAGAGTTTTGATCAGGAATGGATGCTGTATTTTGTCAAATGCTTTCTCTGCATCTAATGAGAGGATCATATGGTTCTTGGTTTTTCTCTTGCTGATATGATGAATCACATTGATTGTTTTACGAGTGTTGAACCAGCCTTGTGTCCCGGGGATAAATCCTACTTGGTCATGGTGAATAATTTTCTTAATGTAGTGTTGGATCCTATTGGCCAGTATCTTGTTGAGAATTTTTGCATCCATGTTCATCAGGGATATTGGTCTGTAATTCTCCTTTTTGGTGGGGTCTTTGTCTGGTTTTGGAATTAAGGTGATGCTGGCCTCATAGAATGAATTTGGAAGTACTCCATCTCTTTCTATCTTTCCAAACAGCTTTAGGAGAATAGGTATGGTTTCTTCTTTAAACGTTTGATAAAATTCCCCTGGGAAGCCATCTGGCCCTGGACTCTTGTGTCTTTGGAGGTTTTTGATGACTGCTTCAATTTCCTCCCTGGTTATTGGCCTGTTCAGGTTTTCTATTTCTTCCTGTTCCAGTTTTGGTAGTTTGTGGCTTTCCAGGAATGTGTCCATTTCTTCTAGATTGCCTAATTTATTGGCGTATAGCTGCTCATAATATGTTTTTAAAATCGTTTGTATTTCCTTGGTGTTGGTAGTGATCTCTCCTTTCTCATTCATGATTTTATTAATTTGAGTCTCCTCTCTCTTCTTTTTAATAAGGCTGGCTAATGGTTTATCTATCTTATTAATTCTTTCAAAGAACCAACTCCTGGTTCTGTTGATCTGTTCCACAGTTCTTCTGGTCTCGATTTCGTTGAGTTCTGCTCGAATCTTTAACTCCCTTCTTCTCTTGGGTGTAGGATCTATTTGCTGTTTTTTCTCTAGCTCCTTTATGTGTAAGGTTAGCTTTTGTATTTGAGTTCTTTCCAGTTTTTGAATGGATGCTTGTATTGCGATGTATTTCCCCCTTAGGACTGCTTTTGCTGCATCCCAAAGATTTTAAACGGTTGTATCTTCATTCTCATTAGTTTCCATGAATCTTTTTAATTCTTCCTTAATTTCCTGGTTGACCCTTTCATCTTTTAGCAGGATGGTCCTTAACCTCCACGTTTTTGAGGTCCTTCCAAACTTCTTGTTGTGATTTAGTTCTAATTTCAAGGCATTATGTTCTGAGAATATGCAGGGGACGATCCCAATCTTTTGGTATTGGTTCAGAGCCAATTTGTGACCCAATATGTGGTCTATTCTAGAGAAAGTTCCATGTGCACTTGAGAAGAATGTGTATTTAGTTGAGTTTGGATGTAAAGTTCTGTAGATATCTGTGAAATCCATCTGGTCCAGTGTATCATTTAAAGCTCTCGTTTCAAAAAAAAAAAATAAAAAAAAAAAAAATAAAGCTCTCGTTTCTTTGGAGATGTTGTACTTAGAAGACCTATCGAGTATAGAAAGAGCTAGATTGAAGTCACCAAGTATAAGTGTATTATTATCTCAGTATTTCTTCACTTTGGTTAATAATTGATTTATATATTTGGCAGTCCCACATTGGGGACATATATATTGAGGATTGTTAAGTCCTCTTGTTGGATAGATCCTTTAAGTATGATATAGTGTCCCTCTTCATCTCTCACTACAGTCTTTGGGGTAAATTTTAGTTTATCTGATATAAGGATGGCTACCCCTGCTTTCTTTTGAGGACCATTCGAATGGTAAATGGTTCTCCAACCTTTTATTTTCAGGCTGTAGGTGTCCTTCTGTCTAAAAGGAGTCTCTTGTAGACAGCAAATAGATGGGTCCTGCTTTTTTATCCAGTCTGAAACCCTGCGCCTTTTGATGGGGTCATTAAGCCCGTTCACATTCAGAGTTACTATTGAGAGATATGAGTTTAGTGTCATCATGATATCTATTCAGTCCTTGTTTTTGTGGAATGTTCCACTGAACTTCTTCTTAAAGGGGAATTTTAAGAGTCCCCCTTAAAATTTCTTGCAGAGCTGGTTTGGAGGTCACATATTCTTTTAGTTGCTGCCTGTCTTGGAAGCTCTTTATCTCTCCTTCCATTTTGAATGAGAGCCTTGCTGGATAAAGTATTCTTGGCTGCATGTTCTTCTCATTTAGGACCCTGAATATATCCTGCCAGCCCTTTCTGGCCTGCCAGGTCTCTGTGGAGAAGTCTGTTGTTACCCTAATACTCCTCCCCATAAAAGTCAGGGATTTCTTGTCTCTTGCTGCTTTAAGGATCTTCTCTTTATCTTTGGAATTTGCAAGCTTCACTATTAAATGTCGAGGTGTTGAACGGTTTTTATTGATTTTAGGGGGGGATCTCTCTATTTCCTGGATCTGAATGCTTGTTTCCCTTCCCAGATTAGGAAAGTTTTCAGCTAGAATTTGTTCAAATACATATTCTGGCCCTCTGTCCCTTTCGGCGCCCTCGGGAACACCAATTAAACGTAAGTTTTTCTTCCTCAGGCTGTCTTTATTTCCCTTAATCTATCCTCATGGTCTTTTGTTTGTCTCTTTCTTCCTCAGTTTCCCTCTTTGGCATCAACTTGTCTTCTATGTCAGTCACTCGTTCTTCCACCCCGTTAACCCTCGTCGTTAGGACTTCTAGTTTGGATTGCATCTCATTCCATTGATTTTTAATTTCTGCCTGATTGGATCTAAATTCTGCAGTCATGAAGTCTCTTGAGTCCTTTATGCTTTTTTCTAGAGCCACCAGTAGCTGTATAATAGTGCTTCTGAATTGGCTTTTTGGCATTGAATTGTAATCCAGATTTTGTAACTCTGTGGGAGAGAGGACTGTTTCTGATTCTTTCTTTTGAGGTGTGGTTTTCCTTCTAGTCATTTTGCTCAGTGCAGAGTGGCCAAAAGCAAGTTGTATTGGGAAAAGGAGAAAAAGAGAGGAGAGAAAGAAGGAAAGAAAAGAGAAAGAGAAAAAAAAGGAAGAAAAAAACGAAAAAAAAAGAAGAAAAGGAGAAAGAAAAAGAAAGGAGAAAAAAGGGGGGTGGGGGAAGGAAACAAATCAAAAAGCAAAACAAAACAAAACAAAACAACAAAAAAAAAGAACCACGGGGGAGTATCTTCTGATTCTGTGTACTTTAAGTCCCTTGGCTTCCCCTGGAAGTTGTCCGTCTAGCTGGTCTTCTGGCGGAGGGGCCTGTTGTGCTGATTTTCAGGTGTTAGCACTTGGGGGAGCTGCTCTGCCCCTGCCTGGTGCAGGGCTCAGTGGGGGTTGTTTACCCCGAGAGTCCCCAGGAGGAACAACTGCAGTGGCGGCGGCAGCTCTGCAGCCCTGGAGTCAGCTCCCGCAGTAGCTCCAGAGCTCTCCGTCTGCAGGGCCTGGAGGCTCCGGGGCGGGGCCGCTGATCTGCTCAGCTCGGGGCAGGAGCGTCCTCGCTGTCCTGGGCCCTCCCGGCCTCTGCCTGTCCCGGGGGAGGCCGGATCCTGGGCTGTGTCCCGGCGCCCTGTGCTCCGGGGCCTGCGCTGTTGGATTCGCTCTCCCGCCCCGCAGCCCCCTCCGGGGAGCTGCTCCCCCCCCCCGCAGCCCCTTCCGCGGAGCCGCCGCCCGAGCCCCCCGAGCTGCTCCTAGAACCGCGCAGCCCCCTCCGCACGGAGCCTCTTCTTCTGCCCGAGCCCCCCGAGCTGCTCCCGCCCCGCAGCCCCCTCCGCGGAGCCGCCCCGGAGCCCCCCGGAGCTGCTCCGGGTCCCGCCGTGCGCGCTGCAGCCCTTAGGGAGCTCGGCGCACTCTCCCGGGGCGCAGGTGCCTGTTAGTGTCCCCGGGAGCCCGAGGGCATCCCCGCCCTCCTGGGTCCTGCTCCACCTCCCTGCGAGCCCCTTTCCGCCCGGGAAGGTTGGTGCAGCTCCTGCTCCTCCGGGACGGGGCTCTCCTGTCCTGGGGACACTCGCCCCGGCCTCAGCCCGGCTCCTCGCGGGGCCCCTTCCCCTTGGAGGCCTTTGTGTCTTTATTTCTTTTTCCCCGTCTTCCTGCCTTGGTAGAAGTGCGAACTCTCCTCACTGTAGCATTCCAGCTGGTCTCTCTTTAATTCTCAGGCCGAATTCCTAGATTTTTCAGGATAATTTGAAGGTTTTCTAGGTATTTTGGTGGAGACAGGTGATTTGGGGACCCTATTCCTCAGCCCTCTTGCCCCTCCTCCCTCTTTTCCTTGTTTTATGTGCACAGAACATACAGCATAAATAAGAATTATATGAATAGCCAAACATAACCTGTACAAAATCAGTTCAGGTTTGTATAGACATAAAGAACATCTTACTATATGTATATTTATGTAGATATGGATATATAAACATTTTCTATGACTTATTTTCAAAGAGAATAATAAATCTGCTTTTAACTAATTTCAAGATATCAAACATTAGAAAGGTCATGATAAATTTATAATAACCAACCTTAACTGGTTTTCACTTTCTGGAAAGGAGATCTTTGGCAACCTATCAAATATAAACCTTAAAAAAAATCAATTCTCTGTATTAATGCTTTGTACCTGAACTGTTTTTCTGTAAATTCTCTCCTGTAAGGGATGCAAAATATAAAATACTTCATTTGGGTGTCTTGATCAAAATACCCTCCCTTGTAATGATCATGGCAACCAGATCGAACATTAACACATTCAACAAAAGGTATTTATTAAAAATTGCACTCATATTCACAAAAAATAAATAAATGCCATTATTTCTGTCAAAGTCACTATTCTACCTAATTGAAATCTATGAAGCACAACAACAAAAAAATAATTGAAATCCTCCTCTTCATTAAGAAACCTGAAAATAACCTTGGGGAAGGGTATTTTTCATACATAAAAGTTGAACTTGCTGTATATAATCAGCTTTGAGGTGTGGAAACTGAACTTGGTATAATAAAAATCATCATCTCAGTAAGTGAAGAAAAATATACCATAATGTGAAGAGTCACATATTTTATGGAAAGAATTATTAAAAGTTCATAGGATCCCTGACATTCTGAAAACATGTCTATGTATAGTAAATGATGTTAAAAAATAAAGACAAATGTTAAATGTTATAGACAAACATAAGTCCCATTATATTAGTTTCCTAGGGGCTTGCATAACAAAATACCACAGACTGAGTAGCTTTAAGAATAGAAATTAATTTTTTCATGATAATGGAGTCCGAAGTCCTGATCTAGATCCCAGTAGGACTGGTTTCTCTTGAGACCTCTCTGGCCTGCTGACTGTCATTTCCTATGTCCTTGCCCATCCCTGGTGTCTCTTGCTCTCATTATAAGGACAGTAGTCATTTTGGATTAAGGTTTCACCCATGTGACCTCACTTAACCTGAATTACCACTTGAGAGACCCTGTCCTCAAACAGAGTCACATTCTAGGATACTAGGAGTAAGGACTTCAACATGTGAATTTTGGTAGAGGCATAATTTAATCCATAACAATTCTGAAATTTCTAATAAAACTATAGGATTAATTACATTAACTACAAAATTTAAATTTTTCCCTTTATGCATTGCAAGCTAAACTCCCCCATATTATATCCCCTAATATGTATAATTCTCCCTCCACAAAGAATCTTGATTATTTTTTATGTTGAAACACTAAAAAAAGTGTACAGGGCAAAATTTCACAGACATATTGCCACAGTTTTACATTTCAGTATTGCTCAGACTTAGCGCAACTGTGTCATCTGGCCTCCATCAATCTCCCCTGAGTCAGCATGCTCTCTGTCAGGGACATTTGAATACATGTTAGCAAATCAATCACTAATACTTTAAACACAGGCAATTAAACTCTATTGACCAAATCATATTCAGAGGTCTGCTGCTGTACAACTTGTCTCTGCCAGATGAACAATTTTTTGAATCTCAGTCTGGCTTACTCACACAGAGAGGTTACTGGGGGGTGCCAAGGATCTTAAAGCAGCCGCAGCATATATATGATCCCTTTTTCATTCCAGTGCATGACCAGCACCTGGAGCCCAACATAGGGAAAATCCCAGAGACCTATTGATATTTCTCTTTGCCAAATTTGACTGAAATCAAGCTGATTATGACTCTGTTGGTTATTATCCTCAAGTCCTTTAATTTTTTTCTACTGAGAATAACTTAAATTTTCATATTATTCATCTATTTTATATGATAAAAATCTTATTTGAGTTTAAAAATAATGGTAATTAGGCAATGTTACTACTGATAAATTGCTTTAAAATAGGGGAGTCAAGCACATATAACAAAGGAATGCCTCTTGACAGCTTGGTTTCTGTTTAAGTACATAGATTTGAGCTATTAAGTCAACTGATACTGATAAATATACCTCTACAATTTGAGCTTTTATATATTTTTGAGAACAGCAGATTATACTGATTTTACTGATTATGTTTCAATTCACTAGTATAAAAAAAAGTAAAGATTCGAAGTGTTGCTTATCAACCATCTTTTACAGAAACACCGAGAGTGACAGTTATAGGTGAAGAGAATGAACATACTAGTTTCTGTGAGTGAGAAAAGTAATGGAAAAGCATTTCCCCCAAGAGAGCCACGTTACTAGGGCCTAAGTAACTGATGACATACTTTACCAAAGATAAAATATTTTGAAGTATTTTGAATGTTTTAAATTTAAACATGCACAGAGTAATCACAAGAGTATATGCATATTTAAACTTTTGTTTCTATAATAAGCTGACATATAGTTCACTGAAATCAACGCCTTTGATTTATCAGCATGCTGAAAATATTTAGAGTGCCCTAACCAGGCATTCAGGAGATAGCAGCATCCAATTAGTACATAAAAGCAAAGCAACACCGTCAATAAGCTTATATGCTTGGCAATTTAAGCATCAATAGTTACAAAAACAGAAACTGAGTTATAATCAAAAGAAAAAAATTATTTTGCCTGTGGGTCAGTTCCTCAAACAATAGTTTTATTTTTAGCTTTGAAATAATTTTGAAATTTTATATCTGTATTCATCAGAAAACTAAAATTCTGAATTTGTTTTTGCATAAATGTCCAAATATATTCTAATAACAAACATTTTTTTAAGATTTTTTATTTATTTTTTAGAGACACAGAAAGAGAGAGAGGCAGAGACACAGGCTGAGGGAGAAGAAGGCTTCCTGCAGGGAGCCCAATGTGGGACTTTATCCCAGATCCTGGGAACAGGCCCTGGGCCAAAGGCAGACGCTCAACCACTGAGTCACCCAGGCATCCCCTTTTGTTTTGTTTTTTGAAGATTTTATTTATTTATTCATGAAAGACATAGAGAGAGAGAGGCAGAGACATAGGCAGAGGGGGAGAAGCAGGCTTCCTGCAGGGATCCCGAGCGGGATTTGATCCGGGGACTCCTGGATCACTCCCTGAGCCGAAGGCAGATGCTCAACCATGGAGTCACCCTGACAACCCCAAACATTTGCTTTTTAAAGGATCTTTAGTTTCACCCACCCTCACCATCTACACAGTGACAAAAACCGTTCTATTATATCCTTCGTAGTTGTTGATTGGTTTTAATGGATTAGCCATTAGAAGACCTAATTTAAAAAGAAGTACAAAATGTGTAGTATATAAAATAGAAACTAGAATTTAGGGTCTTGCAGGAAGACTCAGCTCCCAATAACTACAGATGGGTTTTTAAAATATTTTGAGTGATAAAAACCCAACAAAACATTTCATTTGATTAAAGAATGTGTTGTTCGCCAGAACCTCCATAGTGGATAAAATAACTCAGAGTAAGGATCAGATTAAGGATATATCTTCTCGTTTCTTGCTCAATATGGTTACAAAATAGTGAACACTAAGATATAGGGAAAAGAAGGGAGTAACAAAACAAAGAAATAAACAGATACATTTATCTACAAATAAATTTTGATTTATTTACTGATTCATGGAATTTACTAAAACCAAATAGATAAGAAGTCTACTATTCTTTTGATATAAGTGTATTACCCATGAAATCTCAAAAGTACTTTGTTCAAGAATCAAAACAAAAATGTACTTCACCTTCACTCAAGTGAGAACAAGGCTTAGAAACTTGTGTGTATTCACCAACATCCACAAAGATTTTGGCCAAGAAAAATAATGAGAAAACAGAACGTGCCAGAGAGAAATACTGTGCCAGACAGAAGAGAGGACAAGACAAAGGAATCCCCTTGGCAAATCAGAATAGTGCCAATTGCCCTCAGGATAGCAAGCCTTCCAGTTGTAGGCCCTATGAGATTTCAAAATTGCTCTATGCAAGCACCTTATGTGTTTTTTTTTCCTTCTGTTCAAAGGAGAGAATTTCATTGGTTATCTCTTCCACTTAACAACATTCCTCTGGGTGTGTGTGTCTAAGGGACACATCTTGTCTTTTTACTGCATAAGTATGAACACCAAGAGTTGTTACATTTGGATTCCATGGAAGGCGACAGTAAATGACTCAGGGAATTTAGACCATGAACTTGCACAGCAGATTAGATGAAGGTAAGATGTCTTTCTTGAAGAGGGCACAAGTACGTGCTCTGCCTGTGTGTCGGGGGAAGCACGCCCAGTAGTTGATGTTCAGAAAATAGTTGAGACTGGGCAGCCTGGGTGGCTCCGCGGTTTAGCGCCGTCTTCAGTCCAGGGCCTGATCCTGGATCCAGTCCCGCATCATGCTCCTTGCTGTGGAGCCTGTTTCTCCCTCTGCCTGTGTCTCTGCCTCTCACTCTCTCTGTGTCTCTCATGAATAAATAAATAAAATCTTAAAGAAAAAAAAAAAGAAATAGTTGAGATTGTTATTGCCTTGACAATAGGCAGCTCTTCTCTCCATCATAGGCACATAGAAAAATCACATGTCTCAGCCCCCTTAATTTAGGAAAGGTCACAGGACTACCTGTGACTAATATCTACTGGCATTAGTGCCACAGGTTACTTCCTTTCTGAAGCATTTAAAGCCCTATGTACATTCTTCCAGTTTTCTCTGATTCTGAATGCCAGATCTTTACGTGACCAAAACACAATCAGCCTGCTTCATCATTTGGAAGAGAACTCAGTGGCCCAGTGGGGAATTTGTAGATGTGGTCAATGAACTTGTTGACATTAAGTAACTAAGCATCTGAGTTTGTTTGTTATAACAGCATATCAAACCCTGACCTATCTAATGCAACACTCTTTTTCTAAAACATATTTAAACAAAGCTGGGCTACTGAGTCCTCACAGACATTTCATGAAAACTAGTTTGGGAACTATAATTAATTTTATTTATGGAGAAGAGTTTATTTGATGTGAAGAGCTTGATTTCTTAGATGCTACAGGAAGATATAGATATTTGCTAAGTCTGTTTTCTTTGTTTCTGAACCTTCAAACACCTAATGGTGCTACTGAAAATGAAATCTATGCTGAGGAAGCAGTTATTAGTTTTGAGGGTTGAAAGGAAATTCTGGCCAAATTTAATTTGAATATCTAATACTGGGTTTGAGTTTTCAGTGATCTATAATCCCTCACCATCCTCTCCAGTGAAAAGTCTGATATCCCACTGGTAAATATGTACTCTCCTTTGAGAAAGCAAGTATCCCTTTAATAAAAGAGAGGAGGATACTGGTACAGATACACTTTCTTTGAAGCTGGCATCAGGTTCCCATGCAATGATCTCCCTTTCTTGCTCCTAAACGAGCTTTCCTACTTGGGTGAGAAGAAAATGACATGGACAAGGATTCCCTCCCCCATACGTGAGACAGATGATTAGTAAAGACTACTTTGAATGGTATTAATTCAGGTTCAGCTTACCTAACAATGCCAGAGAAAGTAATCAATCCTGTGCCTTCCTGAGTCTTTTTCCATATTTTAGGATTATTTACAGCCAAGAGCTGTACTTAACAGGATACAGACTTTCATAAGATTCATTCTCCAAGTACTTTACCTCAATAGCTGTCTCTTCCCTTGAGTGAGTGGGTATTTCCTGCATGCTGTTCTCTCGAGAAAGACTGGGCTCACTAGAAATGATTAAATCTGTTCCTTATAACATGGGTTTCAACAACTGCAATATTAAATTCTGGCAATTTAGCAGTACAGGTGCTACCCTGGCTGACTCTGAAATCAAAGTATCATACTTTTGTGCTTTTAAATAAAATTCCATTTTAGATGTTGACACATAGGGGCCAGCCTCTACGTTTCTGTTGAATAAATTTGTAAGGTGTCAATGTTCTACAGTATAGTAGATATAAAGGATGACCAAAGATTATAATCACAGATATTGGATTTACAGTATTTTTCTTCACTGTATGATCTCTATATGGATAATATCCAGATTTTTTGAAACACTATTTGCAATATTTAAAAATTCAACAAAAAACTAAATGGATATATCAACTGAGAAATACACAGAAAGCTGTAATTGTATTTTTTTAACACCTTTTATTTTGAGATAATCAAGATTCACACAAAGTTAAAAAATCAATGCAGAGATTGCCATATATCTTTCACCCAGTTTCCTCCAATGGCAACTTCTCGAAGGGCTATATTACACTATCACTATCAGGAAATTTATGGTGATCCATCAAACTTATTCATGCATTCATTTCTGTGCGTGTATTTAGTTCTATTTAATTTTAAAACATATCCAAATTTGTGTGACCACAGCAACAATCAAGGTACAAAATAGTTCCATCAGCACAAGGATTCCTCATGTTGCTCTGTTATGACTACTGAATTCTCTTTCACCCTGCCCCCTTTGTTAATCTCTGCTAACCACTAATACGTTGTTCACTTCTGTAAATTTTTACATGAATTCGCAAATGATGTAACATTTTGGATTTGGATTCTTTTCTTTAACAAAATTTCCCAGAGTTTCATCAAAATTGTTGAGTGTGTCAGTTCTTTTTTTATTGTCAGTAGTACTCTACAGTGTGTATGCACCACTTGGATTAATCATTCACCTTTTGTAAAATATCTGAATTGACTTTTCACCTTTGCCCTAAATCAGTTTGGCATATTTATGTATCTTTGTAAGATTTCTATTCCTTTCCTTTATTCAGTAAGTCTAAATCTCAGCCAGTACTACTCTGTCTTAATTACTGTGTCATATAGTAAGACAGTATTGGGTAGCCTAATTTGTCTAACAAAAACTTCCTGAATTTTGGTAAGAATTGCATTAAAACTATGGATCAGGGATGCCTGGGTGGCGCAGCGGTTTGGCGCCTGCCTTTGGCCCAGGGTGCGATCCTGGAGACCCAGGATCTCTCTCTCTCTCCCTCTGTTACTATCATAAATAAATAAATTAAAAAAAAAACTATGGATCAATTTGGGAAGTATTGACATTATTCCTATATAAACTCTTCCAAATCATAAACACCATAAACCATTCCATTTATATAGGTCTTCTTTGATTTATTTTATAAGTATTACAATTAAAGCATATAGTTTTAAGCATGTTTATACTTAAGAATCTTTCATTTTCTCTGAAGCAAATATAAATGTTATTTTGTTCCTTTAAGTTTTATTTTCCACAAAGTTGTTGTTAGTACACAGAATGAGATTGATTTTTGTCTGGTGATGTCGCATTGGATGACCATACTGAACTCAATTATAATTCTAAGAGGTAGATTCCTTGGTATTTCCCACATAAACAGAAGCTTTATCAGCTTTACTTTTTTTTTTTTTAATTTCATTTTCTCATTGCATTCCACTTGTTAGGACTTCCAATGCAATGTTAATTAGTGATGGTGAGAGAGGACATCATTGCCTTGTTCCCGATTGCAGAGGAAAGTATTCCATCTTTTCACATATTGGCTGTACGTTTTGTGTTTGTTTTGTTTTTATGCCCCAGAATCTGGCCTATTATGGTAAAGGTGCCATTTAGGCATGAAAAGACTATAAATTCTGCAGTTTGGAGTGAAGTGCTCTATACACATCTATTACATTCTATTGGTAGATCCTTCATTTGTGTTGGTCAGGTCTTCCTATATTTGCTGATCTTTTGTCCAATAGTTCAATCAGTTGCCAAGAGAAAGATAAGGAAGTCCCCAACGATAAGTGTGTTCTCTGTTTCTACCTTCAGCTATATATGTTGTTATTCCAGATAGTTTTAAACTGTGTTGTTTTGTGCATACACATTTAAAATCATTGTGTCTTCTTGGAGGATTGAACATTATTTTACTCACATGGAATATAGATAGAGATAGACATATATAGTATTACAGTCTTTAAGTCACAAAATCCAGAATCTTAATATAGTTTTGTCTCTTATTAGCTCTGTAACAAATAGTTAAATTATTTGACTCTGTTCTCCTACTTATAAAAGGGAGATGAAAGACACACTGAAGAATTTTGAAAGTATGGAATAAAAATATTTTGTTTAGTAAAGCATGAGTCTATTATATATAAGCATTCATTCAATAATTCAAAAAGAGGAATTTAAATTAAATAAATATTGCAAATCAAGTAATGAATCTACAAATTTTTAGAGTGCAGTTTGTATTGCTACAATCAATTCTAATTACTTGGAGACACCACAGTGAAAAATTCTGGTCCTGTTTCCAATTTCATTGCACTTACATTCCATTGTGTGGGGATTGGAGGGAAATTAACAGAGAACATGTTGACAGGTTCATAATCCATATATTTTATATTAGAATGTGATCATTGCAATGAAGGAAAAGAAGCCATCATCATAGGCATAGAGACTTTCAGGGTTTGGCATGAGTATTTTCAAAAAGGCTTGTTAGGGAAAGAGTCTGTTATGATGATTTGGGTCCAGACACCTCAATCCAATGAGGAATGATGCAACACAGATATCTGGGGAAGGGAATGCTAGATAGATGGAATGGAAGAGAAAATGCTCTGATGTAAGACTTTTGTCAAAAACCAGCAAAGAGGCTAATGTGCCTATAGTGACATAAGATGAAGGGAAATGAGGCCAGGGCCCAGAGCTGTAGCCTTATCAGCAGCAAGCAATTCTGATTTTACTTGGCTTGAGATAGGAAGCCATTGAGGCGTTCTGAGCAGAGGAGTGAACTTAATAAAATTATTCTGATTGTGTTTATAGAGAATATATGTGTGCTGGAGGAGGATGGAGTGTGGGGCAGGAAGCATAAAAGCGAGAGAGTGGCTTGGAGGCCATTGTGGTCATCCAAGAATCAGTGTAATTGGAGCACAATGATAGATATTGATGTGATGATAATAGATGTGTTTTGAGGGTAAAACCTATAGGAATCTAAAGAGACCAGTCAAAAAATCACTCTAAGACTTTTGGCCTGAGCAATGTGTAGATGGCTATGATGGTTGATTTTATGTGTCAACCTGTCCAGTCCAGGATATCTAATTGTTTGGTAAACACCAGCCTAGATGTTACTGTGAGATACTCTACAGATGGGATTAACATTTAAATCAGTAGACTTTGGGACTCCTGCATGGCTCAGTCAGTTAAGCATCTCCCTTTGGCTCAGGTCATGATCCTGGGGTCCTGGGGTGGAGCCCCCAGTGGGCTTCTTGCTCAGTAGAAGAGTCTGCACCTTCCTCTGCCTCTGGTCCTCCCCCTCCCCCACAGCTTGTGTTCTCACTCTCTCTGAAATAAAAATCTTTTAAAAGTTACTAAATGAATAAATCAGTAGACTTTAAGTAAAGCAGATTATTCTTCATAATATGGGTGGGCCTCATTCAATCAGTTGAAATCTTGAACAACAGAGACAGGAATTCGACTTCAAGACTGTGACATTAGAAGCCCTGCCTTTGGAGAACCCCGGTACAAGTTAAGATGCCACTGCTGAGACAGGAATGACTCTGAGGTGCAGTTTGGGGTGTAGGGATCAAGAGTTTGTTTTTGTATATCGTTAATAAAATACAAGGATTACTGAGTAAAATAAAGAGCATGTTAAAAAAGGATATTGTAAAATGAACACTCCCAGACACTGCAATAAAAGAATAAAGTGTTATAATCTTTCCAGAAAGAGACCAGACTAAGTAACACTTATCAAAATTTAAAATGTACTTTCCTTTTGACCTTTAGAGTTATTAAGCAAAAATGCATATGTAAGAATGTTCACTGCAAAAGCACATAGAATAGCAACAGCTGGAAACTACTTATATACACATTAATAAGGCACTTACTTAAAGAAATTAGAGTTCATTCATATTATAGAACATTTATAAAGCACTTTAAAAATTGAACTGGATTATACATTGTTACATGAACATTGTGTGGCTTCACTTAAGCAGAGATAAACGTTACCATTTTGCATCTATAAATACATATGTACAAAACAGCTCCAAAAAATATAAATAATTTGATGGTTATTAACTCCAGGGATTAAAATCAGAGTATAATTTAGGGGAGAATGATCGCTCACTATTAAAACATTATGTGACCCTTGGAATTTTCAGTGTTTGTCAATTTCTAAATTAATGAACACATAAAGAGATTCAGAAAATATTTATTGAATGACTTCTTTTTATGTGGCACGGGAGGACAAAATAATGAATATGAGTGTTGTGCTAATGAAGCTAAGGCATTTCTGGAAAAGACAGGTAAACTCAGAAATATGAAAATGAAGGACACAGGAGAAAGCAGTGATTTCAGAACTTGTATTGACTTTAGAAGGAACCATGCAGTTAGGATAGCAGAGTTTAGAATTTAGGAAGAATCTAGATTAACAGAGATCTATACTCAGTTTCATTTTGTTACATTCTGTGAAAGATCTACACAAAACACCAGAGAGGAGATTTGAAGCTGCAGTGATATTTTAAGTCCCGATGGAAATTAAACTAGATTTCAGAATGAGCATGTAAGAATTTGCATGAAAGAAATTCACGTGGATTTGTTCTACTAATAAAACTAAAATGTATGAAAGGGACTATTGCTCAGAGGAAGAATCTACACATTATGGAATAGTTTGCACTATCAATCAATGTTTTCTATCTAAATGCAGAAAAATGCTGATGTACAAATTTGTGAGTGATTTATTTTCACTTCAGCTCATCTGCCTTGGGCCTCAGTTACATGGTTCTTTACATTTTCCAGATGAATGGCGTCAGTGTCTTATGATAGAATTTAGGACAAAAATTATTTATAATGGAGCACATTTCAATAGCAGCGAAAGTGGCAAATTTTCCCTTATTTTAAATTTGAAAATTTTGGGTCCCAGTACATTTGTACTTTATTGGAGTCGAGGATTTATTTTGCTGACACATGTTGATGGGCCAAGGTAAGGAGCATTTTCCTCTCATAAGAAGAGAAACATGGCTTTGAAAGTTGTTCACAGCAGTAAAGATCATCATGTAATGTGACGTGGAAAAAATTAACTGGACACTATTTTTCAAAAATATTTTCAGAATCACTAAAAATACACTTCTTCATTTTCAGTCTCTCTGTCTCTGTCCCTCCCTCTTTCTCTCTGTGTCTCTGTCCCTCTAATCCATCTCTCCCTCTATCTCCATCTCTCTATATATTTATCATTCTCCATCTGTGTCTCTCTGAATACATCCTAGAATTCAAAATCCCATATGAGAAAGGTTACCTAAAGAGCAGCTAGCTTTAGGAGTCTACATATCTAGTCTAACCCAAACACTTCTGGAACTTCTATTTCAAAAATACTTCAAGGTGGTTTACAAGATATTGAAGAATATTTATTTTTCATTGAAATAATATACTTAGCTTGGGGGTACCTGAGTGGTTCAGTCGGTTAAGTGTTTGCCTTTGGCTCAGGTCATAATCCCAGGGTTCTGGGATTGAGCCCTACATCAGGGTTCCTGCTCAGCAGGGAGTCTACTTCAACCTCTCTCCCTTCACTGCCACATCCCCTCTCGAACTCTCTCTCTCTCAAATAAAGAAATTAAATGATTAAATATGTATATGTATATTTATGTATAAATATACATATAATACATAATATACATTATATACATATATGTGTATAATATATATATGTATATACATATATATATCTACCTTTCAAATCAAGTCATTTTCTCTAACCTGACAGTTGCTATTATTCCTTAGACTTAATACTGGAAAAGATGTATTATTTCAAGTCAAATAATAAAAATCATTTGCCCAGGGGCGCCTGGGTGGCTCAGCAGTTAAGCATCTGCCTCTGGCTCAGGTTGTCATCCCGGAGTTCCCGGGATCAAGTCCCCTGCATGGAGCCTGCTTCTCCCTCTGCCTATGTCTCTGCCTCTCTCTGTGTCTCTCATGAATAAATAAATAAATAAAATTTTAAAAAAGAAAATCATCTGCCCGTGCAAAACATTTCTGTGAGAGTTACAAATAATCTCACTGGTCTGATAAAGAAAAAGACAAAAGGCTAAAGAACACCCTTAAAAGAGAGCTACAAGAGGTAGGGTTTATTTTTCTCACATATGTCTGAAGATGACTTCCCTTAGAGCTTTTTCAACTGCTGTCAGGACTGGCCAGGTTGCAATTCACTTGGCTCTTCCCTGATGGCCTTTTGACAGTTGTCATATCTGTAATCATTTCTTGTTTAATGTAAGATAACTGAGAATCGATCTTGGGATATCACTCAGCAGAGGACTAGTGCAACCTCCAAAACACAACGTGGTTAGTTATGTTTTAGGACACCTGCAGAAAGTTTATACTACTTGGCTTCTAAGTTTCCCTCATAGAAATATATTAAGGAAATAAGAAATATATGCAAAAAAAAAGAATGTTTACCACTATGCACCCAATTTTTATACTAGGAATTTTAGAATCATCCAATGAGCCTGGTTATAAATGGCTATATAATGTATATATATGAATATATATGTATGCACATATACCCCCATATATAATATTATATATGTTCTTTTAATAAAAGTAGCTAGCAAAATATATAGGTAGAAAATATATGAATATGTTGATGGATATCTCCTACCAAAGCACATTTTGCAAGTAGTTTTCAATATTTTTTTTATGCTTCTCTGGATGCTCTAAATTTTCTAAAATTAGGATTACTGTTTTAATCTGAAAATGTTGAATATAATAAGGAAAGTAACAGTTTTGCTTTACTCTGAAAACAATTGCATGCATCATTGCAGATATATCTAAAGCAATACCTCATATTGGAATATAGAGCTTCTGATGTGTATTTCATGGAATTTAATAGCAGACCTTTGTGCATCTTTGTTATATATCAATTTTAAAGCCACTTCCTGATAGTCTATCTCAATATCACCTTGGAAACATGAACTGTAACATGCATATTTTCCCTACATAAAAGTTGCATGAATAATCAATATAATACTTCATGTTTTTGCAACTCAAAAATTAAAGTACTTTTATAGAACGTCAGTATGAATCATGTATTTTATATTTTGCTGCTTCAATTGGCCTATTGGCCTGTTATCTCATTATTAAAATCTTTAAATGTAACAAGTCCACCCCTATTTTCTATCCTGGTACTAAAATTAAAATTTTATAATTTGGAGCCCTTCATTAGATATAGAGAAAAATGTTTTCTCCTTTTAATGAATTTAAGTGGAAAAAATTTACAAAATAAGAATTTAATAGGATCCAAGCACCAAATTTTAGAATTACAATTCCCATTAAAATGTCTCAATAACAATTTAATATAGTTTTTTCATATACAGTTGGCTTCCTAAATCATAGACATTTGCTGAGTGTGCAGCATCATCAAGTTTACAATTATACTGGGAGCACTATTTTCAATGTCTTAACTTTAGTACGTCTGCATTATTAAACATCATTGCATGGCTTTAAATATGCAATGACCCAAACTTAGAACAATTCCTCTTTTATCCATATTTCAAAACAGTTTCTCCTAATATGACTCTAAATTGTCCTGTATTAAATACTCAGAAATAGTCAGATAAGGATGATATGAACTCAACACAAAGTTCAAACCAGTATAAATTATTAATATGGTCCTATTTCTAGCTGTGAAGCCCAAAGTCTACCCATTGCACTGTCAGCCAGTTTTCAGGAGTCAAATGAATGACCTCCTTTTCCCTAGGATTGTACTCATGAGAACAAATGTCATAAAAAGGAAAAATGATAAAGCTGGTATTTATTACATATTTCCATGTAAATTTAATGACGATTGCAACTTATTTACATCTTTTCAATTTATTTATACAGTGGATATATTTCATGCAAATTTCAAATGCACCCTAATTTAGAGGAATATGAGTAATCTTACATATAATAATCAATATTACCTGATCTTAAATTTTCCAAGATTTATAAGTCTAAGACTGACATGAGTAGATGAACTATCCTTTGTTATTTTCATTTTATTCTGTAAAGGACAGAATTAATCATCCAGTTTTCCAAGACAAATCCTAGGGATCCAATCTTGTATCTATTCTCCTCTTCTATCCTATCTATCAAACACGCACACACATACACAACCCATTTTATCAGCAAATAAGAGATTCGGGGAAATATGAATTCCCTTGAAGCAGGTAATGACAGTAGATGAGAGTTCTTACAAAGAGCTACACAGGGTAAGAAACACCAGAGCTTTTTCTCTAAGGGTAGCAAATTTCACTGGGTGTCTGGTCCCCAGATCTCCAATCTCCTTTCATTATTCAAATTGGGTGGATTCATTACTTTCTGAATACCTCCTGACATGGTAGGAATGGCTATCTGCAAGCTGATCCCTAGACTTAACACTTTCTTGCCTGCTTATCAGGAAAGTGATTCAAAGTCGATTTTCAGGGACTGATTTTTCCAACAGACCCAGGCTCTACCTGTGCCTAAAAATCTTTTTCTACAAAAGTCAGTTCATTTCTCAAATTTATCTCCTCTTCCTCTCCCCTCCCCTACTATCAACACATGCCTTTTGCTGTCTTCCTCCACCACCTCTGCTTTGGAATATCACTAAAGCTTCTAACATTTTGATCTGGATGATTTGAAATAGCTGTGTAACTATCTAGAGAAAAATCTAATTCTTTCAGAAGGTACTGTGGAATTTTCATACTCTTCAGGGGAAGATTAACTTACTAGATGAATAGCCCCATAAGCTGATGTTTCAAGGTCTGATGGTCTACTTGTGTGGAATCAAGTGTACCCCAGAAAGAGAGGGAAAAGGAAGGAGGACCTGTTGGGAGGATAAAGAGTACTGGAGTGAGAGTTTATTAGAAGAATCTTAATGAAGTTTATTAAATTGCATCCTATGTGGTTTGGGACTTGTATATCCTGCCCCATTTCTTCTGCAAGATGATGCAGACAATGTTACTTTATAAACTCCAACCCTTGCTCCATGGACAGTACAATGATATAGATGCACAAGTCCACTGGTTCTCAAATGCTGGCAATCATCAACACTACCTCGAGGGCATAATAAAACACATATGCTAGGCCCTACTGCTAGAGTTGGAATTGGTATGTCTAAAGTGGAGCCTAAAATTTTTGTTTCTAATAAACATCTAGCAGCTGGTGTTGCTGGTGGGAAACCACATTTAGAGAACCCCTGGTTAACCCATATTAATTTGATACTATTAAAGAATTCTTCTTATTTTGGTTCCAACCTCAAGTTCCTAAGCAGAGCTACAGAAGCCAAATTTTTATCTCAGCAAGAGGAAATCTAAGGAAAGCATCACATTAGTTATCTCTTCAGATTACAGGTGACCTCAAGTGTAACGTAGTCATAAATGTGGTGCTTACTAGGAGGTAGAGAATACTAGCCAAATTTAATAGCTGGTGAGGAATAAAACCCCAAGTTTAAAACACACACACACACACACACACACACACACACATACACACACACAGACCCCTTCATATGACTTTTGTCCTCCCTATGAGGATCAGTAAGAGTCATGAAATCGCTTCACCTTCTTAACACTGAAATTTTCTGTATTCATTTCGAATTGAATGATCACTTTCATAAGATAATCTGAATAAAAGAAAGATCATCTTCTCACTTTCATTTATGAAAGTAACAGTAACATTCTGACTTCCTAACCAGATGTTGGGATATCATCATAAGATATCAATTCCTCCATTCCACAAGCTGAAAAACTATTTACCAACTCAACTTGATAAAATTAGATGAGCAGTTTCATTTGGCACTTAGAGATACACTTTCTTCTCTTTGTGTTTGTGTCCCACCCTCATTCTCCTCCTTCTTGTTTTCCCTCCATTCTTGAGTAAATTTATCCTGCACTCACTCAATCCTAGGCACTGTATTAGACAGGCTATGACAGTAAATGGACTTTATGGCATAAAGTCCAGAATGATAACTGGAAGTCCAGAAATGATAACTGACATCATTAGGACAGAGTGTGCAAGAAACATCCGGTAGATAGCTAACGAAAATTAAGCATGTGAATGAGGACAAGAGAAAAATTTGGGAATATAATCTGCCTCTGTCTTTGTTACTTAGGAATTGGACACATCATCAATTCAGAATAGAACTTGAGGCATGAGAATTAATATCACTACTTCTGTCAAAATGGCTTTACCCATTTGATCTTTCAAACTCTTGGCCAGGTATATAAAACTACAAAACATAAACAATTTCACTGTTGCATTACATTTCTGAAAATTAATTTATAGAAACAGTTTTTCATCTGAATTAACAGCTCCTTTTTTTTTAATAGATGGCTTACCTGGGCAAAGAGCTTGCTTATCAGGCAGTGGTCTGTTTATGAGAGTTCATTTTACATATTGCTCTCCAGCTCTCTCCATGAATCCCAAAATATCATGTCATTAACTTTATCCATTTTTTAAAGATTTAATTTATTCATGAGAGACACAGAGAGAGAGAGGTACAGACACAGGCAGAGGGAGAAGTGGGCTCCATGCAGGGAGCCTGATGTGGGACTTGATCCCAGGACCCTAGGATCACTCCCTGAGCCAAAAACAGATGCTCAACCACTGAGCCCCCCAGGTGCCCCAGCTTTATCCAATTTTGATCAGTTTCCCACCTTTCAGTCAATATTAATATCTTTCTCCACACTGATCATTTCAAAATTTTACGAAGATTCTGCCAAAGCAGCATTCTCTGCTACTGCATTAGGTGTAATAAATAGCTTCGCTTGGTCAGAAGGATTGTTAGGTGACAAGCAACCAGGATTTGAGTCAACACGCAGAGAAGAGTAGTAATTCCCAATCTGGTAAGAACAGGTTTGAACACATTGGTTTTATCCAAAATATTATCATTGCAGTGTAATATTATTTGTGTACACATAGAAGACACTTTAAAATGGGTTTTTGTGGTTGATTTCCATGACATTTTTAAGATTTTATTTATTTGAGAGAGAGAGAGAGCGAGCAAGAGCATGTGTATGTTGGAGGGTGATGGTATGGGTGTAGGGAGAGGGAGAGGCAGACTCCCCACTGAGCAGGGAGCCCAATGCCGGGCGGATCCCAGGACCCTGAGATCATGACCTGAGCAGAAGACAGATTCTTAACCTACTGAGCCAGCCAGGCGCCCCTCCATGACATTTTTAAATACCCAAAATGCTTACATTTATTTGCACCCACGCAATTTGAAAAGGTGCATTTAGCTATACTTTTAAAGATTTACACATATAATCTGGAGTTTTTTTCAATTTCCAGGAGGAAAAAAAATGTTAAATTTATGTGTGGCATTGCCCAGCTTATCCTCAGCAGGTGTAGAATGGAAACCTCATGTTTTCTCACACCTAAACCCATGCACTTCACAAGCAACAGAAAACATCTATTTCTTGGAAATTTCTGGACTGTGTTTATTTCTACCCTAGCAATGTTTTCAAAGGGTTTAGAGAATAAAAAATGTCAATTATCAGGAAATGATAGGCCAAAACAGTAAAAAAGGTAACCTACCTGTTAATTGGATCGCTTTTGTGAACTTCATCTACAAGATCTACCCACTGATTACTCTATAATTTGCCTTGTAGAGTCATAAGTTTTCATTGCCACACTTTTGATGTCTTGATAACTCTTTCAGCAAATCAGCTGCCTTTGATCCCCTTTGGGGCCTGTGCTCTAAAATGTGATCTATGAATTTGCAGCAGGCATCTTGCTAGAACTGCAGAATCTTGGGGCCCCACCCAGGCTTACTGAATTCAGAAACATGACCCCTCAGGTATTCCTACACACACACTAAAGTCTCATAAGTACATCTATTGGCATAAGTGTAGGTAAAAATCCTGTTCCTGCTTGCAATATTTGGTGTCCCAGTATCTTTATACTTCACCTAGGAATAAGTAACAGTGATCTCATGCAGCCACATTGCTTTAGAGAAAATATATTGGGGTGGGATTAATTCAGAATAAGTTATACTTCTATATTAAAAACAATATTTGTTTTTCTGAAAATTTTACACAAAATCCTATTGCCCAAAGTCATTCCTGAGTTCCTGCATTTTATTAACCCACTGACCATAATCTGCTTTCAAAAGTTCATCTATTCTATTCATTATGAAAACATTCTCTTGTATCACTATTAAGTTTGACATTTGAATTTAAAATGTCAATAAATGCAGAGACAAGAGCCTGTGAGCAATCAGAGCATGCCCTTCATTTTATTTAAAAGTAATGGTTATACTATATGTTGGCAAATTAAAAAATAAAAGTAATGGGAATACTGCCACTTTGAGATTCTGTTAACATTTTGTAAAACAACAGATAAAAAACTTTAAGGGCAATAACACACTGAAAAATAATGTGAGCACTGGCAATTTTATCTCATGGCAACTACTAGCATCATGACCACATGATGCTCATAAAAATTAGTGTAAATATTTTTGGTAATTATAAGAAAACTAAATGGTAGACATTAAGCATATACATATCATGTTTAAAAATCAAGTCAATTAATATCAATATGTAATAATGATGGACGAATATACTTGAAGCAATTGTCTTTTTTCCAAATATAGGATGTCAGTAATGATCTTTGTGAAAATCCATCTTCCTATGTCTCTAAAGAAATCAATTTAATCATATTGTCTTTCACCTGACATAGACTTTGGTCATTCAATTCCATTTCCTTGGATCGATAAGGCTTCAAATTACCATTCTTATCTGTTTGCTTGCCTTGGGTCATTGCATAATTTCTTTCATGATTTTAAAAAAGAATTAGATTGGGGATCCCTGGGTGGCTTAGCAGTTTAGCGCCTGTCTTTGGCCCAGGGCACAATCCTGGAGTCCTGGGATTGAGTTCTGCACCGAGCTCCCGGCAGGGAACCTGCTTCTCCCTCTGCCTGTGTCTCTGCCCCCCTCCTCTCTCTCTCTCTCTGTGTGTGTGTGTGTGTGCCTATCATAAATCAATCAATCAATCAATCAATCAATCTTTTAAAAAATAAAAAAAATAAAAATAAAAAAGAATTAGATTAACAAAACTTCAAGCCAATACCTTTTCATTAACCCTCCTAAAATGCTTCCCCAACCAAATGTTTTTGACAATTTTGTATTGAAACTTCCTATTCCCAGCTTCTGAAGCCAGCAAACACCTTAGTGCTGAGACCACTTATAATTATAATGCTTATTAGAATTTTGTACCAATATCCTTTTCATCTGAAGTGTTTTGGGTACTTTATAATCACCACATAAGCCTCAAGTCAGAGACTCCCACTGAGATCAAGAGGGAGCTGTAGAATAATATCTACCAGCAAATGAAGAAGGATTTAAGTTAGGAAAAATAAATTGCCAAGCTTTTGACAGCGTTAACACCTGCTCCCTCTATATCTGATTACTGATGTTCAAATCCACAGGTAGTCAGGACTACATAGTGTTTTATCCTAGAACAACAAACTCATGTTTAAGAAGCTAATGTTGCTCTAACTTAAGACACAGACTTCCCTTACATGGGGACTATGTTTTCTGGTCTTATCATATTGCTTGATCCACAATACCATATTTTATTCCAAATATTTTAAGTAAATATGATTTGACTTCAAGAGGAGTCAAAACAGCTTCATATATAACATAACACAATGCAGGTTTTTAAAAATTTTGTTTATGATAAATATGGAGAAAATACAAACTAAATGAATATAAAATAAAAATTAGCCTAACAACACCAACAAGAAATAATCACTATTAATATACTTATATGTTATATTATAAGTGTGTCTACACACTCTAATATGTATACATTTTTTAATATAAGTAAAATAGTATTTATGATATTGAGCCTGGTTTTTAGCTCCTTCAATAATACACTAATGATACTATTATACAATTTGCTTTTTCTCCATGTGTTGACCCTCTTCCTTCTACCTCTTTCATCTGCCTTGGGGTCCATCACATACTCATTGCTGAAACCAGCTTTCTTTCCAGTGCCCTGTATAAGCCAATAATACCTCCCAAAGTCATGAGGTCCAAATCCCTATAAATGTTACCTTATTTGGAAAAGAGGTCTTTGCCAATAATATTAAGTTAATAATCTTGGGATGGAAAATTTATCCTTATTGTCCAGGTGGCATGATTTTTATAAAAGGAATGTATAAGAAAATCTGACACACACAGAGGAGACAGGAAGACAGAGGCAGAGATGAGAGTGATGTAGCCAAAGCCAGGAATGTCTGATGCAATCAGAATCAGAAGTGAGTAAGTGGGTTTCTCCATGGAGCTTCCAGAAGAAGGGTAGTCCTACCAACCCCTTGATTCCAGCCCAGTTAGAATGATTTGGGATTTGTGGTTGCTAGAACTGTAGGATATTACATGTTATATAGATATGATAAGATAAATAATGTTTTAGGCCACCAAGTTTGTGATAATTTGTGACAGCAACCACAGGAAATTACTGCATACTTCCAACATCTTCCCCTCTTTTTTTCCATTACCTGCGTATTTGAAACCCAGTCAAGTGACTCAACCAACTATATCCTATAAGCAGGTTTTCAAGTGGCCAAATATTGCTGGAGACAACATTCTGTAGAACTGATTCTTGTCCCTAAAGTACTGTTCCCTAGCCACAAGGACCTTGAAAAATCCCTGGCCAGGGAATCATTTTTCTATTGACCCATTGCCTTCACACTGCTCAAGGAGCCTCCATCTTTAACACGACTCTTGCTTTATGCTATGTTCTCTCCTGTACTGACATAGTCTATAATTCAGGTCTAAAGCAAAACTATTTGCAATAAAAATATTTGCAATTAAAAAATCCCATGCAGTCCTCAATTTCTCACTTCCAATTCAATCCTCTTCTCACTTCTATTTCTTCTATTTCATTGATATTTCTATTTAAAATAGAAATCCAATGTCATCTGTGCTAAGTTTAAAGTCTTCCCAGTGATTTGGAAATAATTTCTGATAAATCCCATGTATCTTTGGTTTATGTTTAATTAAAAACATGTGGAATCCAGAGAATACATGATGTCTCTGACTGTATAGTTTTTGAGGTAATTTATGAAGTGAGAATATCAGTGCAATTGCTTTTAGGAATGCTATGTGCTCTATACAATATTTTACATTATTCTGAAAGAAAAGATAAGGAATAAATTCTGTATCTATTGTGTACTTGTTTTTTTTTTAAAAGAAAGACATTTAAATCTAATCTGTATCTATTATGTTATATGTTGCTATGAAATTAAGTTCCTGTTTAAGCCTTTTAACTAAAAAAAGACAAACTTTCTGTAATTTGAAAACTTGGGTTTTTTTAAAAGTAATTTAAAGGTTTCTTGCCTTAACCCTTAAATAACTGGTGCTTGTTCTAAAGAATTTGTTCACTAGAATATTTATTTAACAGTGTTTTTTTTTTTTTCCAATTAATGTTATTACTACATCGGTCTCAAGAGGTGATCTTTTTTACATACTCTCCTTGCAATAATTAACCTGTAATCATGACATGAGAGAGCTAAGCACAAATAGCTCCTGTAAAGGACCTAATTTACACTTTTCCAATCAGAAATATATCTAAGGCTATTGTTTGGAGGAATTTATTATTTTACAGGCTAATAACTGAACCCATCAAATTACTATAAAACATAATGCGCACACTTTAGCAGAAATTCACATTCTTTCTTGGTTGCTCTTGTCAAAAGGGTTAAAACCACTTATAGAATTAATTTTAAAAAGCCCTCAATTCAGAATTCACTATAGTAAGGAAGACAGCTACTGACACATTCCTTCAGTAGAGGTTTGAAAGATTTGAAAGAAGAGTGACTTTTCAAGAGTGAAAGAAGGTTTAAGACAAGCTTCGATTGGTGTTCCTTTAGGGTAAAATTACTTATTAGGTTGGGTCTTTGGAAAAGAAGAAAGTTACTGGTTGTTTTTCAAATATTTTTGCCATATAATACATGCCCCTATACACTGGTATATTAGGTGGGGTTTTCCAGGTTGCGTAGGATAATATGAGTTTTCCTGTTTCAACTAAAAGAATACCTGGATCTAATATCTTGTATAAGCAACTATGAAATCCCATTCTTACTTTCCTTTTATTTCGCATCAATAATATTTATACTTTGCTTGATGTTGCTCATTTTTCTAGTTTCTAAATTTTGGAATTACTTGGGTATTGATGTTGTCTTTTTTTCTCTCATTTTATAATCTCACCCTTGGATTTTATGTATTGGCATTGCTCTAAATAACCTTCAGGTATACATCTCTAACTCATCACCATCCTCTGAAATCCAGCTACAACCATCCATGAAACTTCTGCATATCTACCCACAATTTAGCCATTGATCAAAAGACCCACTGGCTCTTTCTTAAGCCTTTCCCAGATAAATCAATGGCACCATCATTTTTCAGAACAGTTAAATTTATGGAAAAATTGAGCAGATAGCACAGAGATTTACCATATATACCCCTTCACAAACACAGAGACACATATGACCCTGTTATTAATACCTTGCATTAGTGTGGTACATTTATTACAATTAATGGAGCAATATTGATATATTATTGTTAACTAAAGTCCATTGTTTACATTAAATTTAAATTTCACTGTTTGTGTTGTAAAGTTTTATGGGATACATAATGTCATGTGTCCTCCATTACAGAATCATACAGAATAGCTTCATCAGCTACTAAAGAAAACCAGAGCCAGACAGTAACTAAAGAGGTAAAAGTGTCTTTTATGTATGTACTGTTGCAATAGGGGAAAAGAGACCTAGTTATAACTGGGCTCAGTATGGCATGAAGAAACGGGGGTTTCTAGCCAAACAAGCAGGGTGGTAACCAGTAGATGGAAAATTTCTAAGAGAAATATCAGCGGCCAGAAGGGATTCTGGATAAATAAATTTGGCAATATTCTTGGTGAAGGCAGACCAGCGTGGTCAGATATCAAGAATGGGGTATTGTCTCTAAATTGGCTTAATAGGATACTTGCTATAACTAGGCAATGCAGGTCCTGTAAGGATGGATTCCAAGGTTGAGGACTAGAGGGCTTAGGGGAGCCTGATGGAAGTTTGGTTAGGAAGAGAGTTTTCCACTCTTTCCACGACTCTTCATTCGTCTTTCACACCACACCACTCACCACTCTATAGTCCCTGGGAAACCACTGATCTTTTTTTACTGTCTCCCATAGTTTAAAAACCCAACACCAAAACCAACATCCCAATTTTCTCATATTTTATCTTCTAGAAGTAGTACAGTTTTGCATTTTACATTTTAGGTCTACAATCAATCCTTTTTGAGTTAATTTTTGTGAAAGATGTGAGATTAATGTCTAAATTCACTTTTTTTGCATATTGATATCCAATTTTTCAAGCACCATTTATTCAAAGATTCAATCTCGTTTGGATTGACTTTGCTCCTTTTTGGAAGATCACTTGACTCTATATGTGAGGGTCTATCTCTGGGATCACTATTCTGTTCCATTGACCTATTTGTCTATTCTTTTATCAATACCATGCTGTCTTGAAACTGTAGTTTTATGGGGATTCTTGTAACCGAGTAATGACAGTCCTCCAACTTTGTTTCTCTTCAGCAATGTGTTGATATTCACAGTCTTTTGCCTCTCCTTGTAAGCTTTAGATTCAGTGTGTGGGCTGAAAAAAACAGCTTGCTGGGATGTTGATTGGGACTGGATAGAATCTATATATCAACATGGGAAAAACTGACACCTTAAAAATATTGATTCTTCCAATCCATAAAAAAGGAACATATTCCCATTTATCGAGATCATCTTTGACTTCTTTCAACAGAGTTTTGTGGTTTTCCTAATATAGAACCTGTATATTTTTCTTAAATTTATACCAAAGTGGGGTACCTGCATAGTTCCATCAGTGAAGCATCTGCCTTCGGCTCAGGTCATGATCCTGGGGTCCTGGGATGGAGCTCAACATCAGGCTCTCTACTCTGTAGGGAGCCTGTTTCTTCCTCTCCCTCTGCCTGCCGCTCCCCCTGCTTGTGCTCATTCTCTCTGTGTGTCTGTCAGATAGATAGATAGATAGATAGATAGATAGATAGATAGATGATAGATAGATGATAGATAGATAGATAGATAGATAGATAGATAGATAGATGATAGATAGATAGATAAACAAGCTCTTTTAAAAAATAAGACCGAAGTATTTCACTTTTGTTTTTGTTGTTGCTATTTTAAATAGCATTGTATTTTCAATTTCAAATAACAATCATTCATTGCTGATACATAAGAAAACAATTGACTTTTACATATTCACCTTATATCCTGAAATCTTGCTATAACTTTTGAGTTCCAGGAGTTTATTTTTGTCAATTCTTTTGGATACTCTACATAAACAATCATGTTATCAGTAAATAAATATAGTTTATTTCTTGCTTTCCAATAGGTATACCTTTAACATTCGTTTTCCTTTTTTATTGCATTAACCAGGACTTCCAGTAGGATGTTGAACAGGAATGGTGAGGGGGTTATCCTTGCCTTGTTCCTAATCGTAGGGGAAAAGCATCTAGTTTTTCACCATTAAGCATAGTGTTAGCTGCTACTTTTATGTAGATTCTCTTTATCTAGTGGAACAAGTTCCCTTCTGCTCCAAGCTTGCTGAGAGTTTTTATGATGATTGGGTGCTGAATGTCATCAAAGGCTTTTTCTGCTGTTACCAAGTAAAGCTACATTTTAGAAATTTGGGTGGACCTTATTTGTGTGAATACTTTTCTGAAGATTTTGAAAAATACAAGGACAACTCCTATTATTTTTAGGATGCTTTGTGAGATAACTAGTGAAAACACTTTCATGAAGTATATTAAAAATTAAAATCATAAATGTATATTTTTAGATACTGGATTTGGCCCACTATGATTATACAATAAAATTTTAAATTATAAAATATAAACCCACTCTAAATCTTTTTTGGGGTAGAGTAAAAATATATATGATATTCAATCAAGAAAGGAACGTTTTTGTTTTTTAGTGTGGGGCACTGATCCTTGGAAAGTTTTGAATGTTAAAATGGTATTAATGTCTTTAGAATAAGCTACTTTATACAGAATAAACTACTTTATAAAATATTTGTTTAGATCATTTTTATTGATTTATAATTCATGTACAATAAAATGTGCCTATTTTAATTGTATCATTCAATGACTTAAAAAAAAAGTAAGCTGCCATATAACAACCACCACAATCATGATGCAGTCCACTTCTGATATTTTGTAGTCAATCTCCTCCTTTACACAGAGCCCCCTCACAACCACTGATCTGCTTGCCATCACTGTCATATTGCTTTTTTTAAGAATTGTATGTAAATGCAATCATATACCATGTACTCTTTTGTGTCTGTTATCTTTGCCTCAACATAGTACTTTTGAGATTCATCCATGTTACAAATAAGGAAAATATTTTTCTTCATAGATTAAATTAAACTTTAGGAAGGTAAAAGAAATCTAACAGGATGTTCAGAGGTAGCCAAGATTTCTCTGTATTTCAGCACCAATTTTCCTTACAAACTGGCTATTTTGTTGATTAAAGATGGACACATGAAGTCAAGATCTGAAGTTAGTGAATCTGGAGCATATCAACTTGCAATTGATCAAGCAGACATTGAGATGGCTCATTATAATACCATTTTTCTTCCTTTGTAAATTTTTTTAGGTTCCTTATCCATTGTTTTTTGTTTTGTTTTGTTTTGTTTTAAAATTTTTATTTATTTGACATGGAGAAAGACAGTGAGCACAGACAGGGGGAGCAGCAGGCCGAGGGAGAGGGAGAAGCAGGCTCCCACTCTGTAGGGAGCATGATGTGAGGCTGGATCCCAGGACCCCAGAACCACAACCTATCTGAAGGCAAATGCTTAACTGAGTTGCCCAAGCATCCCTCTTTATCCATTGTTATTGATAAAATTATACATTTTTGCTGATGAAGTTACTCCCCTTCATCCTGACTTAAGTTTGGGTATCTTGCAAGCAAAATGCAGGAGTGTGATCTGATACAAACAAAACAGTCTCAGAAAAGATATAAGTAGGTGTTTCCTTGAGTGTAATTGGAGTTTTTCCACCTGGCTCTGTTAAAATGTTAAGCTGATATGATCCAGTATTGGGAAGACTTATGAATTGTTAAAATATATAACAATGGGTATGCTTTCAAGATTGGAAAAAAACAGCAGTCTGTGCTGATTGAAATGATCTAGTAAAAGAAAAAAAAAAGAAAAAAAAAAACTATGATGCAGTAGAAAGCAGAGAGAGCCACCGGTGCCATGCACATTACTGGTGAGGATGGTCAAGTGCAAGAACAGAGATGTTGGCTGCATAGGGGCCTCCTAAGCATTTCTTCTATGCTTATAAGCTATAAGTGAGCTTAAGCACAAATGTAGGTGGCAAAATGTGTAGTGGTAGAACTTTAAGTTCTTTCTGGCTACTTCTTAATGAGGGCATGCAGTTATTAATTACAACCTTGGCAATGAAGGACTGAGGTAGTGGGGAGGCTAGAGCTTTGGAGAAGATCTAGATACTGAAAGAACATCAAGATACTGAGAGGCTTGGGGGGCATCTGGGTGTCTCAGTTGGTTAAGAGTCTGACTCTTGATGCTGGCTCAGGTCATGATTTCAAGGTCATGAGATTGAGCCCCGCCTAGGGCTCCATGCTCAGTGTAGAACCTGCTTAAGATTCTCCCTCTCTCTCTCTCTCTCTCCCTCTGCCCCTTCTCCTCTCTCTCGCTGTCTCTCTCTCTCTCTCTAAAAATAAATAAATAATAAAATAGATACCAAGAGGCTTGGAATGTTGAAATACCTGAGTATGGTGGCAGGTACAGTGCTAATGTGACCATGCCTTAGAAGCGAAAACATTCAAGAAATGTAGGTAAGCAATAAGGATTTGGAACACGACTATAAGAAGTGGAAGGTTGTGGTATAATTTTATATTGCTAAATTCAAAGCTGGGGGTTAGAAGAAGATGAGGTGTGATCTATCTGGAAGACACCTCGTCATCTCTAGGCCAAAGTCATGAGATGTAGGAGAAATAAAGGGGTACCAGAGTTAAAAGTTTTCTCCATGAAGTTTCAGTTATTTGGTAGAACTAGAAAGTCAAGTGCACATTGAGAGAAGAGATGAGCTTTTTGGAGATTTTCTGCTGAGTTCCCAAGAGCAATAAGGAGAATTTGAGGGATTGGAGGAAGAATTGGAAATGGAAGGTCACCACAGGGACTGATTGAGTGGCATGTGGATCTGGCTCAGGATGACCTAGAAGTCCTGGACTTCTGTGGAGACTAAGATAAGAAGGGTTATGGGCCATAATGAGACTAACACTAGTAGCCTCAAGGCAGAGGACTGTGGTGAAGGCTAAGTGTTTGGAGGGAAGGAAGGGTTGTGGTCTTTCCAGAAACAAGTATCATTCTGGGATACTGTTCATCCTGCCAATATAGCAATGGAGGTCAAGTACAAAAAGGTTCTTTTCCACAAATCTTTGAGGATCCCTTTTCTGTTTAAGAAAAACTCTCTGTCTTAGAATGCCCTAATTTGAAGGAAGAAATTAGATAGATGATAAATGGGTGGTAGGTAGAAAATAGATGATAAATAGGTAGATGATGATGATGATGATAATAAATAGATGATAGACAGATAGATAATAGATAGATAATGTACTTGGCTCGTTTATCTAAAGAACCTCCCTTTAATGGGAAGTAGAAGCTCCTCTATGCATCTTTCTAAGATTTGAAGGACACCTTTTCCTAGAAGAGGGTGCTGAAAAAAGATCTGATGAACTTCATTTTATTTTATTTTATTTTATTTATTTTATTTTATTTTTTATTTTTTTTTTTAGATCTGATGAATTTTAACACAATATTTAAACCTGAAGTTCTGACCTATTTCAGATTTGGAAAATTTTGATTGTATTAAGCATCAAACCAGAATAATGAATCCATTACATACAATCAAAGTAACACTGGTGTTCTAAATATATTTAATGTGGAAGATTTCTCATCCATGTAATTGACTACAATAAAAGTTAATATAAAATTTAGAAATATTGCATTTATTACTGATAATAGAATTATTTTGCCTTGTTATTTTTACTTAAAAATTAGATTTTGATCTCTATGTATCTATGAATCTATATACCATATTATGTACCCAAAAACAAATTATCACAGAGACATAATCATGTATGTTCTGTACACTTCTGAACAAAATTAGTCTGAAAAAAGTTCAATCTATTACATACCCCAGGGTTAAATTAGGTTTATACATCCACTCAATTTTTTGCTGTTTTTTAAGGTTTTTTTTTTCAAAGATTGTATTTATTCATTCATGAGAGACACAGAGAGAGAGAGAAAGAGAGAGGCAGAGACACAGGGAGAGAGAGAAAAGCAGGTTCCCTGAGGGGAGCCTGATATGGGACTCAATCCCAGAGCCCCAGGATCATGACCTGAACCAAAGGTAGATACTCAACCACTGAGCCACCCAAGTGCTCCTGTTTTTTAAGTTTTTACTGTTTACATTCAAATGTACGTGCAGTCTCAATATTCTATAGTTAAGACCCAAATAAAATCTTTCAGCTCTGTCAAAGTTCCCTTTTACAAGAAGAGATGCCATTTTGACTCAAGGCAGCACATGAACAGTAGCAACCAGGAGCAGTTTTTCTTCAAATATTAAGACTTATATTAGAGTTGGTGCGTTTTGTTTTGTTTTGTTTTGATTTTTTTTTTTGAGAGAGAAAGAGAGAGCTGGAGGGGGAGGAGCAGAGGGACAAGGACAGGGAAAGAGGACCTCAAGCAGGCTCCACACCCAGTGCAGAGCCCAACTCAGGATGCAATCTCACAACCCTGAGATCATGACTTGAGCTGAAATCAAGAGTTGGCCACTTAACTGAGCCACTAAGCCGTCCCAAGTTGTGCATTTTTATAACTGCCTGGGGATCTGAAATCCCACTGTTTAATTGCATGCAGGTATGAGACATTGCAAAGGATTTATGACTATGACTTCAAGCTTGATCATGAGTTGGGATCTATGATCAGAAAACACCTTTCTTCCTGTGGCCCTCAGGCTGGGCTAGTCTCTTTGAGGCAGTAATTATTTTGTATGTCTCAGAAGGATAAACTTTATGGATCTTATAAAATTTTGTTAGTAAATTATGAAGGGAAAACAAAGTCTTTTTTGAGTAAACCTCCAGTCATTTGGCCATTTGCAACTGATTTATTTTCACTATTAGAAACCTTATCTTTTGCTTAACTAGTATAGTTTAATTAGAAAATTAATTTGTGGGATCCCTGGGTGCTGCAGCAGTTTAGCGCCTGCCTTTGGCCCAGGGCGCGATCCTGGAGACCCGGGATCAAATCCCACGTCGGCTCCCGGTGCATGGAGCCTGCTTCTCCCTCTGCCTATGTTTCTGCCTCTCTCTCTCTCACTATCATAAATAAATGACTATCATAAATAAATAAATACAAATTTAAAAAAAAAGAAAATTAATTTATCTAGTAACAAAATTTTAAAGCACTTCTATGTTTACTTAATGGTTTTATCCACCACAAAACAAATATGTAATATATAACATTAAATGTAATAATCAATACTAATGTTTAAAAATGAACATTAAGCTTTCCCTAGCTAGCAATTTCAAGATGCTTTTTATCTGAAATTTTATTTTTTAGTAGGAATCACACAGTGTCTCTGGTACCTAACTTCTTATAATAATTTTTGTAGTTAAGCTCAAAATAACTTTAAACTATAGTTTTAACATTACCAGCACAGCTTTTGTGTGGACTTCAAAAGCTGTGTTTCTTATGAAAGATTGTGGATTTCATAGAAGAAGATACTTTTACTGCCGGGTATTTTCAGTGTGATGTGATTGAGCTGCCTGGATTTAATTTTGAAACTCATCATGGTTCTTAGTGGCCTCTCTACCCTGAGTAAACAAGTTAAACAGAACTGAGAGAACCAAAAGATCCAGTCTAAGCACAAACTATTTCTGAGACCTAATAGAGGATTCTTAGAAAAAGTATCTCCTGTTTTCTTGTTTTCCTTTCTCTTTTTGTTTTCCCTACCCTTTTCCCCCAACCCTGGTTTTCCCTTCTGGAGATTTCAAGGGAAATGCTCAGATCCTCCACATGGCTGTAGAAGGTGCTATGCACTTAGCTGCTGGTGCCATGCACCATTACTTCGTGTTGGAATGGGAAATAACGGGTTCATACAAATAATTATCAGACAGTTGAGCTACTATTGTAGTAATTCAGGGATATGTTTTCCATAACCATTGATAGAAATGATTCTGATGCCACCCGATAAGCCACAATACATTCATCTAACAGACACCCTTAATTTTGTTATGTCACATAAGAGTTAGTTGAATCAGATGGATGGATCCCATGCCTTAGTCTCTGGCTTTAGGAAAACAAGGATTTTCTGACTGACTGGCCATCTAAGACCAGTTTTTTATTTGTTAGCCGAAAACTAGTGTAAGTAGCCTCCTGTGAATAGGGATAAATATAACATATTTTGGAACTGACTTCTACATATCCAGCCAGTTGAGCTATTTTTGATAAAATACCTTGAGTGGGAAGGGAATCAATCAACAGCTCTCCTTTTCCAAAAGCAGTTTAAAAGTTAGAATTATCTCTAAACATTTTGTTTCCTTGTCTCCAAATTTTCTACCCATAACTATGTGGTTTTACATCCTGGGATATTAGCATAACGTGTTAAGAACGTGGCCTCTAGCTTCCTACCCTCTTGTGTAGAACCCTGATTCTACTTTCTCTTAAAAGGATAGTCCTCATCAATTTATCTAAATCTTCTGCTCTTCAGTTCCTTATTTGTACCAATTGAAGAATTGCATCATTGCCAATTTTGTAGGGCTGTAAAAATTTGAAGAGATAATATATGTATTTTGAATAGTCTACAGTACACAGTAAATGCTTTAAAAATGTGAGCTATTATTTTCCCCAAAAGCATTTGCAAGTATGAACACAGACCAAGTATTGTACATATGCAAGGCTTAAGTTGATAAGAACCAAACTTTTAGATATCATATAATAGAGTTGCAAAGTTAACTTGCACAACAGAAATATTTAAATATTGGAGCTACTCTATTTTATCTCTGTCTAGTTTGGTCTTTTGTCTGAGCTGACTCTTAGATGTTAGGAAGAAAATAAATATCCAGATTGGTTTGAAGTTAGTCTTATGTGATTATTTAAATGTAATCTTTAGGAAAGCATCAATTTCAATGGAAAAAGACTAAGTCCTCCAGCCTCTTCCTCCCTCTCCCCCAAATTGACTTGATATATGTGGTGAAACCTAACCTTGACTTTGTTCTCATCTTTATCTGTGCCTTGCAGGCATCTTTTGTATCCAGAGCCATACCCCTTTTTCTCTCTGAGCACTGCTTGTCCTCCTGGTCATCTGAGCTGAAGAATTAGCTGTTGTAATACAGAGCCTAATCTTGGTTCAGCCTGGGACATGTCCACTGGGCACCAGCTACATTCTCCATCCTTCAATCATCCAGAAAGCTGGCGTCTCACCTCTGCCATGAACCAAACCCTTGCCCACTAATTCCACCACTCTAACCTTCAAGGACATTTCAGCACAGTTAATCGGCAAGTGCTCCTTCTCCTGACCACACCAAGTTGTCCTATGGCAGCTCTCCATGTGGGTAGACAGATTGCACCCCCATCTTGCAACATGAATCACTTATACAAGACACATCTCTCCTTCCTCCAAGCCTCTGACTGTTTAGTTACAGGCTATAGGGAGACACCCTTCTGAAGTTCTGTGACCACAAAACCAAGGGCCATGGGAAGAAGCTGGCTCTTCCTATCCTTTCTTCTCTTGTGTCCTTTCTTTCCCAAATCTGTCCTGTCTAGCATGGGTCAGATTTTTTCTGACAGAGAAAAAATGCTTTGTCTTGGGGATTTGGACTTAAGCCAATGAGTTTCTGAGGGGATTATTTCCCATAATCCTAATGAAATAAATCTGTAGATGCCACAATATGTAGACAAATTCCTTATAGGACTATTTGATATCAACTAAATTAAAACACCTAATTTAGTGGCTAATGGATAGATCTCTAAAATAATTTTTTAGTGATAAACAGTCATGTGATTTGGAGCACATAACTTTTAGAGAAGTTCAGAAAACTGAGAACATTGTCAAAACAAAATTTTTCTATTTCAATATGTTTGTTTCACATATTTCCATACATGCATTTTATAAAATGCAAAATGAACACACAAAGAAAATAGAATAGACACTAAATTTAGCCTGATTTTAGAAATAAGTAAATTAAAATAAGAAATGGGTATATGAATTGATTTTTAAAAGCTCCATCTACCTTAATTAATGATGCATTTCAATAAGTCATTCATTTGTATGTTCAATAGTTATGTTTCAAATCATGAGATATATCATGTTATCAATTGTTTACAAAAGATATATCATGTTATCAATTGTTTACAAAAAATACTATTTTTTTCTTCTTTTAAACATTTTATTTATTTATTTATTTGTTTATTTATTTATTTATTTGAGAGAGAGACAGTGGGGAAGTGGTGCAGAGGGGGAGAAAGAGGGACAAGCAGACGTAATGCTGAGCCCAGAGTCCAATGCAGGGCTCATCCCCCAACCCTGAGATCATGACCTGAGCCAAAATCAAGATTTGGACACTCAAGCAACTGAGCAACCAAGGCACCCCCCAAAAAATCATATTAGCAACTAAATTCAGAAAAAAAATTAAAAACAAATCCTGACAATGCTGCTTTTAATGAAATATTTTTGGCTAAGTTGCTTAAACATTTATTTAGTATCTTAGTTCTCTCCCACCTAAAAGGTGACTAACCTTAAACTTCAAGTCATAGAGCATAGATGCATAAAGAGTTAATATAAGCATTGTACTTATATGCATGCTGGGAGAGACTACGTGGTCATTAAAAACACCAAACCATATTATGGTTACTATACTTACATTATTATTATCATTAACATAGTTTGGCAGTTAGTTTATTAGTTTTTTACTACTGCTATAACAAATTATCAGTTTGCTTGTGGTTTAACGACACTAAGTGATTATCAATAGCTCCATAGTTAAATTTTGATGCAAATCTTAATAGATTAAAATCAAAGCGTTGACACCACTTTGTTCCTTTCCAAAGGCTCTAAGGGAGAACCCATTTCCTTGTTAATTTAAGTTGTTAACATAGTTTAATTTCTTGTGGTTGTAGGACTGAGGTCTTTGTTTTCTTCCTGGATGTCAGCTGAGGACCATTGCCCCTTCCCAGAGATCATTAAAGTCCTTGGCTTATGGTCCCCTTCCTCCATTTTAGGGCCAGCCATGGCAGTTGAAGCACACTGATACATTGAATCTATCTCCTTTCTTTTTATTTTTCCTTCTGTTGCCTCTCTCTCACCTAAGCTTCTGCCTACACACAACCACTGAGCCATCTAGGCATCCCAGCTTAAAAATTTTAATACAGAGATTCTTTTTATATGCACTAAAAAAAAATTTAAAAATAGAAAAAAACAAGCTGTCTCTTGGCTTTACCTCTTTTCCCCAGGAATCACGTGAGAACACATGTCTGTGTCTCTTCTATTATGAAGTATAAGAAGGATGGTTCAAATCCAGAAAAGATTTGATTAGGTTCATGTGCAAATAGTAGCTACCAGTTTATATTAGTCAGAAAGGCAGTTGCCAAAACATTCTTATCATCTAATGATAAGTGCAGTTACCTGCATAAGTGTCACAGTGGAAGATTTTGCTATTGAAACTAGTTATGGTCCATGTATTACAGGCTGCATTGTCATTCATATAAAGTATTTGCTTTCATTAATATCAGCATTGTTCTTACTTCATAGAATATTCCTGCATCTTAGAGAAGCTAAGTGGATACACTTTCAAAATTATGTTAAGTATGAAGTGTTAGCTCAAGAATTCAAGTAGGGGCACCTGGGGTGGCTCAGTCCATTAAGCATCTGGCTCTTGGTTTCACTCAGGTCATGATCTCAGAGTTCTAAGATGGAGCCCCGGGTTGTGCTCAGCTCTCACTGCAGAATCCACTTGTTCTTTTCCTTCTGCTCCTCCTCCTCCTCCTCCTCCTCCTCCTCCTCTCTCTCTGTCCCTCTCAAATTAAACAAATAAATAAATAAATAATCTTAAAAGAAAGAATTCAAGTAATTGCTTATTCTAGGGGTGTAGAATCTATTTCATAGCTACCATAAATGAATAGAAGTTTCATATCAGAGAAACTAAAGAGGAATAAAGAATACATGATGGTGAGAATAAGATGAGAAACAGAGAAAACTGAAAATGGCTATAAGATTTCTGGTCGAACAGATTTAAAGGATGTCAAGGAGGCTTTTAGGAAGAGACAATATAAAAACCTTGAATTGCAGGTGACCTTGAGACCTTCAAACAGTGATGATCTCTAGGCAGATAAACAGAATACTAAAGAACAAACCTGTGTGCAAACTGGAGGAACACATTAGTAACCAAAAATAGCCAGAGGGAACTCTGTGGTCATATGTACACAATGCCAGAGGCACACAAACAGCAGAGGGGTCTTGAGCATTGGAGAATCAAAACCAGCAAGGCAAGAGTCCGAAAAACGTGTTTTCTTGGTGCCAGAATGGTCAGATAATAAATCAAGAGCTGCACAGCAAACACTGATTAATTGGATATATGCTCCTCTGTCTTAAGACTTAATTCAATACTTTGTCAGTTTATCAACAGGGAAATATTCATTATTTGAACATGCTTCGTGGCATAGATAAGGAAAGAAAATAAAAAGCGTACTTCCCCTCCAAATTTGTGGTTTGTGACCCTATATAAATGTGATAAAGAACACAAAATAGGCTGTTAAATCATTGAGTTCTCTCTACTGTGAAGTCATTAGCTTTAATAGTCACATAATTGAGTTCTGCTTTTTTAAAATCACCTGTTGATCTTTTTTATCCTCACTGATATTTTTTATATATATTTTATACTACCCACAGGTTATTGGGTCATCTATTACTCTAATGAGTTAAAATTATTTTATTTCAAATCTGAGAGACTTTGGTTAGCCTGACCCTAAACTAATGTTGAAGTCAATAAGCAGATAACATTCTTTTCCATAATCTGTCACAGAGATACAGTATGGTCCATCTAGGGCCAAGCTAGATATGGGTTCTCTGGTTCATATTCCCTTTATTACTATATAGCTCCATTTTGCAATAAACTGTTCAACAATGATCCCTAAGAGGTTTTATAGTATTTTTTCAAGTATTATATTAAGAAAATTACAAGTGTACAGAAAACTTTTAAAATTTTATAATGAACACCTATATTCATTGTGAAGATTCTAGAAATTATATTCTATTGTATTTGTTTTATTTTACATCTCTGCCTCTACCTGTTATTCTGTCAATCTATCAATTCATACTAATTTTCAAAGAATTATAGCTAAATATCAGAAATAAATTTATTTCTCCTTCGATACTTTAACATGCCTACTATTACCTAAAGTTCAATATTTATTGTTATTTTTATCTTTCATGTAAAATTTACATAAAATGAAATGCACCCATCTTGAGTGTACATTAATTGTATTTTGATAAAAGAATACAAATGCACAGAAACTTTCCAATCTGAAATGAAAATAGTAAACAGAATGGAGACAAAAATTTAAAAGAACAGAATAGGGCAGCCCCGGAGGCACAGCGGTTTGGCACTGCCTGCAGCCTGGGGTGTGATCCTGGAGACCCAGGATCGGGTCCCACGTAGGGCTCCCTGCATGGAGCCTGCTTCTCCCTCTCCCTCTGCTTGTGTCTCTGCCTCTCTCTCTGTGTCTATGAATAAATAAATAAAATCTTTAAGAAAAAAATAAAAATAAAAAAATAAAAGAACAGAATAGTCAAGAACTGTGTGGGACAATTTGAAAAAGTATAATATATACATAGTGGACCACCAGAACTAGGGGGAAAAAAGATAAAGGAGTAGAAGAAATGGTTGAAGAAATAAGGTTAAGAAATTTCCAAAATTAATGACACCAAATTAGGGATCCAGGAAGTTTGGAGAAAGTCAAACAGTGCAGGAGGTAGAGGGGTGAGGGGCAGAAAGCTATATGTAAGCATATCATATTCAAACTGTAGAACACAAGACAAAGAAAAAATCTTGAGATAATTCAAAGGAGGGAGAAAGGAAGACTATGTAATCTTTTTATCACAGTAGAATAGACTAAGCTTTAAAATCAAGTTCTGTGATCGCTCAATTTTCCCCTTTGTTTAAAGTTATTTGTTATCCTAGCTATTTTCCTTTCTGTATAGATTTAGAATTAACCATATGTACAAAGATTCCACTGGGATTTTGACAAAAAATGAATTAAACCAAGTATTTCATAATATTCTATATATTTGGTCTGCTTTGATTTTTTTATTGTTGTTACTGTTTGCAGTTTTCAACATCTGAGATCTTGCACATGTTTTGTTAGATTTGTTAAAACTCTTGTAAATCATATGAAATTTTTAATTTTAATTTAAAGATGTTTAATGACAATATATAGATACAGGAATGACTCTTGTTTGTTGATCTTCCAACCCACAACCTTGCTAAAATCACTTGTTAGTTCTAGTAGATTCTGTAGATTCCTTGGAATTTTCTATATAAAACATCCTGTTGTATATACATAGGGACAGTTTTATTTCTTCCTTTCTACTCTGTATGGTGAAGTACATGATTAATCTCTAAACATAAAACTAGCTTTCCATTCCTAGAATATATCCTACTTAGTTCATTTCCACCTCAAATCTTTTCAGATATATTAATATTTCCTTTTTAATAATCCTTTAATATGAAAAAAGAAATCAATTCCTTAACTAATTCAGGTTTTGGCTAATTCTTAAAATATGAATCAAGATGCTAATTCTGCCTAAAATAGTAGTTTAGATTATTATTCTCATCAATATTTCACAGGCAATTATTTCTTGCAATTTTATCTTCTAGGGTTCTATTAGCTAAAACTTTTATTACTTAAAAGCATTCAGTAAACTCATCTGACACTGGCATGAAGCCATTCTTTTACTTTCTCCACCATGTAACATGTATAACACAGACCTCTTCAACCATGCACACTACGCTTTTGTTTTCCTTTTTCTTCTTTTTTTTTATTGGAGCTCAATTTGCCAACATATAGCATAACACCCAGTGCTCATCCCATCAAGTGCCCCCCTCAGTGCCCATCACCCAGTCACCCCATCCCGCCCATCCACCTCCGCTTCCAATACCCCTTGTTCGTTTCCCAGAGTTAGGTGTCTTTCATGCTCTGTCACCCTCACTGGTATTTTCACTCATTTTTCTCTCCTTTCCCCTTTATTCCCTTTCACTATTTTTTATATTCCCCAAATGAAAGAGACCATATAATGTTTGTTCTTCTCTGATTGACTTATTTCACTCAGCATAATACCCTCCAGTTCCATCCACATCAAAGCAAATGGTGGGTATTTGTCATTTCCAATGGCTGAGTAATATTCCACTGTATATATAGACCACAGCTTCTTTATCCATTCATTTGTCAATGGACACCGAGGCTCCTTCTACAGTTTGACTATTGTGGACATTGCTGCTATAAACATTGGGGTGCAGGTGTCCCAGCGTTTCACTGCATCTGTATCTTTGGTCTAAATCCCCAGCAGTGCAATTGCTGGGTCCATCAAAACCCTAGAGGAGAACATAGGCAACACCCTTTTTGAACTCGGCCACAGCAACTTCTTCCAAGATACATCTATGAAGGGAAACAAAAGCAAAAATGAATGATCAGGACTTAAGATAAAAAGCTTCTGCACGGCAAAAGAAACAGTCAACAAAACTAAAAGACAACCTACAGAATGGGAGAAGATATTTGCAAATGACGTATCAGATAAAGGGCTAGTATCCAAGATTTATAAAGAACTTATTAAACTCAACAGCAAAGAAGCAAACAATCCAACCTTGAAATGGGAAAAAGTCATGAACAGAAATTTCACAGAGGAAGACATAGACATGGCCAACAAGCACATGAGAAAATGCCCCGCATCACTTGCCATCAGGGAAATACAAATCAAAACCACAATGAGATACCACCTTACACCAGTGAGAATGGGGAAAATAACAAGACAGGAAACCAAAAATGTTGGAAAAGATGTGGAGAAAGGGGGACCCTTATGCTTTTGTTTTCTTCTCAGTATACTAGTCACTGTAGTTCATTCAGAATAAAAGAACTGTTTGATGCTACAAACTACATGTTGCCATCAAAACCATATAAATAATATAGCTTGACAGATGCACAGCTTGTAATAATTAAAGTAAAACATAAACAACATTTTATTAAGGCACAAATAAAATTTCAAAATAAGCATATATGAATACAGTTACCTGGATAATAATAAGTTGAAAGAAATTATGATTAGTGACAGGAAAACTCTATGATATAATCCAATGGCTCTCAATTGAGGGAAGGAGCTAAAACAAGAACAGAAAAAAAAATTATTAGAATCAGTCAGGAGATTTTGAACACATGTCTTCTGACTCAGACAGGATTATGTTCTACACCCCATCCTAGCAATTATAAGAATCATAATAAATAAAACACAAATGTAAAACAAAGCACATCTCATCATTGGCCCCAATAATGAGCCATTGTTACTGATTGTTAAACAAACAGTTGGACATGGAGAAACCCTAATGAGGAGCTTTCAATAACTGATTCTTAGTTATCTTCTTTTTTCTCATGGTTTCCTCCTCGTGAAATGAAGACTAGAATCAATAGCCGTACAAGCTTTTCTAAGATTAATAATATTTTACTGTAATACTTTTTTATTTCTTGATTCAAAACATACAGCTTAAAAGTTAAAAAGGAATGTTAAAAATCTTATTTTAAACTTTTAATAAAGTGATCATTAAATCTGACCAGAGTACAATATTTATGCTTAACATTATTTCAGTAACATAGTTGATATCCAGAAAGATGTATGCCTGAAATTTGATTAATTGCTGTCAAGTAGACCAAAAAAAATTCTATTGGTGATGTTAATTTTATGTGCAAACTTGTCTAGGCCATGGTCCCCAGGTATTGATCATACAACACTCTAGATGTCTCTATGAAGGCATTTATTCAGATGAAACTAATACTCAAATCAGCAGATTTTTTAGTAGAGCTGATTATCTCCCATACAGTGGGTGGGTCTCATCCACTCAGGAGGCCTTTAGAGTAAAAGACTGAGGTCCCCAGAGAGAAAGTAATTATGCCTCCAGACTCTTTTTGGACTCAAGCTAAAACATCAGCTCTTTGCTGGGTTTCCTGAGGGTGGTGATATTCCATGGTGTGCTATAGCATATTAGAACAATTCTCGTTTAGCGCCGCCTTTAGCCCAGGGCCTGATCCTGGAGTCCCGAGATCGAGTCCCACGTCGGGCTCCCTTGCATGGAGCCTGCTTCTCCCTCTGCCTGTGTCTCTGCCTCTCTCTCTCTCTCTCTCTCTCTCTGCCTCTCATGAATAAATAAATTAAAAAAAAAAAAAGAAAAGAACAATTCTCCCCCAGGGTGAAGTGGGGTAGAGTATAGGTACAAGAGGGCATGCTGGTTTATGCAGTATCTCGACCAACACAATGTAATTATAAGGACTGTCAAAAAAAAAAAAAAATAAGGACTGTCATATGGGTTTGTTGCTGCTAAGTGCCTGAGAAGTGCTAACAGAAGAAGATAATTGTGTTGGCCAAACAAATGTAAATGCAGGCCCTGGTACAAAAGCCTGTAAATTTCCACACTACTTTCCTAAGCATTACTTCCAGAGTATCACAAACTGGACAGCTTGAAAAATAGACATTAGCTATTTTGCTGTTCTAGATGCTTTGAATCTGAAATCAAGATGTATTTAGGGCCATACTGTCTTTGAAAACTGTAGAGAGAAGGATCTTGCCTTACCTTGTCCTATATTCTCTGGTTTTCTCTTCATATGAGGATATAAATAACTACTTTAGGACTCACTTTAATCCAGAATGACCTCACCTTAACTAGTTCATCTACAAAGACCCTTTTTCCAAGTTAGGTCACATTCTGAGGTTCCAGATTGCCATAAATTTTGGGGAGACACTATTCAACCCAGCACAGTTCCCATGAACAGGATTAAAGAAGAACCAACTAATATCTAAAAGGGTGACTGTGTAGAAATCAATTCCAGGTCTACATGTGGAGGGAAGTAAATAATAAAGAAGGCTAAATTCCCAGTCCTGGCCAGTTTTCTTGTGGTTGACAGAATTCTGAGATGGCCCTCAAGACTTCTGGCATGCACATACCTCCTCTCAAGTACTCAATAAAAAGCTAATCTAAACTGCAGATGTCTTTAATGTTCTAAACAAATTGACTTGACAAAGGAAATTATTCTTGGTGAACCTGATCTAATCAGGTGATCACACAATAAGATTGAATTGTTCCTGTCAAGAGATTCAGACTATAAGATGTATTCAACACAAGGGCATTTCTTCATTGCAGTCTTTGAAGATAGACGTCCACATGGCAAGGAATGTTGTCAGCCTCCTGAGTTGAGTTCTTCCACCAGCTTCATCCACAAGCAAAGCAGTTCCTCAGGCCTACAATGGCAAAGAACTGAATTTTGCCATACCCCATTAACTTGAAAGCGGAAGCTGATCTTCAGATGATAACACAGCCTAGTCAACACCTTGATTTTAACCACGTTAGAAGCTGAGCAGAGAATGCCGCCAGGCCATGCCCACATGTCAGACCTACAGAGTTAATAAATGGTTATTGTTTTAAGCTGAATAAATCCATAGTATCCTGTTTGCAGCAATAGAAAAATAATACACTCCTACACTAAAATTATGGCTTTGACAAGGAAATCATGAGCCCTATAGCCCTAGAGCAAGGACATCCTTTTGGATGTGCTTTAACTAGAGCCCCTAACTTCTGAAATAGTCCCCTCCATTTTGCTGATAGATATCAGTCTGTCTTCTGTGAAGACCATGCAGAAGCCTACTTCCAAGTAGATGCTCTGAAAGATAATAAACCATGATATTTCCGAGAATGAGATAGATGAGCAAACAATATGGATGTTGTTTGGCTCATATTCCTCAAAATTATTAAGATCAGAGAGCTGAAGTCATACCTGTTACATGCACTGAAAAATTCCAATCCTTTATATTATCCCTAAGTTGCCATTTTTATAAAGCATTTAAAGAGCCTTTAAAAGCTTAGTTAAGGGGCCAGCTTGGGAGAGTATTCTAAGGATTATGGCGCTGTCTTTAAGTAATGGTATATACTTTTCCAATGGCAATTATGTAATGCTATGTCCTCATAGGCAGAATATATGAATGTGGGAACCAAATTGTGAAAGTACAAATGCTTTCTCATCATTAATTCCAATGACTCCCAAGGAGAGTTTGCACTTCCAGTCCCTACAATCTTAGGCTCTTAAGAAATTCTGTTCCTAGTGAGAATATTTCCACAAGGAGACTCAGCAATGATTCTCCTCAATTTAAAGCTGCAATTACTGCCTGCTAATTTTTGGTTCCTCATGCATGTACACCACACAAAGAAAGAATTAACTGTCCTTGCAAGGGTAACAAACTATGATTATCATAAAGTGATAGAAGTGCTGCTGGTAATGAGGCCAAGGAGGATTGTGCGTGGAACTCAAGGATTTCTTGGATATTGCATTTCTGATAACAATTGTGAGTGAGGAACTCCAACAGCTGCAACCTGACAAAGGCAATGTGAACAGAATTCAGATGAAGATTGGGCTAATTGTACCGGGCAAAGTTGGTATCTAGAACAGAATTCAGATGAAGATTGGGCTAATCCCACTGGGCAAAGTGGGTATTTAGAATGGCCGGCAGAGGAAGAAAATGATAAACAGCAATTGTGGCTGCAAGAGCTACAGCATGGAGAACTGGAGTTTGTTCCCTTGCTCTTATTATAGGCAATCTTTTTAGTTTTACTCATTTATAAAGTGTGACCAGTCATCACTTGAAGAATCTTGACAGAACATGACAAACAACATGGTACATGAGGATCTAAGCATTACAAGAGATACCTGGCAGCACATATTGACCTTACTATCCATGAATAAGGATAAAAATCATAAAACATTGAACTAAAAATCACTGCATGAAACAAGATTAATAACACCATCAATACTGAAGAAAACTGACTTTCAAAATAATTTGAAAGTTTGAAACTATGAACTCTCAAAATAGTTTGAAAGAAACAAACTTTCAAAACAGTTTAATATATATTCATAGAGTTATGTAAAAAGATATCACATTCTCAAAAATCGTATGTTAAAGCTTTTGCTCAGCAAGAGAAGCAATCAAGAAAATGAAAAGGCAACCTATGGAATGGGTGCCAATATTGACAAACCATATACTTCAAGGATTTAATATCCAAAATACATAAACAATTCATACAAGACAACAGTAAGAAAACAATCCAATTAAAACACAGAGGATGGAATAGATACTTTTCTAAATAAGACCCGAAGATAGCCAACAGGAACATGAAAAGATATTCAACATCACTAGTCATGAGGAAAATGTGAACCAAAAACATGAGATATCATCTCATACATGTTAGAATGGCTCTCATCCAAAAGACAAGAGACAAGTGAGGATGTGGAGAAAGGGAATCCTTGTGCACTGTTGGTAGGAATGAAAATTGGTGCAGCGACTAGGTAAAGAGTGTGGAGGTTCCTCAAAAAATTAAAAGTAGACCTACCATATGATCCAGCAATCCCACTTCTGGGTACATGTTCAAAGGAAATGAAAACAGGATAAAAGCGACATCTGTACTCCCATGTTTACTACAGCATCATTCATGATAGTCAAGATACGGAGACAACCCATGTGTCCATCAACAGATGTATGGATAAAGAAGACATGATACACATACACAGGCACACACACACACATACACACACAGGCACTGACATTATTCAGCCACACAAAAAAAGGAAATCCTGCCATTTACAAAAATATGGATGAAACTTGAAGGTATTATACTAAATGAGATAAGTCAGAGAAAGACAAATACTGTATGATATCACATATATCTGAATTTTAAAATAGCTAGACTCTTAGAAGCAAAGAGTAGAATGGTAGTTACCATATGCTGGGGGGGTGGAGGAACTTGGTTGACGTTGGTCAAAGGGTATAAACTTAAAGTTAGAAGATGAGTAAGTTCTGGGCATCTAATGAACAACGTTGTGATTATAGTCAATAATACTGTATCATAAACATTAAAGTTGCTAAGACACTAGGTATTAAATGTTTTCACCATAAAAAAGAAATTATAATTATGTGATACGATAGAGGTGTTAGCTACTGCTACGATAATAATCACATTGCAATAATTAAATGTATCAAATCAACACTTTGTACATCTTTGATTTACACAATGTTATATGTCAGTTATACCTCAAACAAAATACTTGGCACTTAATAAACTCTCAATAAATATTTTTAAAAAGTAACAGGGTCATATAAACAAGTCACATGAAAATAAGGGCAAATGTTTTTAAAACCTTGCAATTTTTATTACAAGCAAAAATGTTAAAATGAAAAGAATCTTCCATAATGCAGAGTAAAACAAAAGAAAGAATGAAAATAATGCATAAAATTTTAAGAAAGATAAGAGATTAAATCAGGATGACAAAATCTCTTCTTAGAAAGAGAGAAGAGAAAACAGAAAGAATGAAATCAAAGAATTAATGAAAAGAATTCCCAAAGCTTAAAAACTAGATAAAAGTACTTGTAATTAAAGGCCCTGCCAGATAACAAACAGCAGAAATAAAAAGAACTATCACCTTGGAATATCATGTTGAAATTTCAAAGAGTGAAAGTTAAAAAGAAGATACTAAGAGCTTTCAAAGAAGGATTAGGTTATTGGCAAAGAAATAAAAACTAGATAGCACTGAACCCATCAGCTACACTCAGTTCAAAGCTCCATAAAGTAATATCTTCAAAGCTCTGAGGAAAAATCATTTTGAATCCAGATGTTTTTTTAACCCAAATTATGATTTAGGTCTATAAAAATTAATATTTTGATCTTAGTAGAGCATCTACATTTACTTCCACATACCCATTTTGGAAATGAATTTGCTTGAGTATGTATTTTAGTGAGCCTGAAAAAAAAAAAATAGAAGCGCATGGACTCCCAGAATCAATGCATTTAATTAATGCAGAAGACAATACAAGAAATCCCTACATGACAGCTCCATAGCAGGCAGGAAAAACAATTTAATTTTTAATTTAATTTAATTTAATTTAATGACAAGAAGTCAAAAACCCTTTTAAAAATTTATTTAAAAATGTAGAGAATCAATAATAAGGATAATGCCATCGTACCATTTCTTATTTATACTGATAGACATCAAAATCCTCAGAAAATAGGTATTTCTTTAACTCATTTGTTGGCATAGTCTGAAGTGATGAGAAGCAACATATTTTAAACTGTGATAGTTTTCATATATATTCACATCTTATTTAAGAGACATTAGACATTTTGAGTTTGAAATTTTACCTTCAACTCCCTTGCTTCTGTTATAAAATTTATAATACCTGCTTCACACCCTCTTTTGAAAATCTTAAAAATATCTGAGTTCCAAGTAATACCTTGACCCAAGGTTTTCAGGTGAAGAATTGAAGAACTGTAATTATAACAATAGCTCAGAAGACTGCATTCAGATTTGCAGATTTATACTTTTAAAATGAACTCTAATAGTTTTAAATTTCAGAAGCATGGCTGGTGAGGTCATCTCTTCATTAGCACCACAGTATTACCCAAGAGTGACTGATTTGTTTCATCATCCTTCACTAGAGCACACACTTCATCAGTGTGGGGATTATTGTTTTGTACACCACCGTGGTAACAAGATGCAGAGGCCTACAAATCAGAATAACACATTGGAGGCTCTACCTAGAATCAAGGCAGACTCATCATTCCAAAGACAGAAGAATGGAGAAACACAGACAAAGTACAGAGAAGTCAAATACATGTAAAGTCATGAGAGTGTGACTCTCCAGGGTTTTTTTTTTTTTTTTTTCTGTTGGACATGTGTTCTCTGTCACAGGGCCTGGTTACCTTACACCACATTTTAGATTTTAAAACACCTCTATTTTATACCCTATGTACTCAGAACTTCCAGGAAATTTTTCAGGTCTCCATGCTCCATCGTTCTGTGTTTCCTATAGCAATGCTAAACCAGAAACAAACTGTCAAAAACATTTTTACATAAAGATGCTCCTCCTAGCAAATATTGTTGTCTATTAACCAGAAGACTAATTATCAGCATGTTTATAATGACATTCAAATGCCAGCTGCCTTCTCTCTGAGCATCCTCATGGCAAAGAGAAATAAATAGATTGCAGGCCAGCTGCTTGACTCCTTTTCCACCTGCTACTTTCCTTGTGCCTATAGCAGTGTCTGGCACACAGTAATCTTCAAATAATCATTTCCTTAGTGATGAAATTAAATGAATTTTACCAATAGCTATTGGCAGCATGGAACGTTATATTCAGAAGGAATCTGGGGACAATATTTGGACTCCAGTGAATTGGTACAAAATGAATTGGTAACATATGTACTCTTATGACCAAAGGAGAATTCTAATAACCCAAAGTCCACACTTTTGTCTTCACTGCTCTTCTAAATAGACTATAGTTTCCTGTGGAAAGGAAAAAACAATCATAATGATGTAGTGTCCTAATGTCAACACCTAGGATTTACAAATTTTGAAAGTGAAAAAAAAGATGATGATTTTTGAAGTTCATTCATCAAGAGGCTATAAATTTCTTAGTTTCATTCAGATTTCCCTTTCTTCATTTGTAAGAATCTTCACTATTCCTATTCGGTTTGTTCTTAATTATCTTCATGAAATTAATGGGACTGATGATTGTTTCCAATGGGCTTAGATGGACCTCAGTCACATTCTGTATTGTAATCCAAAACTAGCTATCTGCAATTATCTGCATTAGTTACTAAGGGAACCATAGCAAATTACCACAGACTAGGTGGGTTAAACAATAAAATTTATTTTCTTGCAGTTCTGGGATGCTAAAAGTCTAAGATCAAGATTGTAGGCAAAGTTGGTTTATTCTGGGGCCTCTCTCCATGGCTTGTAGATGGCCATCTTTTCCCTCTGTGTTCAGATGATTGTTACACTGTATGTGTGTGTCCTGATCTCTTCTCATAAGAAGACAAATCCTATTGGATTAGGGCCCACCCTAATATCCTCGTATAACCTTAATTACATTTTTAAGTCCTGAACTCCAAATACACTCACATTATGAGGTATTAGGGATTAATACTTCAACATATAAATAGAAGGGGACACCATTTGGCCCATAATATCACTCAAAACAGAGATGTCAAACCATTTATTATGCAGCCGACTTGGTTTTTGGGTATTCTTTTATTTTACTTGACTTTAAAGAAATTAAATACTATTTTTTATTTCTCATGGAAAAGTATTACATTTCCCTCTCTAGTAAGATTCATTCGTGAGTGTGTGAGTGCTCCTTTTAGTAAAGTAACTTGTCTTTTGGCAGGAGTACATTATTGATAGAACCAAATTATATTAATAAAATTAAAGAGGCAAAGAACTTACCATTTCAACTTGCAAATTTCTGCAAAAAAGAGTTATTTGGGAAAAATACACTCTAGAAATGCTTTCTGGTTGGAAAATCTAAGTCTATGTAAACAATATATAGTAGTAGTTTCTGGAATCATAAAGAATTTGATGATAATCAAAATATACAAAAATGGTAAAGTGCAAATTAGGGAGTTGTCAATGGCCTTTGAGAAACTGCCAAATCTTCTAAAGAAAATATTGTTTAGAAAAATGCTGATTACTGCTAAAAAAAAAAAATAAGGTTGTCTGTGTTGTCATCAACAATCTATTTTTCTTCAAGAATTCTCAACTTAGTTATAATTTCTGTTTTAGAACTTTGTATTTAAGAATTCATGTCTGTAAAGATTCATATCTCTTTTCCATTATTCAAAATTTTTTAAAACTCTGAAATATTCTATTACCATTTAAAAAGCAAACACACACACACACACAATCTGAGACCTTTAATATATATGCTATTTATTTGCAAGCAAAAGCCTCTTAATTTCTTTAATCTACTTTTTGTTTTTCCCTAAGCTCTTGAAGACATGTATCATGTCTATTTTATGAATTAATAAAATAAAATATCAAGTTACCTAGAAATTGAGATTACAAATTAAGAAATAAAAATATCTTTCAGACTTCCAGTTTCAACTCAGATATATAAAGGCTGGGAGAAAACATTCCCACCATTGCAATAAGAAAAATATGGACAAACTGAAAATCAATGACTTTATCATGAACCCTGAGGGTTCAGAACAAACCACCATCACCCAGGCACCTACAGGGAGACACAGGATCCAACAATTTGCTTTCCTGGACAGAAGCCACTGGACTCCAAACCAATAGGAAGATTAAACTACAAATTAAGACAAATTTCTAGGGGATAACATGGGCTATCATGAGAATGAGGAGCAACTAGAGACGATTACGAGGATGTCACCAACACCTGCATCATTCCTATAGGAACCCCAGAGACCTCTAAGTATGTGAATCTACAAAAAGTGCCCACTCTTCCAAGGTGCAGAAAGTCCCCAAAGCCCATGAAGAGGATGGGTAAAATACACAGAAACCCTTTTCCTTATGGAACAGAATCTCAATCTACAAAGGGAAGAAAATCAACAAAGCCTGGTGGTAAAAATTCCATTACAACTGGAGGAAGTGAACTCAGTACAACGCCAGCCTCTCAGTCTCACTGAAGGACACAAAAAGCCATGATCTGCAAGAAAGATGGCCTAAAGGACATGGACAAGGAAAACTGGAGGTATTCCCAGGAATAGGAGTAGGGCAGCAGAGAAAAACAGTCTTTAGCCCCAAAGAAAAAACAAAAACATTTGTGAAGATGACACCCCTATGACACAGGTCCACTGTGCAAAGACTAAGACTTAAAAGATTCAAAAGATCCTTTCCACATCCTATTACCATCATTAATCTACTTTAAGTAAGTCTCCATTAATAATGATAGATTATATCCAAGAGAGATAAAAGAGATAGACTTTTATCTTTGAGAAAATAGAAACTCCAAAGCCAGAAGGAGATTAGAAACACAGTCCCTAGGGGAATTTGAAGGCTGTGGTTCCCGTACTAACAATAGACTTCAAACACAGCTCAAGGGCTGGGTAGATTAACAAAAAGTCACAGTAAAGTCTTATCAATAAGGTATCTATTTCCCCATGCAGCATACTCAGCTTTCCAAAGCTTACCAGCATGCTATAAAGGCAAGACGTGTACAATATGATGAGTCAAAGTAACGGCTAAAACTATAGTAAAATATGACACGGGTATTGAAATTATTAGACAGGAAATTAAAATAATTAAAAAGAAACAACTTACAAGACTAGATGAGTAATAGCATCAGAGAAATGCAAACCATCAGAAAGAATCAAAGGGAAATGATAGAAATAAAACACAGTGGCAAAAATTAAAAATACTTTCAACAAGCTCATGTGTAGATTCAATGCAGTCAAGGAAAGAATCAGTGAAACTGAAGATTGGTCAATAGAAATTATTTACACTGAAATGCAAGGAGAAAAAATAAAAAGGCAAACACATAGAATAAGACATCCAAGAACTGTGGGATAAAAAGCAATGTAACATTCACATGTTTGCCTATTTGTCTTTTGGAATTGAACCAGTAGAACAGATATTTTATTGAAAGAGACAAGTAAGTCATTCTAATTTAAAGTTGTTTCTCTTCTTTCCATGTTGATGTTACTTATAAAACCATCAGATTATGATTTAAACATTAAAAAGTACCTGTGAAGGGGTGCCTGGGTGGTTCAATTGGTTAAGCAACTGCCTTTGGCTCAGGTTATGATCCTAGGGTCCTATGTTGGAGCCCCCCTTTTGCTCAAAATCTTGAAAAAAAAGTATCCATGAGTAAATATTTTGTCTCACAAAGTATTTTACATTCATTATTTTACTATCTTTATCATCCTGTTTCATCTATTTAATTTTTTATTTTAATTTTTTAAAGAGATTTTATTTATTTATTTATTTGAGAGAGAGAGAGTGAGAGAGCCCAGGAGAAAGGGTAGAGGAGAGGGAAAAGCAGACTCCCTGCTGAGCAAGGAACCTGATGGGGGGCTCAATCCCAGGGTCCTGGGATGGTGACCTGAGCCAAAGGTAGAAGCTCAACTGACTGAGCCACCCAGACACCCTGTTTCAACTATTTTAGAGTAATGTCCTGTGATATGGAGTATTTGTATAAAGAAACCAGTTTATTTTCAGCATCCTTATAAAACAACTGTCTACCTTCCAATAAAACACTGGTAGATTATAACTTAATATTCAAGTGGTGGCAGACTAATTGCATCATTGACAAATTAATGGGTTCTTTGTATCACTTTGCCCTTTCATTATGATTTTGCAACTTCTCCCAACCATAGATGGTATCCATTTTTCCCATCATTTAAACTGGCTGGTCTTTGTCTTCCTTTGGCCAAAAGGATGAGATGGAAACAACTTTGTAACCATATGTGTTGTCTGGGACCAGGAGGCATGATGCACCTTATCTCAGTTCTAGAATTCAGCCCTCTCCCATGAGAACAAGAGAGGACCAGCCTGCTCACAAGAAATTCTGTGGAGGAAAAACTAAGTCTTCCCACATGAGATTTTCTAACTGACTGTGGTCCCAGTGGACCTACCAGCCAGTCATAGACAATGAGCAAGACCAAGGAGGCTCACTGAGGTCAGCAGAACCATAGACTCATGGTTGTTTGAAGCTGTTATATTTTATGGTTTGCTATGCAGTATAATTGGGGCAAAATATAACTAATACTCTTATTAACAGTCTGTATTGTCATTAATGGTAATGACTTCCCTCTTTTGAGAAGCTATGCATCAGGCACTAGACTATGTACTATATATGGTTTGTCATACTCACCTGGAATTAAGAGGAGTGAATTTTAGAGAATCTAAGTTGTTCTAGATTACCTACATATTAAGTGCTCCACCTGAAATTCAAACTCAAATTCCAATGTCTATTTTCTTTCTTGTACATTCTTCTATCTCTTCATAGCTAGAAATCATTTAGAGCCTAGGATAAAATTGTAATGGCAAATATGTTGTCCCTGCTTCTGAAATGGAAACTATGTTATCTCTCCTGCTGATTATACTTCACTTTGCTTAAAAACACATACCACACGCCCTTTTTAGTGACAAGATATTAATAGACACTTAAGGAAGAAAATAAGTCAGAATGATGTCACTTTGTCAGAAAATGCCCAAAGGAACCTGGAAGAACTCAAACATCAACTAGCTTAATTGAGCTTACAATGCTCCATTTTCAAAGAAGATAAGCAACGCCCCAAAAGCTAACAGCAAAATCCTTGTACATTTTCTACTCTACCATACTAACTGCCACTTAAATATATCTTTAAAATTTTCATTACTCTATTCCTTGTCACTTGAAGCTCTATGTGGCATAATACTTTTATAAATATACTTTAGAAAGTGAAAATGTCTGTACCATAGCAAACAACCTTTAACAATTCTCATTTTTCGTATATAATTTCTTTGCTTACCTTGGGAACTTGGGAAGGCAATTAAGAAAAGAAATAAAATATCTCCTGTGCTCTTTTTATAGTTTTACAAAGGCAGAAGGAACTATCCGACTTTCTCTAGCTTAGGGATCATTAAAAAGTTGCCACTTTGATGTGTGTGTAGAAAAAAAAGTTTCTCTAAGAATTGCTCACAGATTCCGGGATATGCCAAAAGAGAACAAACAGAAGGAAATGAAGATGCTAGAAGTGGCTGGTGAGAGATTTAGAAAATAGAATTCTCAATAATGCATAGTTCACGAGTCTTTTCATCAAGCACGATGACACTGTAATATTTTCCTTTATTGTTTCAATAATAAAATCACTAGAAAGACACATTTTTTTTCCAAAATAAGTGAAGGTCATGAAGATATGAGCAAAGAATGGATTACTTGTTGATGTATATGAAGTAAAAGTATAAATAATTTGTTATATCTACTCACATAAATTTTGTACTTTGAGTTAAAGTCCTAGTTTCTATTTATTTCATTTGCTCTGTGTATATTGTATTCTGGAAGCATAGAACTTGCTTTCATTTTATTTATTACAATAAGAACTGCACTTTCTTTTTCAGATTTCCCTAGGGATTGCAGTACAAAGAACGTTTACCTCTCTCGCTATTTAAAATATCCTTAGCCAGTATCACCCTGGCACAAAAGCTAGTTAAATTTAGACTGTTTTCAATTCTCCCAGCTAATTTTGGACCTTTACTTTTTTTAGATATACTGCTTGGAATCTGAATGCAGGCCAAACAGCACAACTTCCACATTCGCTTGATAGAAATAAGGATGGGCCATTATTTTTTCTGTTATTTTAGCAAACTGTGAACCTTTTTGTGAAATAAAATGCACACATCATTACAACCTCTCCCTTAAATATGTACTAGGGAGATAATTCTACTGCTGAATAGCTGGAGTTATTACTATTTCAACAACTTAACATTTCTCTTCTAGTCATTGTAAGACTTCTTTTTGTTCCTTTTTTTTTTTTTTTTCTCTGATTATAGGAATGGTTAATTTCTACAAAAATGCTAGGGCTTTCTTCCCTATGAACAAGGATTGGCAAATTGGTTAAAAATGCAGTTGGCCTATCCATCTTTTGCAAATATTATTAAAATTTAAAAATGGCTTCTAGCATTTTAGAAGTTACACCTATTTTATTTCATTTAAATACTATAATCATAATGAAATTTTTAAAAATTTAGTAGAAAAAGTAAAACAATAAGAATTTCTCTGGGAATGTACTAGTAGAACTTAGTGATTTATCAAAGAATGAGAAAAATATTATAGCTTTATAACTAACATCACACGCATATGACACTTCAATCACATGCAATGTTTATGGTAATTATTTTATTTTCCTTAAATGTCATAACTTGCTAATTCATTATGGAAATAAATGTAAAACTAAGATTTTGTGTTAATAATAAGAATAGCAGGAAAATTCTAGCAGAACTGAGAAATGCAGAAAATAACTTCTGAAAACTTGCAGATTTATAGATAATATTTAATACATATTATACTTCAAGTGCTCATTCATGCTTGATACAACAATTTTTAAGTTTAATTGTATATAAGTACACTGGATCGACCACAAGGACCGACTTACTCTAAAGGGTTTTTTAAAATTATTATTAGTTTTTGAAGTTAGATGAACAAAAATAGCATTGCAGTCATTATATCTATGAATTCAGAGCCTGCATCGTTATTTCCAGTGTCTCAAAAGTATTTGTAAAGATGGTCCAATGTACTCAGTCGATTAAAGAAGCTATTGTGATATAACAAAAAGATGATAAAACAAAAAGAACCCTTTTGAGAATTGAATGAAAGAGTTTTATTCTACGTTCATCCAGTAACAACCTGTGGGACTTGGGGCAAAGGAATGGAACTCACTCTGTAACTTTTTCCTTTTCAGTAAGAGAGGAAATTTGACTAAGGTATCTCTAAGGCCTATTTATATGTAAAAGTTGAAACTCCTTCACTAATGACTCTTCACTACTCATGAAAATGAAATACACATTTTACCACATACCAGATTTTAAACCATCTAAGAAACAAAGGTAATATCACTCCTGCTACCTGCTAAATTCCAATGCCCAGCTTAATTAATGCCTAATGTGGCATAGGTGATTCACTCCATAAATGTGCTGAGTAAATGAACAGGTGAATGAATGAATGAATGTTTCCTCTCAATGTCTATATTTATCTTGTCATGAAACTACTGTACTGTTTCTTTTCATATTTTAACCTTACTCTAATTTTTGTCATTATTACCAGGATGCTTACTAGGCAAGTCAAATGAATAAAAAGTTCAACAATAGCTTAGTTGCCTTTGCTGATTTGATGTGGGTAACCTTGACTTGCCAGATTCTTATTCACAAGCTTTAAAGTTCCATAAAAAATGTATTCTCCTTAGGAAGTAAAAAATTAATTAAAATTATAGAAAATGTGGGACATTTATCCCAAGTAGAATGAACAAGAAAATTCAGAACAACCCTCTTGCTAAACATTAGAGGCAAAGTGTAAACAGCATTGGAATTGAACAAAATCTGGCAGGAGATGGAAATCCAAAGAGAATTGCTCTTCAATTCTCAAGGAGGTAACTGAGATCCAATGAACATGAGCAGCATGTCTAAGACTCTTGCAGCATCAGGAAGACAAAAGTTGATATACAGAACCTTGCAAAATGAGGTTCTGCTAAACAGTATGTGATATAAGTGGGGGCCCCAAAAAACTGTACCCCAGAAATAAGGATGAACTAGCTGTGCTTCCAAACTCAAATCTCAGTCCCTGAAATGGGTTAGATGACCACACACTATTAGTTTCCCCGAGAGGGGCATGACAGAAGCAAATGACAAGTGCCTCAAGATGTTAAAGTTATTTTAGGCTTCCAAATAATTCTTAAAACAATTTTATCAAGTGCAATCCTTGGCACACATCAACAAAAGAATCGAGTCAGCAGGAATTCTGTGTTTGTTTTTGCAGGCAAGGTCACTCTATCTTTCTAAGAGTAGATTTTACTTTCACATAAATTCTTCATTAAGTATTAATTCCAAAGCCTTATTTGTTCCCTATTCTTTCATATGTATTTTAATCTGGACATAAAAGAATCCTATAAATTCCCAGCTTGACAAGTAGAAAATACATAAAAGTACTACCATCTTTCTAATAGGACAGCATTTTTATTACAGCCAAAGTAAGATAACATTGTCAAGGGAATTCTTTTTTACTCTAATGAATACTGACATAATTAAAACAGATATAGTTGGAGACCTTCTGATCTATAGTTGCCATTTATTTTGACTGACAGCTTTTTAAAATTACTACTGATAATGGAGGTGGGAGATCCAATGAACTCCAAGAAAATGGATGTATCTCTAATATTTTAATGTGTCCCTAATATTTTACTTGGGAGACTATTACATAGCTAGTAGGTCATACACGATATGGTCAATATGCACTTCTTAAGCAAAAACGTATACAGCAGCAGGTATCAAAACACAATTTTTCTTGTCTTTCAAAATAACTTCTAAAGTGTTAAATGACCAAACATTTTTTCCAGATATGGTAGAAGTTATGGAATATGGTGATGTTACAGAAAAATGTTGCACTTGATCTTAGCCCGAAAGGCTGAGAAGTGATCAGAAAAATGTCGCAGATACATGAGCTTAGGACCCAATCAATCTCTTGAATTCTAATGATGCCTACTGCTTGGTCATGCCATTGCTGAGCTGGATCAGGAGGGAAACTAAGGGAAGGAAAGTGAAAGGAAAGGAAGTGAGGGAAGAAAAAAGATGAGAAGGAAGAGAAAGGTTGAAGAGGGAGAATTTAAGGGTGCAAGAATGGAGGAGGACAAGAGGTCTTGCCTCCCAAGGACATCAAGAAAGGGGAGGAATTAACCCAAGAAAAAGGCTGAGGGTGATGAAAACCTTTTGCTCCTTGAATAGGGAAGAAGCATCATTACTTGTTGGTAAATCAGAAGTGCTGAAAATCTCCTTCACCTAGAAGTAACCTTCACACAGGTTTTAAGTACCTAGGTGGGTAGGAGCTGGCACTTCTTCTGTGTTGCACACTGTTCAAAGCTCAAGGCCAGCCTGGGAGGTTGTGCAGGTTGGGCCCAGCAGAAAGTGGCTGTGGAGGAGTGACTGATCTCTGTTATCCAGCTACCTCTTTGCCAGCCACGCCATGCACCTAGTGGCCTAAGACTGGACATTCCTCTAGTTCACCTGAGAGGAGTATCTCCCACTCCTTTGCACAAAGGTGCTATATACCAGAAGTGACCTTTCCTAACCATTGGATACCTATGAACTCATTTAATCATTCCAAAGGTAAAGATATCGAGAATAACACCACTTTTAGTAATAACATCTGCATAGCACTTCCTAATTTATGCAATGAAATCTCACAACTGTAATATTAATTAACTATTGGTATTCCCATTTTACAAGTGTATAGAAATTAAGTTACTAAGTCAAGGCAGGTGTATGAGGTCAGGAAATCTAGTCCCCAGATCCTTGCTCTTAGCAGGGCTTCTTTTACTCCCTCCCACCTGTTTTCTTTCCCCCTTTTTTGTCCTCCTCCCACTCTCCTTTCTCTCTTTCTCTTCTTTATTTCTCTTTACTTTTGCTAGCCCTGTTGTCTCTGTCTTTCCAAGTCAGTCTGAAAGTAGGCTAACATGTTCATTGAATCTTTCTGGATAACAGGTTCTTAATTCATATACAGATGATTGCTCTCCTTCTAGAATCACAAATGGATAGATTTTAGTCTTCAATCAAGTTCCATATATTGTTTCTTTTCCTGTTATCACTAGCCAATGTTTATGCACATACACACACACACACACAAGTAAATTAGTTTACTGACACACAAAAAAATAACCACGTGTTTTATTAATTTTCTTCCAAGGGTTGAAAAACCATGAGCATTTCATAAGTATAATCTCTCAATAAGAACCCATACCATCGGGGATCCCTGGGTGGCTCAGCGGTTTGGTGCCTGCCTTAGGCCCAGGGCGCCATCCTGAAGTCCTGGGATTGAGTCCCCCATCAGGCTCCTGGCATGGAGACTGCTTCTCCCTCTGCCTGTGTCTCTGCCTCTCTCTCTCTCTCTCTCTATGTCTATCGTGAATAAATAAATAAAATCTTTAAAAAAATATTTAAAAAAAGAATCCACACCATCTGGTTTAAATGACTTTTCATATGTTCATCTCATAAAAATGAATATAAATTTTATCTTCAAAATGGTATCTTCATATATGTCTTTAAATATATATATATTTATATATATATATATATATATATATAGAGAGAGAGAGAGAGAGAGAACAACTTAATTATGGAAAGAAACTTGACATAAAATGTCAAGTATTTCATCTTTCTTTGAAATATTTGGAGCCTCATTCACTTTTTCTATTGCACCAAGAGCTAACTATTCTAGAGGTAATATGTTAGTAAACAAGTAATGTTGGAAATATCTACTTTATTGCAGTACAGATTTACAAAGGTACTAGTGACTTGATGCTGCATGACATGGCATCATCTTCAGTGAATGCAAGGAGTCAGTAAATGGAATAGCAGATTTACTATCCTATTAGTGCTAATTAAGTTGCTCACTTGATTCCCTTTCTGCTACTGCTTTGTCTTATCATCTGTCTCATCTTGGAAGATAAAACATAGTTATTGAATGTGTAATTTTTTAATCTAGAAAATAACTTTGACATGCCTTAAAAGGTAGTCTTTTCAAAGTGAACCCACCCACATAGCTACTTATGGTTTGTGGAATGTCTTCTAGTCCTACTTTATTGTAAGGAAAACATTTTTCTCTTTTGTAACATAATGCCATCATATCAAATTGATCCACCTTCAAGACTGGAAATGCAGCAATAGAATCAGCATAAAGCTATGCTTTAATGCTTGTATAAAGAGGCCAACTATGTTGTAAATAAACAGTCTAATCCTCAAAATTAAGCATAAGGAGAAAGCCTTGAAATTGGTGCACAGATTACAGAGATAACCATGGAGTAAGAGACAGCTGGACCTGGAACTGACAAAAGCTCCAAGGCCATGACCATGTTAGTTAAAGGGTAAAAGAGATCCACACAACCATGTGCATATGATCTGAATGAATAGAATTAAAGCAACCACCAAAGTCTACAATCCCAAAGATATGTTTTGTATAATTGACATTTTTGCACACATACACACACATTTCTATGATGCCAAATAAAAACATACCAAAATCTTCTCAAGAGTTTAGATTACACATAGATATGTTGTTTAAATATTAGAAACTGCAGATTATTATGAACCACCGTATTTTCAATATCGTATGTGAGAGGCATGTATTCCAGGCATCCCCATGGTCTCTTCCCAGTCTGTAGTGTGCATCATGATCTCACAGCCCACCCACACCCACACAATCAGTGACTGTGCTGACTCCACGCAGTGCTTCCAGAAACAACATACTCAGCCTTCACATACACAGTCTGAATTTTCTAAAAATAAAATGATATTTTCTGTGGATGAGTTTATTAAGTTTTAAAAATACAGTGCCAGGAGTTTTACATGGAATTGGTTTCCCTGGTACAGACTCAAGATTTAATAAAGTTAAGAATGAGAGGGATCATGAAAGAAGTACTCAAGCCCACCTCACCACCCCTTCCTCACACACAAATCAGAGCATTTCATGTTTTTACTTAATATGTCTTTTAAAAGCTAATTTCCTGGGACACCTGGGTGGCTCAGTGGTTGAGCACCTGCCTTGGGCCCAGGGTGTGATTCTGGAGTTCTGGGATCGAGTCCCACATCCAGCTCCCTGCATGGAGCCTGCTTCTCCCTCTGCCTATGTCTCTGCCTCTCTCTGTGTCTCTCATGAATAAATAAATAAAATCTTTTTAAAAAATTAAATATGTATTTAAACTTAAATAAATTTATGTATTTAAAAATTTTGAGCTAAAATACCTATATAAAAATACATTTTTAATAATGAATTTTCCAGATCAGCTCATAGTATAAATGAATAAATGAAAGCATACATTTTAAATTCATAGGTGATATCAGTGAAAAATAAGAAATTAAATAGTTTGAAAGATTATGGGCACAACAATGCAACATATATTTAAATTTCAAGAGCATCCGATTGCTGGCTTTTTTTTTTTTCATTTATGGTTTTATCAAATTAGAGGCACTCAATCTCTTTGAAAATTCTCTTATCCCATATTGATCTTGTGTAATAAATTAAACACACACATAAACACATTTTGAAATTAATTTCTTACAGATTTATACCAAAGGAGATGAAATACTCAGTTACTCATAGAATAAAAAAAATTAATCACCCAATCTATTCCCTAAATTTATTAAGTACAGTTGATATAATTGACTATAATTTTGATTTTTTAAATATTGTCTTAACTCTTTAATCCCTCAGGTGGTCAGAATTCCTAGCTGACAGTACATATAAATAAATTAGTGTTGAAAATTTTGCCTCTGAAATACTTTGTTCTCTAATTTGAAAATATACTTACTATAAGTTAGTTTATAACAATGATATTCAAATATATTAAATTACATTTTAAAATGTAATAGCTATAGCTAGTCAATAGCCCTTTTAGAAATGGAAATGCCAATGTAGAATCTATCTATTACATTTCTTTCTTTTTAGAGAGAGAAAGAGATAGAGGGAGAGCATACGTGTACAAGTAAGCAAGGGGATGGCAAGGGACAGAGGGAGAGGGAAAGAGAATCTTAAGCAGGCTCCACCCTGATTGTGGAGTCCCATATAGGTTTCTTTTTTTTTTTTAATTTTTTATTGGTGTTCAATTTACTAACATACAGAATAACCCCCAGTGCCCGTCACCCATTCACTCCCACCCCCCACCCTCCTCCCCTTCCACCACCCCTAGTTCGTTTCCCAGAGTTAGCAGTCTTTACGTTCTGTCTCCCTTTCTGATATTTCCCACACATTTCTTCTCCCTTCCCTTATATTCCCTTTCACTATTATTTATATTCCCCAAATGAATGACAACATACACTGTTTGTCCTTCTCCGACTGACTTACTTCACTCAGCATAATACCCTCCAGTTCCATCCACGTTGAAGCAAATGGTGGGTATTTGTCATTTCTAATAGCTGAGTAATATTCCATTGTATACATAAACCACATCTTCTTTATCCATTCATCTTTCGTTGGACACCGAGGCTCCTTCCACAGTTTGGCTATCGTGGCCATTGCTGCTATAAACATAGGGGTGCAGGTGTCCCGGCGTTTCACTGCATCTGTATCTTTGGGGTAAATCCCCAATAGTGCAATTGCTGGGTCGTAGGGCAGGTCTATTTTTAACTCTTTGAGGAACCTCCATACAGTTTTCCAGAGTGGCTGCACCAGTTCACATTCCCACCAACAGTGTAAGAGGGTTCCCTTTTCTCCGCATCCCCTCCAACATTTGTGGTTTCCTGCCTTGTTAATTTGCCCCATTCTCACTGGTGTGAGGTGGTATCTCATTGTGGTTTTGATTTGTATTTCCCTGAGGGCAAGTGATGTGGAGCATTTTCTCATGTGCATGTTGGCCATGTCTATGTCTTCCTCTGTGAGATTTCTGTTCATGTCTTTTGCCCATTTCATGATTGGATTGTTTGTTTCTTTGGTGTTGAGTTTAAGAAGTTTTTTATAGATCTTGGAAACTAGCCCTTTATCTGATACGTCATTTGCAAATATCTTCTCCCATTCTGTAGGTTGTCTTTGAGTTTTGTTGACTGTATCCTTTGCTGTGCAAAAGCTTATTTTGATGAAGTCCCAATAGTTCATTTTTGCTTTTGTTTCTTTTGCCTTCGTGGATGTATCTTGCAAGAAGTTACTGTGGCCGAGTTCAAAAAGGGTGTTGCCTGTGTTCTTCTCTAGGATTTTGATGGAATCTTGTCTCACATTTAGATCTTTCATCCATTTTGAGTTTATCTTTGTGTATGGTGAAAGAGAGTGGTCTAGTTTCATTTTTCTGCATGTGGATGTCCAATTTTCCCAGCACCATTTATTGAAGAGACTGTCTTTCTTCCAATGGATAGTCTTTCCTCCTTTATCGAATATTAGTTGACCATAAAGTTCAGGGTCCACTTCTGGGTTCTCTATTCTGTTCCACTGATCTATGTGTCTGTTTTTGTGCCAGTACCACACTGTCTTGATGACCACAGCTTTGTAGTACAACCTGAAATCTGGCATTGTGATGCCCCCAGATATGGTTTTCTTTTTTAAAATTCCCCTGGCTATTCGGGGTCTTTTCTGATTCCACACAAATCTTAAAATAATTTGTTCTAACTCTCTGAAGAAAGTCCATGGTATTTTGATAGGGATTGCATTAAACGTGTATATTGCCCTGGGTAACATTGACATTTTCACAATATTAATTCTGCCAATCCATGAGCATGGAATATTTTTCCATCTCTTTGTGTCTTCCTCAATTTCTTTCAGAAGTGTTCTATAGTTTTGAGGGTATAGATCCTTTACATCTTTGGTTAGGTTTATTCCTAGGTATCTTATGCTTTTGGGTGCAATTGTAAATGGGATTGACTCCTTAATTTCTTTTTCTTCAGTCTCATTGTTAGTGTATAGAAATGCCACTGACTTCTGGGCATTGATTTTGTATCCTGCCACGCTACCGAATTGCTGTATGAGTTCTAGCAATCTTGGGGTGGAGACTTTTGGGTTTTCTATGTAGAGTATCATGTCATCGGCGAAGAGGGAGAGTTTGACTTCTTCTTTGCCAATTTGAATGCCTTTAATGTCTTTTTGTTGTCTGATTGCTGAGGCTAGGACTTCCAGTACTATGTTGAATAGCAGTGGTGAGAGCCCATATACGTTTCAATCTCATGACCCTGAGATCATGACCTGAGCAGTTGGACATTTATCCAACCAAGCCATCCAGGTGCCCCTCTAAGAAAACTACTATAAAAAAATTTGACAAGGACACAATGCTAATTTATCTGGAAGCAACAGCTTTGTTGCTCTGGTTTTTCTTTAGAACCTAAAAGTTGATGGAGAAGACTGTAAATAAACAAGAAGATAAAAAAGAAACAAATTTTAGGACACAATTCTAGCATTCACTATAACAACATTACATGATTCATGAGTTTCTTTACATGTATGTGCAAAATATATTATGATCTTTGGTTGAAAAAAGAAAACTAACTGAAAAATGCAGGTTAATATTATATTTTAATATATGTTTTAATGTATATATACTAAATAATATTATATTTAGTATTATATCATTTGTATTTGTGATATTTTATGTTTACAAAATATAAATATAACATATAAAATGTATATAATGTATAGCATAAATATTATCTAATGCTATAAGATTTTATATATAATAGATTATCTTATATATACATAGAAATATATGTCATATAACAAATTGCATATATTATATTCACCATATAGTGTTTTATATGTCCCTATATGTTTGTTATTATATAATATATTATATATCTTATCTGTTAAGTATTATGTGTGTGTATATATATCATTCTATAAATTATAAATCTCTTTATGGAAATAAATTAAGGAAAATGCAAAAGAAACCAAGAGCAAAAGTAGACTTGTAAGTTAAAATTTAAATTAAATTTAAGTTAAATTTTAAAATTTAAGTTAAATCTCATGTTAAAATTCATGTTAAAAGACACTGACTGGGGATCCCTGGGTGGCTCAGCGGTTTAGCGCCGCCTTCAGCCCAGGGCGCGATCCTGGAGTCCCGGGGTCGAGTCCCGCATCGGGCTCCCTGCTTGGAGCCTGCTTCTCCCTCTGCCTGTGTCTGCTTCTCTCTCTCTCTCTCTCTCTCTCTCTCTCTCTCTCTCTCTCTCTCTCTCTCTATGTCTATCATGAATTAAAAAAAAAAAGTCACTGACGAAACTTTAAATGTCGGCCAATACTATTATGCGCAATGGATGTTCTCAAATATTTGGCAATGGTAGTGAAAATTAGTGCAGTCATTTTTTAAAAAGGAAAAATGGGGCAGCCCAGGTGGCTTAGCGGTTCAGCACCTGCCTTCAGCCCAGGGTGCGATCCTGGAGACCCTGGATCGAGTTGTCTGTTGGGGTCCCTGCATGGAGCCTGCTTCTCCCTCTGCCTGTGTCTCTGCATCTCTCTCTCTCTCTTTGTGTGTGTCTCTCATGAATAAATAAATAAATAAAATCTTTATTAAAAAAAAGGAAAAATGAAGATTGGCAATTTCAGTACTAGACACATAATCTAGAGTTTAGAGAAATCTCTTTACAAGCCTCAGATGACAGGCACAAGAATATTCAGAGAAAAATTATTTATAATAACAAAATAGCAACAGGTAAAAACTAGAAACCACTCAAATAGTAATCTGGAAAATTTTTTGATAAATTGTAGCATATGCTCACAAATAGTGTACGGCATTGAAAATTAAGGAACTACACTAACCTGACCACAAAATCATAATATTGTGTGGGGAAAAAAAAAGCAAGTGGCAGAAAACCTGAAAAATTGACATGACTTCTAAAAAAAAGTTCCTATGGTTTAAGAATTTAGAGATTTTTTTTCGGAATTGCAAAGAAAACAAGGAAATGATTAACCACAAAATTCAGGAAGATGAGACACCTGGCTACAATGGGATGAGGGAAATTCTAAATGGATTAGAAAAAAAGACAAGCATCTTATTATCTCTGGTGTTTTATATCCCAAGTTCTGATTCCTAGTACTATTTTTCAGATTCTCATTGGCAGTCATTTTGTTATTATGCTTAAGAACTTCTATAAATGCCATACATATTTACAATTTTTAAAAAAAGTTAGGCTTTCAAAAAAGTTGCAAAAACTGTACAATAAACATGACAATATTCTGGAACACCATCTCTGCAGGCTCCCCGAAAGTTCACTTCGTGCATAATGACTATAGTACGGTGATCAAAACTATGAAATTAAAAATGATACACTACTATGACATAAACTACAAACTTTATTTGCGTGACAGCCAGAATTCTACACATGACTCCTCCAGATTCCCATCCCCTGAGGATATAGTCTAACACTAACCTAGGTATTGTTGGGAAAGTGCTTGCAGATACGACTGAAGTTCAAGGCGGCTGAGAAACAGAAAGAACCTGACTCACCCAGCCTTTAAAGGTAGAGAGCCTTCTTCAGCTGGTGGTACAACGCAGAACAGTGAGAGGATTTTGAAATGTGGGGACCACTATATGGCTTCTTCGAAGATGCACCAGGGAATGAGTGGGCACATGAAAAGGAGCACAGACAGGCTGGGAGCTGAGGATGGCCTAGGCTGCCAGTCAGCAAGAGGATTACACTTTTGAATTCTTTCAGTTATTGGATTAAAACCCAACACCTTAGAGATAAATATAAGGATAGCCTTATAGTTAAAGAATAGATAGAACTGATTGGACGTGCTATAAAGGGATCTAGCCAAGAAAATGTCTGCTGAGGCTTTTATAAGCTTTCCTTACTTGGACATAATTACCTGATAATTTACTAACTTATATGATTTACACTTTCATAGCATATACACACTCACATATATGAATATGTTTAACCAGTCACTAGAAGATTCTTTTAAAGATTTTATTTATTTATTTATTTATTTATTTATTTATTTATTTATGTAGACAGAGAGAGGGGAAAAAGAAAGAGAATGGGAGCAGGGTGAGGGGCAGAGAGAGAGAGGAAGACTCTTGTAAAGAATACCTAGGAAGGAGAAGGAAGGACACAGATCTCTAGTTGATCATATTTATGACAAAAAAACAGTCCTGATCCAGGTCAGAATAAGAATAATTATTTTACACAGGTGTTGACCATTGGAATCAACACCCTAGAACAAAAGTAGAGAAAGGTCGTTGACAATTAACACCACTTGTCTAAATTTACTATATGAATAAATTATTACAAATTAAAAAAAGTAATATTTTGAATTATAAACATATCCTCACAGCATTTGACTTAGGTTTTAAATCTTATGGAAAGTACTAATTTACCTTTAGAAATAAAGCATTGACAGACAAGTGTCAACAAAATAAAAAATAACCAATTAATTCTTCAATTTTTCAGTTCATCCCACACAAAGGAGCTAAGCTTGACTTTGATGTCTAGATTATCCTGGAGAATTAATTGAAGTTTTTCTGTTAGCATTCTCTCTACTCAAAATGTTTTCACCCTGGAATATAATCAGTCAATCTCCAGTGATGCAGTCATGAAAACAGCTTTGAAATCTCAGCTTCCCAGGAAGAGAGAGATATTTTTGTGTCCAACTCAGATTTCTTAAAACTTCAACTGATAATGTGTGGAGCATCCCAACAGCCTAACTTCCATTAGTGACATTATCCTATCACCTTAGGATAGGTGACCAGTTGACCGGTCATCATACTTGTGTAATTTTTGGCAATAGATTGTTTACATGCAAGTTAACCTGGTTCTTGCATTAAACCTGGCAAGCCAAGGTTTTTATTTGGGGGTTCTTAATCTGGACACGTAACACTTCTTAAAAAAAGCCAAGTTGACCTTACAAAGGAAAACCATAAACCTTTTCTTAACATGTGGTATTTATAGATTATACTTCTTTTTCTGGTTGTAACCAGATACAATAATTAAGCTGTTAATTTAATTAGTGAAAATTTAGTTAGCTTGTGTAAATAAAAAAAAGATATAACTTGTCTTTAACTGAGACAGATACTCATCAGTTATGTCTAGTAGGAAACAAATGTGTAATATTCACTTTAAGTTAATATCCGACAATGAAACATGGTTGGAATGAACATCCAACAATGAAACATGGTTGAAAATGGTTTTCAGTATAATTATTTCAAAAGTCTAAGTATAATGTTTTGTTTTATAGGAAGTAGTTGAGGAACCTCATGATAAATCACTTGTATCACTTTTCTCTCCCCAAGTTCTACCTGTTTGTCACTACTAGCATTACTAGTGGCTTTATGAATAGTGAATATTTTATAAGATTTGTTAGAGCTGTTTGCTTTGTTCTGTTTTATGTATTCATGACTGAAATTACTTTGGTTTAACCACTTACAAATATCATTAGAACAATCAATGATATGGAATGAATTAAGGTTCAGAAGATGGGTAAGATGCCCGGGAGAGGAAAGTGCTGAGCGGTACTGAGGTTTTAGATGATCTCAAATATGAAAACTTCATTGTCTCTAATACTGGGGAATTATTTATTTTAAAAACATGAAATATTGGTGAGTCCACATTTTTAAACATGACTTTGAACCTGTCTGAGATACATCATCTGTTTTCAAAGTTATGGGATTCTTAAAGGCACATCACTTGAATTAGCAAAACTCTCTCCTCACATCTGAGGGATTCTCCTAGCTGTTCCTGACATGAAACTGTTCCACAGACAATAATCTGACTGGTTAGTCTTCTGCAAAAAGAGCTGGAAAATGGCTACGAACACTTTAGCATGCCTGCAGACTCTCTGTTAGTTTAGCTGCCTGACATTGCTTTAAATTGAGCTCTTTTTTAATGGTATTCAGATGGGACTTGGCAGCTAACAATCCTGAGAGGATTTCTGATGTGCAGGGAGGGCCACACGCCTGACAGCTACCCGAAGGACAAGAAGGCCCTTCCCAGTGGAGTCTCCTGACTCTCAGAGTCTGCCCAGGTCCTTACCACTTGTCGACCAGCTGGCTCTGACCCCTGCTGTCAAGCTGGAGGCCACTTCTGCTCCCTGTGTTATTCTGAACACACAGCACAAATAAAACAAAAGAAAACACAATTTATGTAATGCTATTCAAAAAGTAATTATAGACAATGCCAAGAGTGAAACGTAACATAAACTATGGACTTTGGGTAATCATGGTATGTCACGGTAGGTTCATCAATTTTAACAAATGTACCACTCCGGTGGTTGTTGATACTGGTATGAGAGTCACATGTATAGACTATCACATGTGTGTGATGGCGTGAGGGGAGGGCTGTATGGGAAACCTCCATACTTCCTCCTCAATTTTGCTGCAAACCTAAAACCTCTCTTAAAACATAAAAATCTTTATTTTTAAAGTGGAGCTATTCTTAAAAATTAATTACAGTACCTTGGACTACATCCTGGACTACAGACGTTCCGTCTCTAAGGTTCTGATTGAAGCATTTTTAAGAAAGATGTCTCCTTGGGACAATTGGGTGGCTCAGCGGTTGAGCATCTGCCTTTGGCTCAAGGTAAGATCCTGAGTCCTGGAATGGAGTCTCACATCGGGCTCCTTGCATGGAGCCTGCTTCTCCCTCTATGTCTCTGCTTCTCTCTCTGTGTCTCTCATAAATAAATAAATAAATAAATAAATAAATAAATAAATAAATAAATAATTTTTTTTTTTTTAAAGGAAGATGTCTCCTTCCTATCTTTTCTACTTTTTTTTTTTTCCACTGTCCATCTAGAGTATCAGGAAAGGGGTTCCCAGGGTCTGGTGCAAGCAATCCTTAGCTTCTGAATCTTAGCTGTAGTGCTAGAAGTAGAGTAGGAAATTCACTGTTCTACAATGCAGATGGAACTGAGAGGGAGGCTTCATTGCTATAGACTCACTCTCTAAAGTGAGTGTATAAGGTACAGATTTTATTTCAGACAAACAAGTACTACTAAATTGCATGATGTCATGACTCACTTCATGAGCTACTAATGTTCACAACTTATCCATGTGTACATGGGGGGGAATGTACATGCTAACTTGTCAAGTTAGCTGGAGAAGTTTACACCTTTAAAAAGGACTTAAGTGGGTTTTTCGAAAGACACAGAAATGTGCATGTGCGTATGTGTATTCTACAAAGATCACTTAGTCAAATAAAGTGATCTTCATCCTTTTTTAATTTGAGGAGTGAAAGCAATTGACAACTAGAATACCTCCTAGATTTGGCAGCTATTGTGACCACCCAAAACTTTTTGGGGAAGGTAAGTCATAACTTCAGATATTTTCTTAAAACTCCTCAAAAATAAACATTAGTACAGGAACATTTGATGTGATATGATACTGTTGAAATAAATATGTTAAAGCAATTGTTGGACTCTGAACACATTTCTGGGTATACTTGCCATTTACCTCTAGTCTACAAATAGTGTCTAGCTTTCAATCAAAAGTCATAGAATATGCAAAAAAGCAAGAGAAAAACAACCTGCTTCCAAAAAATAAAGTGAGCAACATAACCAGACCCAGAGATAAAGCTATGAGTTAGGAACATTAAAATAGCTGTGATTTATATATACATTTAATATTTCTATATTCCATTGTATTTAATTTTTTCATAAAATCAATACTCATATACATATATCTAGCTAATAATATCTATATTAAAGTATTCAGAATATCCAGGTTATCAAAATATGTATTGATGTTTGCAATATACTTTGAAATTCACTCAAAAAATAAAATATGGTAATGTATAGAAGGATCGATAAATTGATCATCTGATAAAATAATTTACTAAAATTTTACTTGTAGGATCAAGTGGTATGTAAATTCTTTCAATTTTTTAATTTGAAAAATGTTTACAATATTAGAAAACATGAATTAGATGACACATACTAAAGAAAATCCATATTGGACAACATACAATAAAATAAACTCAAGATTTATAAAGGATGAAAGGTAGGAGGGTAAACTTTAAAACTATAGGAGAAAATCTGTATTTTGTTGTACAGAATCTGTATTAATCTATTATATATACAGGGAGATGTTGTAAGGAATATGAGGAACTTAGAGGTAATTCATACCATCCCAAGTTCTATGTAGAAAGATACGGCTGAAACTCTTTCCTACATACACGATTTTCTTTCATTTTATTTTGTTAAAACTGTCCTTTCTTAGTCACATTGTACCTTTATTTTGATAACAGAACAGTTGAAATAAAAGCTCAGAATAATACATGCCTTCTTTTTTTTTAATCATATAGGCAAATTCTATTTATTCTAAGGACTCAGGAAAACTTACAAACTGTCCCCTTGTTCTATCCAATAATAAACATCTCCATCTAGATTGAAATAAGTGTAATTGAAGAAATTATTTTTGGTTTCATGCTTCAAAGAAACTCCTAATGTAGAATGTTGTTTTAAAAGAAAATTGTTTTCAGACTACAATTAATTTTAATTATAATTATCTGTAGCAGAAGCACTGTGATAGAGATTTAAAGACAATCCATGCCAAAACCGCTACAGCAGTTTCCTGAAATAAACACAGCAATACAAATGACTATGGAAGCGTCCTCCTCCATTTAGCAACTCAAGAAAAATACACGCTGGCCAGACTGCATCTGAAATCTTATTATCTATGTTCACATTGGTCCATAAAACAAATTTTAAAAACACGGAAAATATATCCAGAGTATACAGATGAGGATGAACGTGGTGAAGGCTTTTCCTGCAAAAGGTCAAATCACCAACATTGATTTGAATGTTCAAATTAGGTAGAACAAGCTAACTAGCACTCTATGGTTCTAAAAAAACCATAAACCAGTATAGAAAGAGCTGATATAATAAACTTTTAAAAATAATAAATAATTCTCAAAAAAAGTCAGCTTACTGTATTTAGATTTCGAGAATGTTGAGAATTTGCTTTTCAATTCGATCTTTGATTTGATCAAATATTGTGGATCTCTGAAGATCCCGGCAGGGCTAATACCACTGAATTTAAAGGAATTGCGTAAAAGTTACTCTTACCTTGGCATTGGTTCAAGAAGAATCACTGCATGATTCTTAATTCACTTTAACTATAAACTTCGAAGGAAGTACAATATGGATTTAAAAACAAACACCATCACCAACAACTCTCAAACCAACAATATGAGCCGTAAGAGATAAGAATGTTTTGATTAAAACCTAAGGGTATAAAGAATGGGTACAGGGTGGGGAGAAGCAAGTTGTGAGTGTCGTTTAGAAGTTCTGCACCTCTGCGCTAATGGAACACAAGACACTCCAAAAGTTACTTTTGCTAATCACAAATTAAGTAAATAATGAATCCTGATTTGGGTTTTCTCTCTCTTTCTTTCTCTCTTTCTCTCTCTTTCATGTCAGTGCCTTCTTTAACCTACTGGGAATAAAGCTGACTTTAATAAAAAGTAACAAAAAGCTATACTATTATAAAGATACTGTGTATTCACAAACACCCACTTTCCTTTTAAAGTAGCAGTGAAATATAAAACCTTGCTGATTCAGGATGTCTGTGCCCAAGCTGTCTGCAACCCTGTGTCTAGCGTGACATTCACCAGGGAAACATAGACTTTGCTTCTGGCATTTCAGGCAACAAAGAAAATACAAAATCCAATAGAAGCCTCTCCATAGTGTAATCAATCTTCATTCTCTCTTCACGTGCCATTATCAATGAAATCCCCAATTTTTCTTTCCCCTTTTCTCCCACTCCTCAGGGGTTTTTTCCCCCTGAACAGTTCAAAGAAGCCTCATGACTAAGAATATTCATTATTTATTCTAACATCCTGGGAGAAAGTTGGCAGTCCAGCAAAAAGAAATCTTGTCACTGATGGCAGAATGAACTAATGATTGCTTCACTGAAATGCTTTAATGTACATATTTGGATTTTGAAAGATCAGGCTTTCAATATCTTAGTGAGAGAACAGTTTAGTAGCAAGGTGTGGGACAGAGACGTGGGGAACAGCCAGAGGGTTCATACTAATTTACCCAGTGGCCTCATCAGTAATTTGGAACTCGAACAAAAACTTGAAGTGGGTAAAACATTATCCTACATTATAACTCGGAAGACAAACTTTTCAGGCAGAGCAAACAACAAACAACCAGTATCAAGTGATAAAGCAGAGATGTGCCTGATTTTGTTCCCCAGAAACAGAGAGGACACCAGTATGGTTTCAGTATATTTAGGAAGGGGAATAGTTAGTAGAAAATTCATCCAAAGAGGAAACAGTGGGAGAGGGTTAAGGGGAGAAAGAAGATTATGTAGGATTTTTTAGGTATAACATTGTGGGCCTATTGAATTTTATTCTAGTATAGTGGAGAATTATTGCATGCTTCAAGGAGAAGAACAATGCGGTATAGTTCGTGTTCAGAAAGAATTAGCCTGGTTTCTTTCTTTCTTTCTTTTAAAGATTTTATTTACTTATTTTTTCATAAGAGACACACAGAGAGAGGCAGAAACATAGAGCGAGAAGCAGGGAGCCCGATGTGGGACTCGGTCCCAGGACCCCAGGATCATGACCTGAGCCAAAGGCAGATCCTCAACCACTGAGCCACCCAGGTGCCCTGAGCCTGGTTTCTCTGTTGAGAACACACTGCAGTGAGCAAGAGTAGGAGTAGAGAATACAGCTGAGAGGCTATTTGAGGACCAGGGGATGGGAGAGGAGAGGATAAAGGTATATTCCCAATGACAGTGGTGGAGGTGATGAGAAGTGGCTGGAATTGTTACTGTGTTTTGAAACTGGAGACAACAGATTCTTGCCTGATGGCATCTGAGCGCAGAGAAAGATGAGAAAGATAGACTTGAAAATGACTCCTTGTAAGGTCTAAGTCTGAACAACAGGAAAAGTGCTGCCATCCATTAAGATGAGTAAACTACAGCTGGAGCAGATTTGGAGTCTAGAGGGTCAGAATAACAGTTTTAAAAGCACCAAATGTGGTGGACTAATCAAATAAGAAGAGAGAAAGGTGCTAGGCATTCACATAGATTAGTCTGGGGCTCTTACAGAGGTGTGTCTGAAGATAAATGTGGAAAGTTCTTGGAGCTACATAAAATCATCAAGAGAATAAGTGTAAAGAGAAGACGAAGGCAAAATACATCAAACATAAGTGCCTCAAGGGAAAGAATATTCTAGAAACAGAGGTTGAAAAGGAGTAATGGGGAAGGTTGGAAAGTGATCTACTGATGGGGTGTTCTGGAAGCTCACTGAAGGAACTGTGTCAAGAGGGAGAATAATCAACTCTGCAAATGATGATGTCAGATCACGTAAGATGAGGACTTGGCATTGACCACTGGATTGTTACCATGTAAAAGTCAACCACGAAAAAACAAAATGATTTCACTGTTGGGAGAGGGGTGGTAATAGGGAGTTTTATGATAGAGAACTCGAAAAACTAAGAATATAGGATACTCTTGAAAAGTTTTGCTGAAAAGGAGACGAGACGCTGACACCTACAGCCATACCTCCCTGAACATGCCTGATGTTGAAAAGGAGACCAGATAAATGGGACACTAATTGGCAAGGAAAGAGGAATCCTAGGAACATCTTTGTAAAGATGGGAGAACAACAATCTATGTGCATGCTATTGAAAATGAAAGAGGGACAGGGGAAACCAATGGCCCCATAGAGAAGAGACGGGAGCCAAGCTGGTGCAATGTGCTTATGTGTCCTCTACAGAAGAGGAGAGATCAGCTTGAGAGAAGACCAGAGTCCTGCAGAGCAGCACAGCCTAACAGAATTATAATGTAAGTATCATGGGGGATTTTAGATTTTCTAACAGCCACATTTCAAAAAAAAAAAAAAAAAAGGAAAAAGAAGCAGGGGAAATTCATTTTAATAATATCTCATTTAACTGAATATATCCAAAATAGTATTTCAACATTCAACCAATCTAAACAAATTAAATGACATATTTTGCATACAGGTTTTCATATTGTCTTTGACATCTAGGGTGGATTTTTAACTTTTAGGACACCTCAATTTGGACTAGCCTCACTTCATAGGCTCCATAGCCATAGTGTGGCTGGTGGCTATCATACTGGAAGGCCCAGATCTGCGATATGGAGAAGGAAGGAAGGCACTATATGTGGATGCAGATACTGTCGGAAGGGGATTATGGGAGACTATGGGTTTTATTTTCTGATATCTTCAAGTTACTTGGTGAAGAAGGAGTGGTAGAGGGAAGCTAAATGGGAGGGAAAAGATGTTGGACATTTGTGAAAAGACGAAGTATGAAGCAGTCATAGAGTAGGGAAACTAAAGAGGTATATTTGCTGAGTAGTAGCACGTCAGATCCACTTGAAGTTCATGACTATGAATTTAAGGAGTCCGGGTAGTATAGCTCAACCCATTCCTGCGCAAATTGTGGCATGACCCTTCTACCTCTCTTTTGTTGTCTGCCTTGCTTTATTGGAATGGACATACCTCTCTGTTACAACTAAGTATTTTGGGGAAGCAGGATTGTTGATTCTATAATGTGTGTGTGTGGTGCGTGCGTGTCCACGCGCGCCTGCACACATGCACTACGCGCTGTCTCCCCACACCAGAAGGTAAGTTTCATAAGCTTCACCCAAGTAGATATTTTTATCAGTTTTGTTCACTCCTTATCCTCTGCATCTGGCATACATAATAGGTGTTTGCTAAATAAATAAATATCTATTCAATGAAGTCATCAAACAATATTGTTCTAAGAGTAAAGTTCCTAAAGTGCTTAATGATACTATTAAAGATTTAAAAAATACAAATGGAAAGCCTGGTTTTATATAAATTGAGTAGCTTATAAAATTTCTCTATGCATTTGCTGGAGTGCATTTGTTTTTTTCTTATTGCCAATGCTGACGCAGTAATTAAATTGGATTTTTATTAAACCTGCACCATTCTTTACTGCATAGTTAACTGTAGCTTTATAAATTATTCTCATTGTAATCCAGAGCACCTCTCTACAGGTGATAATATATTAGATACACAGGTACTCATTATTGATAAATAACCTAAATAAATTTTCATTGTTTAAATGACAAAATAGAAACATGTAGATTTTAGCATTAATGCAATCATCATTTTGTATGTCTATCTTCAGTTTCATACTAATAAGCATTAGGTCACATGCAGGAGGAGTCACAGACTGTATTCACGAGCAGTGTGGGTATCCATGCCCCACCCTGTGTGTTTCTTCCTCTACACAAACGTTATCCTTATACTCCCATTTAGGAATAATTGCTCATCAGTTCCCCTAGAGATGCTCAGCTGGCTCGGTTCAACACTCCTCAACAGTTCTAGAGGGTCCTTTGGGATGTATAAGGGCCTTAGGGCACTGAGGAATGGTTTTCACAAAAAGCCACTTCTACCCTCGGATGCTGGATTGCTAAGACTATGTAGGTCAGAAGGAGCAGCTATTTCCACTAGCACACAGAGTCCTCAGGCATGTCCACACCTGCAGCCGATGCAAGATTCTCATTTTCTAGAAGACTGCAATGCAAGCTGGCAGGAATTTGAGTTAACACCACTACCAGGGGCTTGAATAGTACCTTTTTTTCTGCTCCTGCCCTCAGCTCATTTCCAGGAACTTCAGAAACAATGCCCATCTTTTTTGAGGACAACCATCTTGGTAATTTAGGCCAGGTACTCTGTGCACTAGCCAATCATCTTCACTGGAGCCCATCCCACCCCTACCCCTCAAAAGAAGCTGCTCCTCAAGTCAGCTCTGTACTTTATTTCTTGCAGTAAAAGTTCTTTTGCAAATTGATGTACAATGGCCCTTCCTTACCTGAAGCAGATACATTCCAAGATCCCCAGGAGATGTCTGAAAACGCAGATAGTACCAAACTCAGTGTATACCATGTTTTTTCCTATACATACACAGCCATGACAAAGTGTAATTTATGAATTAGACACAGTAATAGATTAAGCCAGACCTAATAATAAAATAGAATAACTATAGCAATACATTATAATAAAAATTATGTGAATGTGGTCCTTCAAAATATCTTATTGTACTATACTTAGCCTTCTTATGATGATGTGAGATGATAAAATGCTTACCTGGTGAGATCATGTGACATGAGTTTTATAAGCATTGTGACATAGCATTAAGCCTCTACTGACCTTCTTTTTTTTTAAAAAAAAAAAAAAAAGATTTTCTTTATTTATTCATGAGAGAGACAGAGAAAGAGAGAGAGGCAGAGGGAGAAGCAGGCTCCATGCAGGGAGCCCAACATGGGACTCGATCCCAGGACTCCAGGATCATGCCCTCGGCCGCAGGCAGGTGCTAAACTGCTGAGCCACCTGGGAATCCCCTCTACTGACCCTCTGACAGTTTGTCAGAAGGAGGCTCATCTGCTTCTGGACCACAATTAATCATGGGGAGCAGAAACCATGTCATGTAAAAAGTGAACAATTAACTAGAGTCCCAATATTTAACCATAGAAAAACCAAAGTTCCTATCACAAAGCGTAGTGTCAACCAAAAATCTTCACAAATTTTGCCTAGCCAGTATATTTCTGTATTACCAAGTATACAGAAATATACTTTTGTTTCATACCAGATAGAGTTGTTTTCCCAGTTTCACATAATCTTAAGTAATAACATTTGTGAAGTCACAGGGTGGGTAAGAAAATAGACTATTTTTTCTCTCTCACAGACAATTACATACAAAAATTTGTTGCATCATTTTGGAAACTCTGTCCCATTATCTGAGCTAAGGAGAACATAGCCTCTGCTCATACCATTAACGTGAAATAAAATAGCTTGACTTGAGGAAGCACAGCGATGTGGATGGACAGCATAGAAAATACCATAAAACTTATTACCAATTCTCTCAGCTTTATCACAATTCCAGATGTACTGGATTCCCTACAGCTTGGACTCTCATAAGCAAGGTCTTCTTCCTGGATAAGCAGACCCATTTATTTCAGACTGAATTTTCAAAAGAGAAGCAGAAGAAAACAAAATGTATACACATACCCATGCACATGTGTGCAAACACACACATAGTCACATCTGTTTGAAGGCATTGGTAAGGATCTGTGAGAGGAAAGGAATCCACCAAGGTAGCCTAGTATTCAATAGAAATTTTTCTCCTCAATTTTTTACTGTCTCGCAGGGATAGAGGGCTACCTTTGGAACTGTGAGCTAGTACACATTTCAGGGTATTTAAGAACACTGAAAGTCTACATACTGGGAACAGATAAGAAGTTAAAAGAAATTAGTCCTCCTGCCCTGGCTCAAACTCTGATTGGATTAGGGCACCTACCTCTGCATAACTGCCTTACCCAAAGCCAAAGGAAATCCTCTCTGCAAAATGGAAACATCATCTAGAGCAGCATTATCACTTCTAAAAATTTTTCATCATGATGGCTAATACACAGGGACAGGGCAACAGGCCCGTGAAAGACTAGGCAGGTTGAGAAATGAGAGGAAAATGAGGCAAAGACACAGACTCACAGGAAGCCCAGAGACTGAAGTTATCAGAAAAGGACTTTACAATAACAGAACTAATATTCTCAAGAAATTAAATGACAAGATGAATTTCAGTGGAAAAAGTGATGCTATGCAGAATAAAATGGGACCTCTGACAGTGCACTAATATTAGAAGGAAAAAATAGACAGGTTTCAAAATAGAGTAGAAATACTGAGAAGAATAGGCTAGAAGGCAGGGGAGAAGAAAACTTTAACCAGTATCTCGAAGAGTAGAAAGGATACCTCACACAAAGAAGACGAAAAGAGTTATATGGAACAGGGTGAGAAGACACTGCTTGCTTACTGTCAGTCACAGCAAAATTACATTTCCAGTGTTTATAAATCTCAATGTTTTATAGATTTCTCACCCTCTTTGTCATGGTGAAACCATAAGTCTTTAGAATAACAGTCTATCTTATTATCCTGAAGAATCTCATCACAGTCAGTATCTCACTTCATTAGCACATTAGAGGAAAATCATAATCATTCTTTGAATAGACAACTTTTATAGTCACACAGACACACACGTATTATCGTGATATAATTGAAACTTGTCTCAGTTCTCAATAAATAAGCACAGAGACACTTATCTCTTGTTCAGATAAGTGATTAGAAAGACGGACATTCAAACACTGAATTATATAACCTGAGTAGGACACATACCCGCATTTCTCTATGCTCTCTTTTCGTTATTAAATATAGGTTGTCATGCCCACCACTACAGCTGGTTTCTGATAGGACCCTGTTTTCAGTGGGACATCTACTTATAGAATAAACTAAAAATCTTACCCCTCTCCTATTCTACTCTCCAAAGGTGAAAATAAGGCCAGTCTTTCTTGGGACACCTAGGTGGCTCAGTGGTTGAGCGTCTGCCTTCAGCTCAGGGCACGATCCTGGGTCCAGGGATCAAATCCTGCATGGATCTCCTGCAGGGAGCCTACCTCTTCCTCTGCCTATGTTGCTGCCTCTCTCTGTGTGTCTCTCATGAATGAATAAATAAAATCTTTAAAAAAAAATAAAAAAACAAAGACCAGTCTTTCTCAAGGGCAAGAATGTAATTGAGTCACAGGAAGGAAAGGAATATTCTGATGTTTTAAGCCTTCATTGGATCAACCTTGGCCCCCATATTTTTTAGGCATTGTTCTGTAAATTTGCCTCAACTTCCCCTTGTAGATTGCTAGGATAGGCCCAAGATTGCATAGCAAGCTGAGGGAAGGAGTCACAGACAAGGCATAGTTCTTCCTAAACCAGGTAATCCACAACTATTTGAATGAATGGAACCATTCATTGTGCTTTGTAAAACTAAGAAGCATTTATCTTGCAAAGGAGATACCACTGCCTTCAAGTGAAAGTGTAGGTAACGAACTTAGTACCTAGAATTTGACTTAAGCAGCAAAGAGAAAGTTAAAATAAAGATATAAAACAGAAAACTAATAATGGAAAGAAATGTTCAGTGCTAGAAGGCAGAGGACATGCATCTCAATATCCAGTTGTGAGTAAAAATGCAGTCTTATTTTCATGGTAAATATTGTGATCTCAATGGTTTTCTCATGAAACTGCTGCCATTAGAAAAATACAAATCTCAGAGGAAAATAATATAATGGAATGTAGCTTTTTCCTTAAACTTCTTTGTTCAAAAAGTGAGAAATCTTATGATAGCTCTAAGGGACGACAAATTCTAACAATCTGTTGTTTGTTACCCTGTCACATGGCAAGGCATAACAGGATATTGACTATCAAGCTAATTAAACAAAATTTAGAATACCTTAAAATATTTCCAGAGCTAAATAGAATGATAAAAGCCTGTTCTCTACATTTCAAATTGTGGCATTGTTTTGCCAGCCCTCCTAAAGAGGTATACTGCCACTGATAATTTCAATATTTTTTCCTTTCCTTTATATTTATAGTTAAAACATTGTATGGAAATATAGCAACAAAATATCACAAGAAAAAAATAAGGAGATGAAACATACAAGTGAATAAAATGATAATCCCTCAAAGGCAAGTTGTATTGATTTGTCAGTATGAGATATTATCTATCATAGCTAATGACATGAATGTCAATGACATATATGAAAACTAGATATGTGGATAGAAATATAGATATCGATATAAATATAGAATAAAAAGATAAACATTTAGAAAAGAAAAATATAGATTAAAAATATCCTAAAATTTTGAAAAATCTCATTAGCTGCATAAATCTAATAGGTATTCATTAGACTACATTTAAAGTCTTCTAAATTTAAAAAGTTACAGTAATAAATCATCTTTTAATTTCTTTGCAAAATTGTAGCAGCATTTTATTAATTATTGAAAGTACACAAAGGGTACATATATGCTTTGTATATACATACATGCAATCAGAAATAAATGCAATTCCACCTCAAATTGCTCTTAGCCGTTCATAACTATTAGATTATTTTACATCATTACACAAAGAATGTAAGCTTGTGAATAATAACTTTCATACAGAAGTCATTTCAGAGTTGATGTTGGAATTCTTGTGGATTTGGAAGAAATCTTTTTAAGTAGACTGGTCAAACATTAATATCAAATCATTTCTATGAATATTTTGAAGAAATTTTTAAAAATATTTTCCTGTATATTTGTGGTTACTTGTCAAACACAATGTTGCTGAATTATTTGGTTTGTTTGCTTTTACAAGTGTGAATATATGGCCCAGAGGTTTTAATGGAATGTAGATATTGCGTAAGAAAATAAGTACCAAAGTGCCAAAACTGGATTGGTATTCTTTGGCAAATTAATTAAAAATGAAGTATCAAAATTTCATCATTTTGCTCTGATTTTATGGCGTATTAGTTTCAACAGCAGAACATTGCTGATAATCAACTATTTAGACCCAGAGAAAGGAAATACTGTATGGTTTAATCTCATGTTTTATACTCCATCAATTTGAGACTAAAATATCTAAACCAATACAGATACAAATAACTTAATCTCATGTCAGAAATATGAATTAAAACTGCAGGCTGAGATTATTTTCATTCATGAGTCTAAAGTTAGAAAAAAGATTTGCTGTAACTAATATTTGCAGCACCAATTATCATTTTGGAGACTTTAAAAAACCTATTAAATGCATTTGAGTAGTGTCAAAATGTAAACTTATCGTGTCTTTATCGTTAATAGTGCATTGGATCCTACTGTACTAGCTAATAAATGTAACAAATTCTAAATGTATATGATACTACCCTTCATGTTCAGTTTTAAAGAACAGAGTCTCTTATTTGTCCTTATATGTCATTGCAAGAGAAAAACTCATTATGCTGATTAAATGAATAGAAGTTACTATCTTTTATAGATAACTGAGAACTGAAGTTAGACCAGCAAGGTGATTACATATGTAGAGATCTTTGGGCTTTTATAGTGCTGACAGCTGTCATCCTAGAGCTCTACAGCACTTTGCCTTCGTGAATATTATACGTCTGCTGACCCATTATGTTAGCACTTACATCTAAAGCTCTTTCAAAATATTTTATATGTAAACCGATTCTATTGAAAATATTAACCATATAGCAGATAAAATGTCAGGGATGTTGATATGCTCTTTCCTGTCTCCCAGTATGCATTGCCTTTGTCTGTATTATTGTCATTAACTATAGAAACAAGAACTTCTATTTGCATATATTTTTCATAATCAGCTTATTTTATGCATATTTAAAATAAGAGTACTGTATTTAAAAATTTAAATGTGGTACACTTAGGCTTTTAAACCATTAGTACGTTTCTGTCATTGCAATGTTTTGTCTGATTATTCTGACCCAAAGCAGAATATGTAAACCTGAACACACTGAAAACAAAACAAAACCAAAGGACAATGTGTTATGATTTTCAAAAGTACCTAATTAATCCAGTGCTTAATTCCAACTGAACAAATTGTGTGTGTGTGTGTGTGTGTGTGTGTGCTGAGTTTAAGATAGGACAGAGAGATAAAATGAGGCATAGGAAAATCATATAATGACGTAGGTTCTACGAGCTTTGATTAAGGTGTGTAACTTAATAATCCAGTTCACCTTCACAGCACATTAAAATAGTGTCTTCAGTGGCAGAAATAAGATGTTCTGCTACATAGAAAATAACTGATTATGAATCTAATGGCTTCAGGTTATCTAATAAGAGGAACAATTTATTTACAGATGGTCCCTGACTTATCAGAGTTCCACCTATGATTTTTTGACTTTATGATAGTGCAGAATTGATATGCATTCAGTAGAAACCATACTTTGAATTTTGAATTTGAACTCTTTTTTAGAGCCACCAATACATGGCCTGATCTTTCATGACACTGACAGGTCCCAGTCTGCCATATAATTACAAGGGTAAACAATCCCTACACTGACAACCATCTATCCCCATGCAACCATCCTACTTTTCCTTTTCAGCAAAGTATTCAATAAATTACATGAAATAATCAAAACTTTACTATAAAGTGTTAGATGATTTTGCCTAACTATAGGTTTATGGAAGTGTTCTGAGCATGTTTAAAGTAGGTGAGATTAAGGTAAGTTTGATATCTGGTAGGTTAGTGTAAAATGCATTTTTGACATAATGATATTTTCAACCTATGATGGGTTGGTTTATCAGGATAAAACTCCATATTAGGTTGAGGAGGATCTGTATTTATATTATTCCCTATCACTGGCTGGACAAATTGAAAGTCAGGTTGTTTCAAATACTAAGAAGTATTCAGCTTTTTTGATACTTTTGATTTGAGATTGTAAATGCAATTAGTTTTATTTTAGGTATTATGTGATAAGCAAGATCCTGACCCTCCATAAGAAACAATAAAATAATATGTTAGAATAACCTTTTACATTATGTTTTTAATGCCCAAAATAAAACTGGAAGTAAAAATACTGAGCATAATTTTATTTCACCGTCTCAGACTCCTGTTTTGTAAAATATAGCTATTTCTCGACATTAGTGTTGTATTTCTCCAGCAATTGTTCACATTTCCACTCTCCCTCTCTCTAAAAACAGACATTTCATTACATCATCTTCCTTATCATCATTATTCTAAATCATAATTTTTATAGGTAATTTATGAATGTTTTACTTAATTTGAAAAAGAATCAACTGTTTCTGAGTGATGATGCGAAGACAATGCCTTTTATTCCTATTTGGTTGTAAAATTTCCCCTCTTGATTGTTCATAAAGAAAAAAGAAAGGACCGTAGTGTTACCTGTGGAAAGGGAACAGAGAGACACGTAGTACCCCAAATTATTAAAATATATAGACAATAGGGCAGCCCCGGTGGATTAGCGGTTTAGAGTCACCTTCAGCCCAGGGCGTGATTCCAGAGACCCGAGATCAAGTCCCATGTCAGGCATGGAGCCTGCTTCTCCCTCTGCCTGTCCCTATGTTTCTCTCTCTCTCTGTGTCCTTAATAAATAAAATCTAAATCTAAAATTATGTCGTTGCTGAGATTAAATATTTCAGCTTTTTAATTTTTATTCATATATACTTATTTATTTATGTATTATTTATTTATTCACTTTTCAATGTATTTTAACTGTCATGACAATTAGGGCATTTATCTTAAGTCAAATTTAACCAAGAAGAGTGTCAATATTATTTTTGACTGTTTAAATTTCATTAATTTTATTTTGGTTATAAATTTTTCAAAGATTTTACTTACAGGATTTAAGAGTTTATACGGAGGTGACCCAAAGAGAAAGAACCTTTGAAGACAGTAGGCAGTAAGAGGTAGGAGGTAATGCACTTCAGGGCAAACAATCTGCGCCCAGAAAGCCAAGGGTCTGGGAAGTCACTGAGGCAGCAGCACATGCTGAGGGGCAACTGTCTATAGGGGCAGAGGCTCTTCTCTCTGTCCTGTCTGCCTTGAGACTCCATTAGGTCGAAGACTTGTGGGGAAAGCTGGGGAATTTGAGCAGAAGACAGAGAAGCTACAATTATTTCTCATTTGTTTTGTAATCTGTTCAATAACAGAGGAAATGAACATTTATGCCACACTGTGCTCTTGCATAAAGTTAGGAGAAGTGGGTATTAAAAAACAAAGAAAGAAAACTGGTTTTTAATCCTCTTATAAAATAAATACAACTGAATTATCTTAGTAAGGCTTGTTGGTTTCAAGCATAAAGAACATATTTACTAGACATGTAAAAAATTACAATAAAATATAACTTTGCCATCCCTGAAATAACAAATGTTAATAATTTAATATATATCTTTGTCTTTCATTTTTGAAAAATAGCATCCCTAGATATTTTTGAATGATCATATTTTTTTAGTTTGCGTGTCAAAATTAATTGTAAACACCAATTTAGCACCTGTATAGTAAGTCTTTATATAGAATAATTTGATTCTTTTCCAATTCTACCCATGCAGCATTGTTTTATTTTGTTTTTACTATTGCTTTGCTTTTTGGCATAATTTGTTTTTTGCTATAATACAAAAAAAAAGCTGTCATAAATATATGTAAACAAAATTACCAGTCTTGTTTTTACCTCATTTCCTTAGTGTATTATAAAATTAAATTATTGTTACTGCAGCTTTTTTTATATATATGGCTAATTGGTTTTTGGAGAAGAGAAAACCTGACCTATTTATCCAGGAACAAACTAGGGTTTTAAGTATGACTTTTATGCTACAACCATAATCACTATACATGATTATAGTACTTACCAGAAGGAAATTTACTGAGATATGTCTATAGCTATACTTGTATCTGTATTTCTATATGTTGGAAATATTCCTTATAAAATATAAGGAATGTTGGAAATATTCCTTATAAAATATAAGGAATGTTGGAAATATTCCTTATAAAATAAAAGTATTCATTCATATATCATATTAATACTCATTTTTATATTTTCATGGCTAAAATGAAATGCATTTCATCAGTAAAATTTTAGATGATCATTTTCCACTCAAAAGCAAGAATATATCTTGGTTGGTAATCTAGTTGGAAATGTAGGCCTAACATAGAAATGAGAAAGTTATTGTCATTCTTGCATTCACTATATGGTCCACATCAATAGACCATATACTCAGGTCTTAATGTGCTCTCTGTATGGATGACTAACTTCACAGAGTGGGAGGAAGCCCTAAAGTAAGTAGGGTCGGGGGTTGGTCACCAGAGTAAAGCCAACTAAGAAAGTGGAATAATCTTCATAGAGCCTAACAATATGAATGGAGATTAACTTATTCTGAGAGTAAAGACTGAATGAGAGAATGTCAAAAATGAAACAGTCATTAATATGTGAATTTTCTCATAATACACAGGGTTGTGTGTATTCTTTTTAGGTACCATGTTTAAGAGTGCAGCCGTGGAGGGTACTGGCTAGAAACGGAATAGTGTCATCTCTAGAACAGGGAAATCTAGATTAACTAGACACCAACATAGTTGTACCCTAGCAGATTTTGTTGATGGTGACGATGTGGATAATAAAAATGAGTTGAAAGGGATAATGACACATGTGGCAGGTTACCTTTGGGAGGTTTCTATCTAATCTATGAAGACAAAAGACTAAGCATCTGGGACTGAGGGGCCACCAGCATATTTGACATGCAGGATGAGAGCAGAGAAGTTTTGATTTCTCTCCCAGCTGTCCGAGGGACACTGCCTGCACACAATTCTCAGACTTCAAGGACTGGAAGATAAATCTCCTTTCACTAATTGTTTTCAGTAACCATTGAAATGTGACTAAGGCATGCAGAAAAGGTGATGGCAAACCATAATTTTTAAAAGGAAACTTTCAGGAACGCCTGGGTGGCTCAGCAGTTGAGCGTCTGCCTTTAGTTTAGGGCCTGATCCCAGGGTCCAGGATCAAGTCCTACATCAGGGACCTTGCAGGAAGCCTGCTTCTCCCTCTGACTGTGTCTCTGCCTCGCTTCTCTCTCTCTCTCTCTCTTTGTGTGTGTGTGTGTATCTCTCATGAATAAATAAATAAAATCTCTTAAAAAAATAAAAGGAAACTTTCAAAACTGAAAATATGATGAAATTTCTAGCCATCTCTTGGTTCCTACTTAAGAGTTTTTACCAAGTTATATCTGTAGAGTAATTTAAAAGATACTCTTGGATGGAAATATGGATAATTATGTTATGCAGTAGCACAAAAATATTTAGTAAAATAAATACCTACAGAAGGCAGACTCCAGAGTCTAAATCCAGGTGAAAAACTATAAAGATTCAGGGTAATAATATTTTGCCTTGTACTCTCTCCTTTTAACAAGGAGACACAAGAAAAAAATAAATGAATCAGTCTATTTGTATGAAGAAATGAAAGTGAGTAGATAGTAATTTAGGGCTTTAAGTGTTAGAAAAATTGATTGCCTCTATACTTCAAAAGTATGGGATAAGACACAAGCAGCTTTGAGTGATAAAGTCTTATTAATATTCACATGTGACATATATATGAGTATGCCCTTCTCACCCAATGCCATTATTTCTAATAGCCTCAAGGTAGCTTCCATTACATTGAGAAAAAAAAAAAAGATTGGACCAGGGAATACAAGAAATAAAGTTTTTAGTTCGATTACCCTGCCCCTGGTTTAATATCCTATATGGAGTTCATATGGATAAAGGTGAGGGGAGATATATAATTTAACTCTTTAGTTTATAAGTCACTAGACTTGGAAGCTCCCTATCTGGAACTGATAGAAAAGACTTGCATCTTTTAAAATCCTTCTTTTTAAATTTTATTTATTCATGAGATACACAGAAAGAGAGAGAGAGACATAGGCAGAGGGAGAAGCAGGCTCCATGCGGGAGCCCAATTTGGGACTCAATCCTGGATCCCGGGATCACACCCTGAGCCAAAGGCAGACTCTCAACTGCTGAGCCACCCAGGCATACCTAAAACAAAAATTTTTTAAGCTCTACCTTATAGTGTCAGTTTGGGTCTGAGAAGATTTTTCCATCATTAAAGGTACAAGAGATTTCTTATAGGCAGACTATGAGCAGATGAGGAGAACCTTCAGATTATAATTCAAGTTAACATCTGTGGGAAAGAAAGGGAAGTGAGGAGACATGGATGGGAAGGCTGTATGGGTGTACAACAATGCCAAGAAAGGTTAGCTAGGCTAATGCAGAGCCCTTGAGCCAATGTTGTCCAAAAAGGAAGACCACACCTCACGCCAATGGGCCTGCTTTAGTTAAGTACCAGTACAATGCTCAGGCATTACCTGGCAGCAGCTCACCAGAAGTGGGGCATCAGCTGGAATGCAGTGGTTAATCCAGAAAAGCAGCAGCTGGAAATCTTAGCAAATCATGCTTCTCACAGTGGGAAGTTCAAGTAACTTATTTTTATGGCTGCTACAGTCCATCCCCTCGGAATCATTAGAATTTTGGCTGGTTAGCCTAGGCCAGCAGGGCAGGTCATATAATGCCTGTTAAGAAAGAATGGAAACAGCTAGTACAACATGTACCTCCACCCCTCCCAGAGTCTACACGCTAACCTTACATTTACTCATAGACAATAGTATGAGTTTGCAGATTATCCTAGCTATTAGAAAGGAACATTAGCCTTCTAGGGAAGATTTCCCTGAGACAGAGACTCCCGCAGGAAACAGACATTAACTAACAGTTGGCCCTCACAGCCCCAAAGTATTGGGATTACAGTGCTAATGACAGTTACCTATTAGAAAATAAGAAATTGAGTTAATGTATCTAGATACCTTTTAAAAATACTTCTTAAAAAAAAATTCTTGCTGTATTAGTTGAGACTGAGTTAGCAAAAAGGTATATACCCCAGGGCCCAACCAAACAGCAATGTGAATGAGATTGTTGAATAAAGGGATCTCCAAAGCTGAAAAAGAAGCAGTAATGTTGACCTTCCTACCTGATACAGAGTTTTGGATGGGCTAACCAAAAGCTCCTTCATTCTAGCTACAGCCCCCAGGCCATTCAAATCTGAATGTATTTGCTTACTGACATACCCCTTGAACCATTTGTTGCAGAACTAATGCCATTTTGAAGGCTTGACTTTCTCTTCTGCCTCCAATTATTTGAAGATAAGGTGATCTCTACTGGAGAAACCCTGATTTACAATAGGAAGCAAACTATGTTAATACTCCTGCATGTAAAGCTCAAACACAATTTAAGCTTAAACTGTAACCAAGATATAATCAATATTGTTTAAAGCTCTATAGAGGACACAAAGAATGAAACTGAAACCAAATGAAAAGCATGTGACAGTCAAATGATGACAACCAGGGCCTTGCTCAAGACAGACAACCACACTAAAGTCTAGAAGTTCCTCTGAGGACTTATAATTAACCTTTGATTTCATCTGCTTAACATTTGAGACTTAACTCCCCCTCCTGTTCCCTTTAAAAATCCCCTGCCTGGGGCTGCCTGGGTGGCTCAGTGGTTCAGTGTCTGCCTTTGGCTCAGGGCATGATCCCAGGTCTCAGGATCCAGTCCCACATCGGGCTCCCTGCGGGGAGCCTACTTCTCCCTCTGCCTTGTGTCTCTGCCTCTCTCTGTGTCTCTCATGAATAAATAACTAAAACCTTTTTTTAAAAAATGCCCTGCCTGCACAGAGGTTGTAAAAAGGTTATTTAAGACATTAAGGTCTGCTACCTTCTCACCATATATTTCAAACTTTTCTTTTGCTCTTGTTATAAACAAGAACATAGGCTTCAAATACATGATTTTACACCACAACAAAATATTTTTAGCTCTATGTAGTTCACATATGTGTACCATTATGTATCTTGCGTTTGTCTTTCTCTTGTACACCCCACCTGAATGCAACCCAGCATAATTTACTTTCAAGTTTTACCAATGAGTTTCTGTTTTTCCTTCTCATCATACATCTTATAGTGATCACAAGTGACAGACATAAAAAGAAATTCCTATGCCATAATTAAGATTAAATTAATTTTCTTCTGTCACTCAGCTAATTAGTGCAATAGCCAAGATATTTTGGATATCAGAAGGTAAAATATCTAAAATATCTTTTACTGTATCAGATCACAAATCATCACCTTACCCGTCACACAGAAAGTAAGCATGTGTTTTTCATATATGACATGAGATAGTAAAGCAATTGAAAATGAAACAAAGTTTGATATTTTCCATCTTTCTAACCTCCTCTTCAGTATTCTGCATAACTGAGTTTAGGTAAGAATTCTAACACTAACATTGCTTGGCTTTTCTCAAGAGGAATTATCTTGCCTCAAACACTAAAAATCAGGAGGACAAATTCAAAGCTTTGTTTAAATATAAACTGTTCCTTGTGGGATTCAAAAGCACCCTAGTAAGTAATTATTGAAGTGGTAGTATTTCCTGAAGATCCATTTGGTTTACTCACTTTTTGTGAAGAATTCTATATTAATTACCTTTGCATGATCACCATTTTCAGATGCTAGACATTGTTTTATTATCATGAAAATCTCTTAAAGCCACTCTTCGGATTCTATAACAAATTTTATCCTACAACTAATGTTTCTATTTTCCACAAGATGGTACATTAATCATAAGAAATATATTCCTTCCAACAAATAAATATGTGACTCGAAAATTAATTTTCAGAATTATTTAACTATTTTTATATTTTTGATAATTCCTCACCATCAAAAAAAAACTTTAAAAGTACAAATATATGTCATACAATATATACACATAATTGATATGGCTATAATTAACTGATTAAGAAATATTAATTTGCTAGGGGCACCTGGGTGGCTAGGTTGGTTAAGCATCCAACTCTCAGTTTCAGCTCAGGCCATGATCTCAGAGTCCTGGAATCAAGCCTCAAATTGAGCTCCATGCTCAGTGGGGAGTCAGCTTGAGGATTCTCTCAGCCTCCTTCTGCCCTTCCCCAGCTTACATGCTGTTGTCCCCCCCTAAAATAAATAAATAAATATTTTAAAAATACAACTTTATTAGTGAGATTAGTGAGGTACTGTGATTTATAATAAGATATTTATTTGGTCTTACTCCTGTTCCTGGCTGAGCTCCCCAAATCCTTAGAATTTCCTAAGTGATGAGAAGCAACAAAGCTGTTTTTGTTCCGTTAATGAGGTGGCTCTGAAACCCCACCTAAGAATGGAGGTTGATGACCAGAACTAACTTTGTGATTAGAGGGTCAGAACTTCCTGTCTGGAGGTGGAATCAGTCCTGAATGGCTATCAACGTTATCAATCAGACCTGTGTAATGTAACCTCCCTGTAAAGAACCCAAAGGGACAGGACTGCATTCAGAGAGCTACCAAGTTGGTGAGTGTGCAGAGATCTGGGGAAAGCTGCATGCTTGGAATTCTGTAAAAAGTACAGTTCCATTCTGAGCTTGGAAACTCCATGCCCTTTCCCCATACCTTCCCCTAGGTATCATTCCATCCGGATATTCATCTGTATCCTCTAGCATATCCTTTTATAACAAACCAATAACTCAGTAGGTAAAATGTTTTGGAGTTCTGTGAGCCCCTGAAGCAAATTAACTGGATCCAAGGAAGTCATGGAAACCTCTGATGATAGCCAGTGGGTCAGAAAAACAGATAACAGCCTGCATTCCTGACTGGCACCTGAGTCCAAGGAGGGGAACTGTCCTTGCCACTGGTGTCCAGAGGGTTTAGGGCCATCTTGTAGGACTGAGCACTTAAACTGTGGAATCATACACTTTCTCAGGCTAACGAGGGTCAGAATGGAGTTGAAATCATAGGACAGCCAGCTAGTGTCTGAGTATTGTTTTCTGGTGGTGTGGGGAAGTGTCCCTACTCACACACACACCACACACACAATTAGAATTGGAACCAGGAATTTAAAAAAGATTATAATGTGTGGGAAATATCAGAAAGGGAGACAGAACGTAAAGACTGCTAACTCTGGGAAACGAACTAGGGGTGGTAGAAGGGGAGGAGGGCGGGGGGTGCGAGTGAATGGGTGACGGGCACTGGGGGTTATTCTGTATGTTAGTAAATTGAACACCAATAAAAAATAAATTAAAAAAAAGATTATAAGCAGAAACCAGTAATTTTTTTTAGTATGACTTAGAAGTGATTTCTTACAAAAATATATTCTTATTATTTCAAGTAGGTTGATAAGCCACTTTGACTAATCCCTGGGCTCCCCTTACACAATTCCCCTAACCTCTAGTAAATCTTATCTAGTTTACATCTAATTACAAGAGGATCTCATATTATTAATTACTGTCCTACTTCCTTTTCCAATGCCAATTTGTAATGGCAATTTTCTGGGATCCCAAATAGCTGTACTTGACCTTTCTTTTCTGTGAGCTCATGCCTAAACAAAGTAAACGTTCAGTAAATGTTAAGGCCTTTTCTCACCTGACAAAACCCCATATATATAACTTGGTTTTAGCCGGAGGACCAGCTTTTCATTTCTCATTCTAATACACGACTAACACTAAATCTTTCCTTCAAAAAATTCATGCTGCCCCTCCTTTCTTCCTCTGCCTAAACCTTCTTTGAACCACAGCCCATGTAAGGTAGGTGGCCTGTGTGTGAGCCCACTTTCAGATATCACCTACCTGGTGGTTGGGATTCAGAAAATCTACATTCTGTATTCACTTTTGCTCATGTTGTAACACTATGTCACTACTATTAGGGAACATTACATTAATCATTTTCCTAAACTGTGATATAGATAGATAGATAGATAGATAGATAGATAGATATAGATGATATAGATAGATATAGATAGATAGATATAGATATAGATATAGATATAGATATAGATATAGATAGATTTAGATATAGATATATAGTTTGTTTGCCCTAGACATCCCCTCTTCTACCTCCTTTACATAGTGTATTCAGGTTCTCTACGACATAACCACCATGGTGCTCTATATTATTCCAAGATAAGCTTAACCTAATCTGATCATATATCTCAATGTTTAAATTAGTTTCAAGAGAAACTAATTTTTGAAGTGTTATTGAGATATAATTCACCCATTTGAAGTTACAAATAATTTTTAAGTATGTTCACAAATGTGTGCAAATATTACTTACAGTCAATATTAGAACATTTTCATCACCTCAAAAAGAAACCTTGTATGCTTTACTTATAAATTCCCTAAACTCCCAGAGACCCTCTAGCCTCTCACAACCACTAATCTACTTTCTAAGAGCCATGGTTATATGAGACATCAACAGTAAAAAAAGCTGGGTGATAGGAAACAAAATCTCTTTACTATCTTTACCATTTTTATGTAAATCTAAAGTTATTCTAAAGTAAAAACAATTTAAAAAATACATCAATACATATGGTATGGAGCAATACATTGTATCATTAGACTGATATGTATATTGTTCTTGTACAAAACGAGACTATTCCCAGTACTCATATTAATTTACCATATCCTCACAACAGTCCAGTAGAATTGACCATCTCTTAGAGGTGAAATTCAGGCCCAGAGAGTCAGTGAATATCCCAAGATGCTCAGCCTAAGAATATCAAGACTCTACACCCTGGCTTCTGGCTCTCTAGCCCATGCTTTCAGCCCCTGTTCTACTAACTCTTCTAAATGACAGGCTTGAGGAATTCAATATTTGGTGAAACAGAAGATGTTGAAATATAAGATTAAAAACTCAAGCTGTTTTGCCAAACATGAGTTTTAAAAAATTGCAATTATTGGCACAGGAGTGATATTTTTCGCTTAAAAGTAACATGAAATCAAAAAGGTCTAATTGTGGAGGAAGGTAGGTTAGATTTGGGTCTACATGCCCACTGACACTGGCAACAAAAGATGGATATGTTACAAAACTCTGGAATGTGTCTAAAAGGGCCAGGACCCTCACTCCACTATCAAATTGTCATATTGGAACATTGATTGAATCCTTCTATTTGTCAGTACCGTCGCATGCAGATAACACCTATCTCCAATGACTGCACAACTATGCAGCAAGAAGGTGAGTGATTTATCAGTGCTTTAAAATCAGTGGAGGGTGGTGTAATGGCCAAAGAGTGATTTGAGTAAGGACAGGACATCTATTTCATGTAGGGTGGTCTGGAAAGGACTACTCACCAGGGACAAATGAATAGAGACCTTTATAATTCAAGGATGTGAGTCATAGGGTCTTCTTAAGAAAGTATTTTAGGCAGAGAGAAGATGTTCCAGGCAAGAGTAATCCAGAGAGAAGGAGAAAGATGATGGTGGACTAAGTAAGAATATAGAGGCCCCAAAATGATTTGCAAACCTAAACCACTCTATTATTCACATATTCTCATAACATTGTCTGAGACATGTCTTCTACTCACAAAATGTCCTCTTCCTTGAAGTCTCATAGCACATATAGTCTACATACACCACACAAATTAACAATTTACATATATAGGACTCTGCACAGACCCTGCATGAGTGTTGTTTTTTTTTTTTTTCCTGCATGAGTGTTTATCTTCCACCTGGAACTGCATTGTAAATTGCTTCATGGCAGTTTATCATATAGTATGTGTGTGCATATGTGTGTGCATGAATGTGTATTTATTTAATCACCTGAAGCATCTAGAAAATTATCAAGATTATATTATATGATTGATCAATTCTAACAGACACATTGCTATACAGCAGGAACTATGGCTTTAAAAAAAACAATTTTATTTATTCATGAGAGACAGAGAGAGAGAGAGAGACAGAGAGAGGCAGACACACAGAGGGAGAAGCAGGCTCCTTGTGGGGAGCCCAATGTGGAACTCAATTCCAGCACGATGAGATCATGACCTAAGCCAAAGGCAGATGCCCACCCACTGAGCCACCCAGGTGCCCCAGAAACTATGGCTTTGATTATAATTCTTTAGTCATAGGTCCTATAAATTTCGCATATACTCATTGGAACGAAAATTATCTTAAATTTATAATATAACCTACAGATTTGAGCAGAACTGTGCATGCATTATCATATATTGTGATCCAGTTTACAGTCATGAGAGATAGTCAAAGGTCACTTTAATCTCATTTGATAAACAGGTCAACATTCTCTTTGAGAAACCAAATGACTTTCTTTATACAGTTAATAAGTAGCAGAGACCAACGTTGAACCAAGGTCATTGGGCCCTTGTTTATTTTCCCCTTTGTTATAAGCCAAAAATGACTAAAATCTTAAATATTGCAAAATAAGATTAAGGCTATAAACATTAAAAGAAATATTATTATGGTTCTTATAAAAGCAAGAACCACAGTTCTGTTAATTGAATTGGAGTCATGCCCCTGACAAATAAATTCTCTGGAGCCTGGCAGTAAAGAAAACTACTTTTAAAAGGTTGTATTTCTAAAATGTTAGCACAACACAAAATGATAGCTTTCAGGGGAACTACATTTCTAACAAAAAAAATTGCATGAATTGCTCTTTGGATAAATGAAAGATTCACTCTCATATCTTGCCCACAAGTGAGTAGAATTCCAATGTGACCATTCTCAAAACTTAATATTAAATATTAAAATTATTGAATTATTTTCAGGGAGAAAAATCAAGAAGGATGCAAGGCTGAGGACTGGATGAGAATTCAAAAAGAATTCTTGGATTTTCTATGAAACTAGAAGCTGAATCTCGGGCAGATCATGTATTATATTAATGTACAGATAGAGCAAACCCTCATCTTAATTACTCATATATGTATTTCCCATCTTCTCATTATGTGTAGCAAAATTTGAATCCAAGTTTGGATTCTTTTAGCCTCTTGGAATTCTACTTAGAGACTTCCTTGTCTTCATCAAGTGAATAAATAGAGAGGAAATGTAAAAAATGTTAAATATTACCAAAAATTGGGTGGTAGGCAAATCTGCTGCCAAAAGCCATATAATGATTTCCAAAGACAAAAGTTTGTGTCTTCTCCATGCACTCACCTTCATTAGCTTGACTACTGGAATATTTACAACATAGAATTTACAATATAAAACCTATGTGTGTTACTCAGTATTAGATTTATCATTAGATTCTGTTGCCTATCATAGTTGTAAGCTGAGAAGATAGAACTTCAGCTTTGTAGAAACATGTGGCCTGAAGCCATTCAAAATGCCAGCATTGTCAAGCAGGCATTTAATAGTCAACAGATGACAAATAATCAAATCCACATGTGCTATATTTCTTTTAACAAAAATGTATCTCATGCTGAACAGCTCATTGACAGAACCTAAGGCAAAATTACATTGCTGAATTCTTTAATAATTAAGCTGAATATGATACAATATATATGAAAGTATTAAGCATATTGAAAATCACTGGTTTTAACATGGAGACTGGAGGTATATAGCATTACTATATAGGAATCTACAGTTAAAAGACACAGGAAATAAGTAAGCCCAGACTAAATGAGAGGATTTTTCAAGGTAGGAAATTGAGTCATAATTTGTAGTTTTAGAGCAAATAACAGCTCATTCTGGTGAAAGTGCCAACACTGTTGCTCAGGAGATTTAGTCACTTCACTGCATTTGCACTTATAAGACCAAAATGGCAGACCTGTAGATGCACTGCTCTCCTTCAAATAGCAGGGATGTGCACATCTCAATATATTCTACATATTTAAAAACTGGTAATTTTGTTATCTGGTTTTATTTTGGAGAAGATTTCAAACACATATTCTTGTGTGTTCATATTTTTAAAATGTAACATAAAGACATGAGATCTGGGGACTTGATTTTTATGAGTATCAGTAGCTGCTGTGAGCCACATTCATCTGGAGATTATTTATGTATAATGTGTGAGAGAGATTGTTGAGTAGCACTCTCGCACGGACTGTAAAATGACAGTGGTCTGCCAATCCTATTTGTCAAAATGTAAAAATGCATACTAAATTATTGGATGATTTTTTCTTTTAGATGAGGAAAATTTATATGGCATTATTCTAGATGAAAAATAAACTCTGAATTGGTGTCCTAAGATCTAATGATAGGTATTAATGGGTTTTCTAGAGTCTTTTTTCCACAGAGCATTATTTGGCAGTAAAACTAGGATTGTCAGGGTCAGGAAAACACAGGAGAGGATTTCTCTGAGTTTGGTCAAAGATGTTGCTGTCAGCCTTTTCCCTAGCAATTTCCTTTGAACCCAGAATAACATTCCTATGGACTCTGTCACTATGCCAACATATTGTATCACAAATACCCTAGAATTTTGCAAAAGAATTAAAAAGTTAATCTCAAGGTCTATGTCCATTTATGCAACCAGACTGACCACCTTCCCACCTATACAAAATTTGTAACAAGAAGCAAAGAACATAATAGATATAAAAACATCAAACCCAAAACACTTGACGAGGATCACAATGGATGCCATAAATATTTCTGTTTTTTAAGATTTTTATTTATTTATTCATGAGAGACACACAGAGAGAGAGAGGCAGAGACATAGGCAGAGGAGAAGCAGGCTCCCTCTGGGGAGTCTGATGCAGGACTTGATCCCAGGACCCTGGGATCATGACCTGAGCCAAAAGCAGATGCTCAACCACTGAGCCACCCAGGTGCCCCGCCATAAACATGTCTTGATTAATTCACAGATACACAGCATAAGCCTATATAAAAAACACTCTTGCATATAAAACTTGACCCTCCTGAAACATTTAACATGGACTTAGCCCAATGTATCTCACTGCTATTTCAATTATTATAATTTGAATAGCTCATTTATAATAGATAATGGCCATATTTACTCATTATGACTAAGATCTGATAAAAAAATATTTTCACTTTAAGTGAAACTTTAAAATCTTATTGCTATCTTTAATTTTTAATTAGGAAAGAAATCCCTTTGAGGCAACATAAAGCACTACACTGATTATGTATTTCATCATTGTTCCTGGTGCTGAGGGCAAGAGCTGGGCTCATTTTCAAAATTGTAAGAAGAGGAGCATCTGGGTACCTCAGTTGGTTAACTATCTGCCTTGGTTCATGTCATGATCCCAGGGTCCTGGGGTTGAGCCCCACATTGAGCCCGCATTGAGCATTGAGTCTCCCACTCAGCATGGAGTCTACTTCTCCTTCTGTCCCTGCTTGTGCTCTCTCCTTCTCAAATAAATAAATTTTTAAAATCTTTTAAAAAACAAATATCAAACCAAAAATGCCCTTACCTAAGTAAATAAATAAATAAATAAATTCAATTTGTATCCTTAAATAGTTACTATGTACATGAATTTAAGAGTATAAAGAAAAACTTTATTATTTGGTAAGAAAAGTAAAAATAGAAAATGAAAATACTGCCAAACCTGATTTTTTTGGCACATAGAAAGATTGAATCATAAGAAAATTTAGAGATTTTCGCTACACTTTGGAAATTCCCATTTGACTAGTCATTATTTGTTTTTTCTCTATTTACAAACATAAGACAATCAAAGTTGTTAATATTACCATAGTAATAACAGAATATGAGTCACAACTGAATTGCTAGTTTCTATAAATATACTAAACCATTAAGTGGGCAATTTTTAATATATTCTAACAATATAATAGTTAGATGATGCAATTTAAAATATTTTTGGTGAAATACTGTTTCTTTTCTTTAATCTTTTCTTATCTGTCCAGTAAAAAACTTTTATGAAATAAAATAAATTGTCATGGTAATATCAAATTGCCAAACAATTTCTAAAATCTTTCAGAAATCTCTTAATTTCTGAAACTAGGAGCTGGTTCTTTGAAAGAATTAATAAGATCAATAAACTTCTAGCCAGACTTATCAAAAAGAAAAGAGAAAGGACCTAAATAAATAAAATCATGAATGGAAGAGAAAAGATCACAACCAACACCAAAAGAATACAAACAATTATAAGAGAATATTATGAGCAATTATATGCAAACAAATTAGGCAATCTGGAAGAAATGGATACATTCCTAAAAACACATAAACTACCAAAACTGAAGTAGGAAGAAATGGAAAACCTGAACAGATGCATAACCAACAAAGAAATTGAATCAGTAATCAAAAATCTCCCAACAAATAAGGCTGGATGGCCTCTCAGTGGAATTCTGCCAAGTATTTAAAGAATTAATACCTATTATTTTGAAATTGCTTCAAAAAATAGAAATGAAAGAAAAATTTCCAAACTCATTTTATGAGGCCAACATTACCTTGATCCCAAAACCAGACACATCCCACCAAAAAGGAGAATTAGAGACCGATATCCCTGATGAATCCATCAAAATCCTAGAAAAGATTCCAGGCAGCAATCTCTTCAACCTTGGTGGCATCAAGTTGTTGCTAGACACATCTTCAAAAGCAAGGGAAACAAAACAATAATGAACCCTTGGGTCCTCATCAAGATAAAAAGCTTCTGCACAGCAAAGGAAACACTCAACAAAAATAAAAGGCAACCTACAGAATTGGAGATGATATTTGCAAATGTCTCATCAGATAAAGGGCTAGTATCCAAGGTCTACAAAGAACTCATCAAACTCAACACCCCAAGAAACAAAAAAAAAACAAAAAAAAAGTCAAGAAATGAGCAAAAGACATGAACAGACATTTCTCTAAAGAAGACCTACACATGGCCAACAGACACATGAAAACATGCTCTGCATCATTTGCCATCAGGGAAACGCAAATCAAAACCACAATAAGATGTCACCTCACACCAGTGAGAATGGGGAAAATTAACAAGACTGGAAAAATACAGCTATTGGTGAGGGTGCAGAGAAAGGGGAACCGTCTTATCCTGTTGAAGGGAATGCAAGCTGGTGCAGCCACTCTGGAAAACAGTATGGCAGTTCCTGAAAAATGAAATAAAATAAAAATAGAGCTACCCCATGACCCAGCAATTGCAGTATTAGGTATTTATCCTAAAGATACAAACATAATCATTTGAAGGGGCATATGCACCCCAATGCTTATAGCAGCCATGTCCACTACAGCCAAAGTATGGAAAGAGCTCACATATCCATTGACAGATTAATGGATAAAGAAGAATGGTATAAATATACAATGGAATATCAAAAAGAATGAAATCTTGCCATTTACAAAGACATGGATGAAACTAGGGACATTATGCTAAGAGAAATAAGTCACATTAAGACAAATATCATATGATTTCAGTCATTTGAAATTTAAGAAACAAAACAGATGAAGATAGAAGGGAAGAAAAAATAAAATAAGATGAAAATTGAAAAGGAGATACACTATAAGAAATGCTAAATTCTAGGAAACAAACTGAGGGGTGCTGGAAGGGAGGTGGGTGGAGGGAAGGAATAACTGGATAATGAGCATTAAGGAAGGCACTTGATGTAATGAGCACTGGGTGTTACATCCAACTGATGAATCACTAAATTCTACCTCTGAAACGAATAATTCTTTTTAATCCTATTTCTAATACCTATCTGGTTTGGGCCATTCACAAATATTTTTGAGGACTGGAAATAATTCATGCCTACACCTTGAATAGCATGAGATAGATACATTATGAGAAAACTATGTTTTGATTTATCCCTAAATTATACATTTTTACATATATTGTTAAGTTCTGGGTCGGTTTGTTTGTTTACTCTGCTTTTTTTGGTTTTGCTGTGGTTTGTTTTTTAGTAATGTCACAGTAAGAGAAATTTACTTTTAAGAAGCCTTCCAATGGTTCTGTGTTCAGCTGTTTGAGAAAACCCAATTGTTTATCCTGCCTGGAGTTGACAGTCTTCCACAAAGATGGTAGAGAAGCATAAATATGTGGAAGCATGGAAAGGTGGACTGATCATCAGGAAGAATGGAGGGGGAGATATCAAACACCATTTTAGGTCTCAGGTCTGAGGGCCTTTGTTGGTGATCTTACCAATTTCTTTGATAGAAGCACTGGAAATAAAATTGTTAGGACACATGGAGACATTTAGTGGTTTACAGATCGTTTGCGGGTATTAATCAACTTGGCAGTCTTTCCCTACAAGATCATCTAGGCAGTGTCCCTAGAAGAGCACCTACAATTGCCTACTACATTGATAGTTAAGCACTGGTGCAGAATAAGAGTTTAATAAATACTCATAGTATATATTAAGAGATGATAAAATATCCACGTACAATGGGTCCATTTTCATTAAAGATGTGAAATAAACTTTGTCAACTGAAATCATCACTTGTTTTAAAATATTATAAAACACTTCAGCTATCACATTGTTAAAAATTACTGTTCATAGATCAAACCCCCAGGTTGTGGCAGGCATATTATGAAGGCATTAAATACCACTGAATTAGTGTGCCAGGAGGATACCAAGAACAATATATTGCAAAATGAACACTTCCATACTCTCTTTTCCAGTTTTTAAAATTTCTGTTTGTTTTCTTATAAGTGTTTCTTTATAAATGAACAGAAGGGCAAACTTATGGTTTAATCTATATAATAAAAGTGGAAGTAGTAAGCATGCACTATTCCCTACTTCATTATAAATGTTTCTAAAGTTTTTAAGTGCTGAAGTATAATTTACAAAATTAAAAAAACTCATAAAAATGTAAATGAATATATGTTAAAATTTTTCAATTCACTAGCAAAAACCTGTCAAATGGTAAGTCAGTATGCTAGGGAAATAGAGCAAGGAAGGCTAAAATGAATTTACAAACGGAGACAAAACTGCTTAAGGTCTTACATGCAAAACATGTAACCTTTGGGTTTACCTTTTTTATAAATAGTAACCTACAATCGAATACATAATTTCACAGTGTCTGGGTTCAAATTAATTGGTAAGTAACGAAGTCAAATACAGATCCATTCTTCTTGATATTAAAATAATCTTAGGATGACACCATGAAATTGAAAGGACTTGTAGCTATTGTCTTGCTTAATTTCCAAGATTTGGTTGATTTTTATGATAGGTACATAAGGTACATTATTTGTTGTCAGATTTTGAGAAATATTATTTACCAATTGAATGAAGTTTCACTCAGTTCTTAGTTAAGATTTTTTTTTAATTCATGCAGTGCCCTCTTTTTTAAAAAATGAATCTATAGAAATAATCATGTTTTTTCTTCCTTTAGTGTGACAATGCTGTGACTATCTAACATTAAAGCATACATGTAAGGCTAACAAAAACCATAATATCATGACATTTTGTTTTAGAACTATCTTATTTAGTTTGCTCATATCTTGTTTAGAATTTTTATATAAGTAGAAATGATGTTACCTTATAATTTTTACTTTAATTGAATTTTAATTATATATTTGATAATGGTATTACACTAGATTTATAAAATGAGTTAGAAAAAAATAAAATAAATAAAATGACTTAGAGGGAATTACTGCTTCTTCTAATTTCTGGAAGAAATTTTTTCGATGATATATTATCTGTGATTTTTTTTAGGTTTTGGTTAAAAATACCCATAAATTGTCTAGATCTTGAAAGTGATGAGACTTGAGTGACCATCAAATTGTGTAACATTTAGTGGTCTAATCATGTTCAGTCTTTAATCTGAGTAATTTAAGTAATTTTTAATTATAATATTCTAGAAAATCTCCCATCTCTCCATTTAATTTTTTGTGTATAACGATTTATATTGTGTCTTGTCAATATGTATGTGTGCATGGGTGTGTGTGTGTTTGCATCAATCTTGGTATCATTTTTTGTGATATTTCTCTCCTTTTTTTAGCTTTGTTTCATCTTCAAATAAATAAATAAATAAATAAAATAAAATTTTTAGAAAACCTGTATATGATAACTCCAGTGTCCAACTGTATATTTATATGATAACTCCTGAAGAATTTTTCTGTTGCCTTTTTTTTTAATTCTTGGATAATTTGTTTCTATTTCCTAATATGCATGATAATTTTTTACTAAATGTTAGACTTTTTGTATAAAATGAAAGTGTAGGACAGTTCCACTTCTAGGGAGATTCAAAAGATATATATTTATTCATCCAAAAACAAACAAAAACCTTGGATATTATTTGTAAAACAAATATAAGGAGACTTTCAAAGGTATGAGAAGAAACTCTTAGCAAATAAATGGATTATTTTAAAAAACAAGCAAATGGAAACTTTAGAACTGAAGAATAGAAGAAAACCTCCATGAATGATTTCAACAACAGAATTGTGGGGGGAAGAAGAAAGAATCAATAAACTTGAAGAAAGATCAAAAGAAATTACCCAATCTGAACAGACAGAAGATAAAGGGGGCAGGGGGGGACCAGGATGAACAGAGCCACAGGGAACCATGGGACAAAAACAAACCAACCAAACAAGCAAACACTGTCATTTATGTTCTGAGTCATAACAGAAGAAGAGAGAGAGGGTAGGACTGAAATACTCAAATAAAAAATGACTGAAAACTTTGCAAGTTTTGAAGGTTTGCAGAAACCATAAAACAACAGACTCAAGGGGTTGTGCAGACCCCAATCAGAATAAACTTGAATACACTTACACCAAGACAAAACATAGCCAAATGTGTGAAAACTAGAGAGAAAGAAAAGATGAAGGGAGCAGCAAGACACACAAAAAAACTTTCCCCAGGGGGAAAAATACTTCAAATAACAGGAGACATCTCATGAGAAACCATGGACACCAGAAGTATGAAGTATGTGGAGGAGCATTTTTAAGGTCTGATAGAAAAAAACTGTTAACTCAGAGCCTTATGACCACAGAAAATATCCTTCAAGAATGAAGGTGAAATGACAGGATTTCCTTCTTTCTCATGGCTGAATAATATTCTGAGATATAGATAGATGATAGATAGATAGATAGATAGATAGATAGATAGATAGATAGATATAGAGATATAGAGATATGAGATATAGAGATATAGAGATAGATATACATCTCACATCTTCTTTATTCATCTGTTGATGGACACTAGGTTTTTCCATATCTTGGCCATTGTGAATGATGCTGCAATAAACACTAGATGCTGAGGCTCCTGGGTGGCTCAGTGGTTGAGCATCTGCGTTTGACTCGGAATGTGATCCCAGGGTCCTGGGATCAGGTCCCACTTTGGGCTCCTGGAAGGGAGCCTACTTTTCCCACTGTCCATGTCTCTGCCTCTCCCTGTGTGTTTCTCATGAATAAATAAATAAAATCTTTAATATTATATATAAATAAATAAGACTAAAGGCTAGGTAATATTACCATTCTGTAAAGTGTTACTAATTTCCTTCTGGCAGGCAATTAGTGCTGTGCTAGGATACTTTAATTAGATTGGAGGATTCAGTATCCATGAACATTGTTCTATTTTTTATTTTCTTCCTCCGTGGTAAATCTACAAAATTCCCTACTGAGAATCTGGCATGTTCAACAGAGACCTTTCTCATGTGCTTGCCCTGAACCCATTGATTTTTCTTCCTAAACACATGATACTCTCAAGAACTTGGCTCAATTTCTCTCTTTCAGTCACAACTAGAAATCCACAAATGTCTCAAATTGTCAGTTGAGCTGAATTTGCGGCTCACCTCTGTTCATATTCCAGGATCATACTTCCTAAGGCCCTACTTGATTTGGGAGTTCTACAAGTCTTCTAAGTGCCCTCAGCTTTCCTTCTTATTCTGCAGGAGCCTATTTGTATACAAAGTTCTCCATCATAGCAAGAAATACAAGTGTCAATTTTTCTCACACAATGAGCCAAAGTCAATCAACAAGAACAAGTCTTAGACTCTAGGAAGGAGGAGGACTGGAAAAGTTTCTAAGAGCCTCAATGAGTACCACACATTCACAGTTTCTGAATCATTTATCTTTTTTATTTCTTAAAATTTTTTAAGATTTTATTTATTTATTCGTGAGAGGTACGGAGAGGGAGAGAGGCAGAGACACAGGCAAAGCGAGAAGCAGACTCCATGCAGGGAGCCCGACGTGAGACTGGATCCTGGGTCTCCAGGATCGCACACTGGCCCAAAGGCTGCATCAAACCACTGAGCCACCCAGGCTGCCCTCATTTATCTTAAAAAATATTTTGACTTCTCAGTCTACAATTTATTTAATTCTTCTTATTTTTTCTCTTTATATTTTTATATTTCATTGAGTGATTTCTTCACATCAGTCTTCCAGTTCACTGATTGTCTATTCAAGTGTGTTTATTCGTTATGATTTAGTCCACATGTTTATTTCCAATCTGACATTGCCACATCCAAGATATCAATGTGACTATTTTTCAAGTTTCCCTGCTTTTATTATTTATAATTTATTCTGCAAATAAATTTTTAAATTATTTCAAACTCCTCCCCAAATTACTCTATTATACCTTATTTTGAGGGGGCATGAAATGTCCGATGTTTTTGTCTTCTATGTCACATGACTGTAGACTTTTTAATATTTTGTAAGTGACTACATTTTCAGCAAGAATTACCTTCCACAGTAATTACACTTACTCTTTGTGTGATCCGCCTGGAGTGGATTTGCTATGATCTCTGACAAAGTCTACTCGCTTACCAAGACAAATTATTTTTTTAAGATTTATTTATTTATTCACAAGAGACACAGAGAGCAAGGCAGAGACATAGACAGAGGGAGAAGCAGGCTCCATGCAGGGAGCCCAATGAAGGACTGGATCCTAGGACCTGAGGTCGCAACCTGAGCCAAAGGCAGATGCTCAAATCACTGAGCTACCGACTTTCCCCAACAAATTATTTTTTTTTTAAATAATTGTTGCATATTGTGCTACCCAGCAATAGGGATTCAATTGTTGGTAACTTCAATAATTTAAAGTAATATTTCAATACACAGAGACTTAAGAGTTGGTACTTATTTCTTATTTCAAATATTACATCTCTGGGCAGCCCTTGTAGCTCAGGGCTGCCTCCAGCCCAGGGCCTGATCCTGGAGACCAGTATCGAGTCCCACGTCAGGCTCCCTGCATGGAGCCTACTTCTCTCTCTGCCTGTGTCTCTGCTTCTCTCTGTGTCTCTCATGAATAAATAAAATCTTAAAAAAAAAACAAATATTACATCTCCATTTCCAGGATTTCTATATGATTATTTTTCAAGTTTGCCTGCTTTTGCTTTTCATTAATCTCTTTTTATATAAATAATTGCTTAATTATTTTATATTGCTCTATTATACCTTGTTTCTTGAGTATGAAATTCCCTATGTTTGTGTTGCATAAAAGGCTGCCTAGCAACTGCAATTGTATTGTCAATAAATTATTCAATTACTTAGTGGTAATATTTCAATAAATATAAAATAATACAGTGGACAGGCAATAAATAATATATACATATCTACTTATTTTTTTAACATATATACAGTTTAGATATATCCTTTCTAGTGTATATTTTATAGGTTTTGACAAATTTATAGTATGTATTCACTATTACAATCAGAATACAGGACATTTTTTCATTGGTTTTACTTTTTAAAATTTTTTTTGAAGGATTTATTTATTTATTTATTTATTTATTTATTTATTTATTTATTCATGAGAGACAGAGGAGAGAGAGGCAGAGACATAGGTGGAAGGAGAAGCAGGCTTCCCACCAGGAGCCCAATTCAGGACATGATTCCAGGACCCCAGAATCATGATCTGAGCCAAAGGAAAAAGCTCAACCACTAAGACACCCAGGTGCCCCAGGACAGTTTTATTATCCACAAAGTTCCTCCTCCCTCCATTTACATTCCCTGAAAACTAGATTTGTACTCTATCACAATAACTTTCCCTTTTTTAGAATGTCATATAATTGACATTTATAATTTATAATGAAAGGAAAGATGATTTCTTGAAATAGGTATATGAAAACATATACCTTATGTAATTCTTGTTCAAAGATAAAACTCCCTCCTTCATGTCATCAAAATAATTAATAAGTTATTTTTTTAATTAACAAATGATATTCCATAATTTCAAATGTAGAACCGGTCGTAAGAGTAATTTTTTTCAAACTTTTTTTTCAGTTTTTAACACCAGATAGCATCAAATAATAATTCAACTAAACCCTATCCAAATAGATTTCTTGGCTATCTGCTGGTGAAATCTCACTTAATTGTTTCGAACATCTGTGTAGCAATGGATCACACCACCTTTACTGCCCCCTAGTGTTGGGGCTCTATTGATACCCAAGCAGAGTGAAGAAAACCTGGTTGCTGCTTTTGCCTCTGAGGTGTTCCGCCTTCCTGCTTCTTATGTCCAAGATAATTGGCAGTGATGATATGCATAATGTCTCATGACCTAAGTTTCAAGGAACATATCATATGATCTATAAATCAGTGGAAGAATTCCCAGGTCATATGGAAATATGCTATGCTGTATTTCCAGTTTATTTCCCTAATGGAGAAATCATTATCACTGGAAAAAAAGATAAAAAATACAACTAGCTTTAAAGACAAGATTGTATTGTCAAGATTTCCAGGGCTTAGGCTTACAGTCATAATAAATTCATAAGAAGAATCGTTAACATCAAATCTGTCACCAGCAACATTCTGGATGTACCAGGAGACTTTCCATGTTTGTTTGGATCACCTCAAGAAGCAAAAACACAAATAGGACTAGATGTGCAAAAAATTTATCAGAGAAATTTGGAAAGTACTTGGAATGGTGCCTGGAATGTACTGTGTTATAGAATTATTGTGTTGATGAATATTTAAGTTACTTCTAAAGTTTCCCTATCATAGAGCTGTCAGATTTAGCAAATAAGATTATAGGTGGGACATCTGGGTGGCTCAGTGGCTAAAGCATCTGCCTTTGGCTCAGGGCATGATCCCGGGGCCCTGGGATCGAGTCCCACATTAGGCTCCCTGCATGGAGCCTGCTTCTCCCTCTGCCTGTGTCTCTGCCTCCCTCTCTGTGTCTCTCATGAACAAATAAATAAAATCTAAATAATGATAATAATAAGATTATAGGATGCCCAGATAAATTAGAACTTCAGACACACAAATATTTTTTTTTGTATATCTTAAGCAATATTTCTTTCTGAAATCATAGGAACTTGTAAATGTGTTAAGGATATTATACTGGTCATGAATAAATGCTACTAGATACAGGAACAAGATTCTTATAGAATCAAAGATGATTTTTTTGAGGCATCTCTCTCTTTATAGTTTCAACTTTAATATAAATGTATTCCTTTCATATATATCCAGATAAGAATGCTGCAAGTAATAAATGCAGACATGTTATTTGGTATAGAATTCATAATAATATTTATGTATGAGGGAAACAAAGCAGGATCAGTTTTGTTTTTAATAGCTAACAGAAGGTTCTAATTTCATTGTTCTCATTCAAAAATGAAAATTCAGAGTTATCTGTTTTAATTTCAATAACTAGCAAAAAATGTTTTAGGCTGAAACATTGACAGATGCCTATAATTTAACATGGTAATTTGCCTACAGTTTCTCAAGCATTTCATTTTATATTGAAAATCAAAGTGCTATCAAATTGGGTTTTGATATCATTTGAAATTAAGTTTCTAACTTTAGCTTTGAATCTTAAAAGAAACGTAGGTCTCAATGCACAAGGAGAGCTAATTAGACATCTTGAGAGGTGAGAACCTTCACAAATGCTTCACTTTTGAAAATCCAGAAATATTTTAAGAAAGGCCATGGGAATTTCTTTCAAAATTTATGTGATAATTAGTCTGCATAGCATTGAAAAGGAAAGGTTTACCAGAAGGTGAAGTTCTATCTATATCCTATTGCTTGAACCAGGGATACCAGAGCATACAGTCCAGTTCTAAATTTTGTTTTCATCTGTATATCTGCTTCCATGATGAGTACTTAGTAAAATTTAATCTTGATACTAGATTCCCATGCATTTCCCTTGACTTCTTACCCTCAAACCCAAAACAGTAAATATTTTCATTGAGTCTGACAAAATTATAGTTCAAAAGGTACATATGTGCTCCATAAAATCAGTAAGAATTGTGTGTATCTCTTGAAAATACTGTCTTATATGGAGTCATACTTTACGTTCACATGTTCAATACATTGAGAATTGAGACTTTTCTGCTGGATATATAACAATAACAGTTCTTTTATTGTGGGCCTAATGTACTTCCACAAAATAAGTTCATATACTTTATACTTTAAATCCACAAAAACAATATCTGGGTTTCATTCATCATTGTGACTCCAAGGTTCATGTACCTTATCTTACAAGAATTAAAGAAACGGAATAGGGATCCCTGGGTGGCGCAGCGGTTTAGTGCCTGCCTTTGGCCTAGGGCGTGATCCTGGAGACCCGGGATCGAATCCCACGTCGGGCTCCTGATGCATGGAGCCTGCTTCTCCCTCTGCCTATGTCTCTGTTTCTCTCTCTCTCTCTCTGTGACTATCATAAATAAATAAAAATTAAAAAAAAAAGAAATGGAATAAACTCAATGAACTTAGAATTGTAAATCTCTATGTATTTACTTCATGATTTCAATCACTTCATTAATGTATTTTAATATATGGCTTAGTAGGCATTCAATATATAATTTTAACTATAATTTGTGTATATCATATGCAAATATATACTATATAATTATAATGCTATAAATATCAAATATTTATTTAGAATGTGTTTAAAGTTGTCTAAGATTGTTTTGAGAATAAACATTTAAAACGTTTTTATGAAAGGTAATTTGTTTTTATATATGCATACCTGTACATTTTTATAAATACATATGTACATATATACTGTACACATTTAGTAGATTGCAAACATGCATAAGAACCAACTGTTGATTATATAGAGATATATATTATATTATATATATATTATATAGAGATGACACCACTTTTTCTTGGTAGAAAGTATGAAATAGTGACAGTTTGATTTCTCCCTTACTGATTTGGATGCTTTTATTTCTTTGTGTTGTCTGATTAGGGTAGCTAGACTTCCAGTACTATGTTGAATAAAAGTGGTGAGAGTGGACATCCTTCTCTTATTCCTGAGCTTAGAAGAAAAGCTCTCAGGTTTTCACCATTGATTATGATGTTAGCTGTGAGTTTTTTAGATATTGCCTTTATTATATTGAGGTATGTTCTCCAAACCTACTTTGTTGAGGGTTTTTAGGATTAATGGATGATATACTTTGTCAGCTGCTTTTTCTGCATCTATTGAGAGGATCAAATAGTTTTCATATTTTCCCTTGTTGATGTGATGTATTATGTTGATTGATTTTCAAATACCCTTGCATCCCAGGAATAAATCCTACTTGATTATGGTTAATGATTTTTTTAATGTATTATCAGATTTTATTTGTTAATATTTTCATGAGGATTTTTGCATCTAAATTCATTAGAAATATTACCCTGTAGTTCTTTCTTTCTTTCTTTCTTTCTTTCTTTCTTTCTTTCTTTCTTTCTTCTTTCTCTCTCTCTCTCTCTCTCTCTCTCTTTCTTTCTTTCTTTCTTTCTTTCTTTCTTTCTTTCTTTCTTTCTAGTGTTTTTACTTCGTTTTGTTATCAGAGCAATGCTGGCTTGATAGAGTGAATTTGGAAGCTTTCCTTCCTCTTCTATTTTCTGAAATAGTTTGAGAAGAGTAGACATTAACTCTTCTTTAAATGTTTTCTAGAATTCTCCTGTCTGATCCTGGACTTTTGATTTTTGGGAGTTTTTGATCACTGATTCAATTTCATTGCTGGTAATCAGTCAGTTCAAATTTTCTATTTCTTCCTGATTCAGTTTTTTGAAGTTATATGTTTCTAGGAATGTATCTATTTCTTCTAGGTTGTTCAATTTGTTGCCATATCAGTGTTCATAATATTCTCCTATAATCATTTGTATTTCTATGGGGCCAGTTGTTATTTCCCCTCTTTCATTTCTGATTGTGTTAATTTGAATCCGCTCTCTTTTTTGTTATGAATCTTGCTAAAAGTTTACTAATTTTGTTGATCTTTCAAAGAATCAGCTCCTGGTTTCATTTGATCTGTTCTATTTTTTTTAGCTTCTGTTTCATTTATTTCTGCTGTAATCTTTATTATTTCCTTCCTTCTACTGATTTGGAGTTTTGTTTGCTCTTCTTCTAGTACCTTTAGGTGTAAGGTTAGGTTATTTATTTGAAATTTTTCTTGCTTCTTGAGGTAGGCCTCTATTGCTATAAACTTCCCTTCTTAGAATAGCGTTTGCTGGATTTCAAAGATTTTGGACCATTGTGTTTTCATTTTCATTTATTTCCATGTATTTTTTTATTCCTTCTTTGATTTTTTGCTTGACCCATTCAATGTTTAGCAGCATGCTATTTATCCTCCATGTTAAAGTATGCAAAGTTTTAACATAAAACACTAATATATGTGACTATTATTGGCTAACATAATTCAATAAATATTGCTAACTCTATAATTATAGTGGGATTCCAAAATACCTCTAGTTCTGTGCTCCAACCCATATAATTTTAATTCTCTTACTCATGTAATCCGAAACAGTAATGAGGAATAGGGTTAAGCATTAGGTTATCACTGAAGGATATGCCAGTGTTACATACAGAGGATATGACCACCCAGTTGTGTGAAGTTCAGCATACATTTTTCTGCTAGCTGACAAATAAGAGGTAATTCACTCAAAAAGACAGAACTATTCTTTCAACTTATTATTCTTATTAAGGAAAAGTGGGAAAAGAAGAAAATATACCAACCAGTCACAGCAAGAATTTGAAGAATACACTGGAATATCAGAGCCTTTTCAGGCTCTGATATTACACAGAACAGTAGAAAAAAAGCAGCTCCATAGTACAGACTTGCAATTAATTAATAGTGCTGATACAAGTATTTTGTGCAAATCAATATAGAAAGGGAACTAGCTTTAGAAGCAGAGAAACATTGGCAACATTTTATTGAATCATAAATGTGAAAGTACAGGAAAATCCAGAGGCTCATATTAGAAACTATTTTCATAGCCAAATCTACCCAAAGTTTCCAACAAATCTCTGTATTTATGAAACCATGTAGAATATAGTCTGTTGTGTATCCTATGTGTATGTGTGTCTATTAATTAGGAAAATTTATATAGTGCATTCTATTGTGTGATTAGTAATTCTTTTCTCAAACTACTATCTTTACAAAAAAGTTCTTTGGTGTAGTTACTGATAAGTATCTTGATGTGCTGGCCACTAACAGAGAAATGCGGTCAGAAGTATGGTAATTGTGGAGGTGATCAAAACAAAAGCATTGACAGAGTGTCAATCACATGCAGATTACATCAAGTTGTAAAGTGCTGTGATCTCTGTTATTCCTCTGAGTTATTTCCCAAGCTTTATTTTTTCTTTTTCTTTATGCCTGACTACCATCTGTAGAAGGATTCAGTAGAATGACATTACATCTCTGTAGATTAATTTTTTTCTTCTCTTGATCCTGCTGCCCACGTACGGAGTCAATAAGCTAGTCAAAATATCTGATAGATGGTTGCATGTGAAATCTCAAAATATCTCAGTAGGCAATGCCTAATCATTTGTGATGAGGGATTGTGTTTTTCTGAGAAACTCTCATAAGAGTCATTTCCAACTTTGGCTGCACTTTCGGAATCATTTGAGGAGCTTCTGATGCCCAGCTGCAGTTGTCTGCAGAACAATCAATTACACCAGAACTTAATTTCCACTGGTGATTGCTTGGATTTTAACATGAAGGAATTATATAAAGAATAGTTTTAAAACATTTACTGAAATCATTTTTTCATTCTAATTTATCTGTACATTCACAAATATGTATTGCAACCCTACTTACTATGAACGAAGGACTGAGGTAGACACTAAATATCCAATAATGAGCAATGCAACAAAAGCTCCTATCCCCCCCTGTCTTGTAGTCAGTCTATTGGAGATGGCGCATAGCTGACAAATAAGCAACTAATAATTATAAAATATAGAAGAAGTAAACAGAGCTCAGAGATTTAAAAAAGGGGGGTAAGAATGTATTCATAGTGCTTAGGACCAAAGGCTATAACAGAAACCCCCAAATAACAATGATTTTATAAAATAAAAGTACTCCTATCTCAAATAAAAGTCCAGGAGATGGTAGATACCAGCCACACATTTTTTACTGACCCAATCTCTTTATCTTGTTATACCACCATCCCTAGGGGATTCACTTAACTCACATTTTCTAAAATGATACACAACCACAATGACTTGCCATTCTTTTGTAGATACTACCCAGAAGCCTCAAACCTCCTTCTATTTAGATCCCACTAATTAGATCTTATCTCGTGGCCACATCTAGATACAGAGTTTGGAAGTTCTCAGCTTTCCTTTCTCTGCCTCATATGAAAGGAAACTAAGAAAGGGTGACAAAGATGTTAAACATCAATCTCCCACACATCTGCTGAGAACTACTTCATTTGATTATAGAAGAGATCCCTAAGGAAACATTTATGATAAAACCAAAAAAAATGGGAAAAATTCATGAAGTTGGAGAAGTAAGGAAGAAAGGACCAATGTTGGAAGAAGTTTGTTGTATTAAGACCCAAGTAACCGAAGAATACTGATTATGTGAATAGGTGATATGAAATTATGTCACAGAAGAAAACAGGAATGGAGTGATATATATATGTGTGTGTGTCATCTAATATTTCCTGAATTTAAGGAAATAAATATTCACTTGAATAGGGGCAGTTGCATGATCTAACTTACATTTTCCAAATATTACTCTTGTAATTTGGGAGATGTTCGAGTGGAGAGGAGCAAGAGAGAATAAAAAGAGAAAGCTCCCACAATACTAACGGCAAGAGAAAACACTAGTTTGTTTGCATCTGAGTTATAGCAGCAGAGGCAGGGAGACAACTATCCTGTTTGGTGGTGGTTGTAATGTGCATACTAATAGAAAGAGAAGAAATAAGAAAGGGGAAACATTTCTGGACCCAAGCAGTAGTTGGCAGTGTCATTTACTGAACTGGGAAGCATGAAGGAAAATCTGATTGGGACGGAAATACAGAGGCTTCTGAAAATAAAACTCTGAGCTACCTGTGACTTACTTAGGTCCAAATGTCCAACAGAGTATTGGCTATATAGTACCAGGTTTTGAAAGAAAATTCTGCAATATGAGTAGAAATTTAGAGTCTATTAACATTTCCAGGCTAATTGCAGCCTTGAGAATGCAAAGTCTTAGTGACGGTACACAGTGAGAAAAGAGCCACCAGTGACTTGGGATCAGCTCTGAGGAACACAACATCTAACAGAGAGAGGAGAGGAAAATGAACCAGCAGGGTTTCAGACCAAGAACCCATGGCCACAGGAACAGTATGAGGAGTTTTGCCTATTCTTTTTGTACACCACGCATAAGCTTCATGAGGAGGAGAGTTCTTTCTTACAAATTCTCAGACCCTCAGATAGTGTCTACAGCACACTTTAAACAAAATAAGAAGGAAGAAAACATAGTCTATATTTTGTAGGACAGTTCACACGTGCTATCATAATTAATCCTCGGAGAGATAATTACTGTGCAATCATTTTACATAAAAATAAAATGAGGCTTAGAAATAACATACTGTCTTAAATTACACAAGCTAGTCAGTGAAGGGCTAAGTTCCCAAACCCTTAAATATCTACTACATGAAGGCTGAGTAAGCATTCCTTCTATAGAACCAGGAGCCTATTGAGAATATCTGGAAGACCAACTAGAGTATATATTTCAAACCCATCCAGGACAGTGGAGGCTACCAGGAAAATGAATCAACTCATAACTTCTGGAGGAACTTACTAATCACAGTGGAGAGAAAGCAGGAAAATGACATGCACATAAGTGAAATTATTTATTATTGAATTTTTATCCAAGACATAAAATTACATCTGTAGCTTCAAGTGTTTCACGTTTATGAGAAATTTCTCATTCACCTGACATAGTATATGGTATGGTATCGTAAACGTATTATTTCTTCCAACAGTGATTTAGAGATCAAATTTGGAATTGGCCAGCATGAAGGTAGAAAAGGGGATATTATGTACATATGGAAGTACACTTTAGTTAGCAGAACTGGGAATAAGAATCCTGGATTATCCATTCATTTATTATTTACTTTTCATGGTATTTAAGGGAATGCCTATGTTTGCAGTACTTCAGGTCATGTTTTGTTTAATATTTGTGGATGAAAAGTCTGCATAGACAACATTTCAGAACTATGGGTTTTATTTTTTGCTTCAGCATTTAGAATATATCACTATGTATATTTTTGGATGCCTATGAACATTGTTATACTGAGCATACTTTTTGTAGAAAATATGTTTGCAGCTGGCATCATCTTTCTTATCATGTAAACAAATCTAGCCTCAAATCACTGATACTCATACTTTTTGCCATAGGAAATCTTTATAAGGCTTATATTTCAGGTGTTAAAGATAGGCTTTTCTCATTGTTTCTGCTTGTAAAAATTCTTTACTGGCTAACTAGTCAATATATAAGATATTATTGACATTAATCGCTTATATAAGAATTAATTATTTTTTTACATTGCCTACTTTAAGTAAACTTACCAGGTGAAACAATGACAGGCGGTCAAATATATTTCTTTATGAATAAACTCTACTTTCTCTTTCTTCTGCAATCCCTGCTAAATCAATATCTTCAATTTCACAAAAGTGTGGGGTTTTCTTCAATGAATGCATCTTGAGGTACCAAAATCTATCAATGGCATAAAAAATTCATAAAACATAGACCAACTTTGTTTTATATGAGTCATTATTTACATTAAAAATTATAATGCCTTAAATAACTTAGCACTTCCTATTTGTACCATCATTACTTATGTATATTACCTCATCTCCCTCATGTAGCACCACTATGGCTTGTGTAGTTGGGAAAACTGATTCCCAGAGCATTTAAACATCTCACTGTATTTCAAATAATGAGTGGTAGTCAGGCAGGGAGTCAAACTAGGCTCTCTAGCTTCAGAGTGCAGCCTCCTCTCGTTCTTTTTCAAAGTATTTTATTTTATTTTATTTTATTTTATTTTATTTTATTTTAGAGAGAGACAGAGAGAGTAAGAGAGAACACAGTGGAGAGGAGAGGGAGAAGCAGGCTCCCCACTAAGCAGGGAGCCAGAATGGACTCAATCCCAGAACCCTGAAATCATGACCTGAACTGAAGGCAGATGCTGAACTGACTGAGCTACCCAGGCATCCCTCCAGCTTCCTTTCAATATCTCCCATAGCTTGATCTGAGAAAAATAGCAGATGTTTTATTCCTCTTATGTGATATGTAAAACAAAATTTTTAAATGAATATTTTCTGCCTTTACTACAGGTTAGGCATGGTGATATTTAATATCTGACAAATAGTGCTTCTCAAGGCTCCTTAGCAATAATAATTTTTGAACAATTTATTTTTTTAGTACAGAAGGCTAACACATTTTCAGTGCCACCAAAGTAAAAGAAAATGAATTATAATGATTTTAGTCTAGGAGCAAAAGCAATTGATTTTCAAGCATTTCTACAAAATTTTCTTAAGATCTTAGTTTTTCCATAAGCGTTAGACACAGAGTACTGAAAGTAAGTTTGGGCCAGGTTGGAGGAGGACATGGGGGATGCAAATGGTAGAGGAGTCACCACAGCAAGAAGACTGGATAAAATCCACAGCAAGGGATTTTTTTCATCTAAATTGAGTCTATTTTCAACTCCATTCCTGGTCATTTGTACTGGTTGGTTCATGAGTTTAGCATTCCTGTTACTAGAGAAAACACTAAGGCAAATGAGAATTTAAATCTCTTTTGCAGTGAGCATGGCATAATGTATAGACTTGTCCAATCCCTATGTTGTACACTTAAAGCTAATGTAACATGTGGTGTCAACCTTACTTAATCAATCAATCAATCTCTTTCACTGACAGGGAAATAAAAATATTTCTCTGAAAACTTGCTTTGATTTGTTAGTGAGATGAGGAGACTTTGAAGGTAAAAAGAGGCCTTTGTCCATGATCATTTGGTTATTTTCATGCTCCTTACTCTCCTCATCCAGGAATCTTTCCTCTCTCCATGAGGCAATTATTGTTTCTATGGTTTCAATGATAGATTTAAGGCAATTACTTCAGAAATTTGTGCAATGGGTAAACCACCTATGTATATTCTAATTAAATTACTCTCCCATTTACTGTTATTCTCTATTAAAAGAACTATTATTAGGATTTATAGTAACACAAACAATAGCAACATATATTAATAACTTTAATTATATATGTTTTATACAATACATAGAACTTCTAGTAACATATAGTAGTGTAGCTAACCCACTCTATAAATCCCACCTCATCTTATTCACTTAGTGATTATTCAACAAATAATGTTGAATACAGTGAGTGAATGCATGAGTGAATAAACAAACATTACCAAATCTTCTTTATTTTTTCTGGGTAAATATTTCTGGGCTTCACTTATGATTTCTTTCCTTACTTCGGTCTCCAAAGTCCAAGATCTCTCCTGAACCACTCCCAAGTTTTCCTTATTAGTCTCAGAAGGCTTATGGTCAGGTTACCACCTGTAGTAAAAGAATTCCCCAAAGATCTATGTCCAGTTATACATTTATTTTTTCTATGCTTTATTCTTTTGAGAATAATATCCAAAACTTTGACAGTTTTCAAAATGCTGCACACTCTGGCTTCTGCAGACCACACCAACTTGAGTCTCCAGGGACTTTTGCCTTCCCATTCCCTCAAGGGATTTTAGCCACAGCTGTATTATTTCAACTTCCCAGTGTATTACACTTTCTTACCTTCTTGCATTCAAACATGGCTTTCCCTCTGCCTAGGACCTTCTTTCTTACTCCATTTTCCTTTTTCTTACTTAATCCATGTATATAACTATAAGGTTCACTTCCACAGAGGGACGGGAAGAAAGGAGTTAAGTAATTATCTATTCCAGATTCAGCTTCCCTGATTTAGAGACACACAGTGTTCCATCTCCCTTTCCTAACAATCCATCACTCTTACAATCATTTGCTTAATTTCTCTAGTTCTTGTATTGTTCAGTACCTACCATGGAAGTATGTTGATGAAGGATTGAAGCAGAGAATTTATCATCAGGAGATCTCCCTTTCAAGAAGTGTTGAAAGAAGATATTCAAAGAGAAGTAAAATGATATGGTCATTTACTATGTCATAAATCCACACAAATAATGCCAGAAGAGGGACAAATAAGGTAAAATAAAACATTTTATTTCTTATCCTAACTGAGCTATAAAAAATTAAAAAAATGACAGTTGCATTATGAGGGCCAAGAAGGAGGAAATGGGAATATTCTAAGTTACCCAACCTACTCATGAAGTGATGTAGTGTTCTTTAAAAGTGAACTTTGGCTAATTGTACATATATTTGGCAACCACTAAGAAGAAATTTAAAAGAAGTAAAATTGGTATGCTAAGAGAAAAAAATATGGAATCATAAAAATATTCAATTAGTACCATAAAAAGTAGGGCATTTTATTTTATTTTATTTTTTTAGAAAATCCTAAAAATATGATTTTAATGTTTCCTTACGAATAAAGTATTTAGGTTGAGGGGGGCAAGACGGCGGAAGAGTAGGGTCCCCAAGTCACCTGTCCTCACCAACTTACCTAGAAAACCTTCAAATCATCCTGAAAATCTACGAATTCGGCCTGAGATTTAAAGAAAGACCAGCTGGAATGCTACAGTGAGAAGAGTTCGTGCTTCTATCAAGGTAGGAAGACGGGGAAAAAGAAATAAAGACACAAAGGCCTCCAAGGGGGAGGGGCCCCGCGAGGAGCCGGGCTGAGGCCGGGGCGAGTGTCCCCAGGACAGGAGAGCCCCGTCCCGGAGGAGCAGGAGCTGCACCGACCTTCCCGGGCGGAAAGGGGCTCGCGGGGAGGTGGAGCAGGACCCAGGAGGGCGGGGATGCCCTCGGGCTCCCGGGGACACTAACAGACACCTGCGCCCCGGGAGAGTGCGCCGAGCTCCCTAAGGGCTGCAGCGCGCACGGCGGGACTCGGAGCAGCTCGGGGGGGGGGGGGGCTCGGGGGCGGCTCCGCGGAGGGGGCTGCGGGGCGGGAGCAGCTCGGAGGGGCGCGGGGGAGGCTCCGCGGAGGGGGCTGCACGGCCCCGGGAGCAGCTCGGAGGGGCTCGGGCAGAGGAAGAGGCTCCGTGCGGAGGGGGCTGCGCGGTTCCAGGAGCAGCTCGGAGGGGCTCGGGCGGCAGCTCCGCGGAGGGTGTTGCGCGGCCCGGGAGCGCGAATCTATCAGCGCAGGCTCCGGAGCACAGGGCGCCGGGACACAGCCCAGGATCCGGCCTCCCCCGGGACAGGCAGAGGCCGGGAGGGCCCAGGACAGCGAGGACGCTCCTGCCCCAGCTGAGCAGATCAGCGGCCCCGCCCCGGAGCCTCCAGGCCCTGCAGACGGAGTTCCTGCCGGAGCTGAATCCAGGTTTCCAGAGCTGCCCCGCCACTGGGGCTGTTCCTCCTGCGGCCTCACGGGGTAAACAACCCCCACTGAGCCCTGCACCAGGCAGGGGCACAGCAGCTCCCCCAACTGCTAACACCTGAAAATCAGCACAGCAGGCCCCTCCCCCAGAAGACCAGCTAGACGGACAACTTCCAGGGGAAGCCAAGGGACTTAAAGAACACAGAATCAGAAGATACTCCCCTGTGGTTCTTTTTGTTTTGTTTTGTTTTGCTTTTTGATTTGTTTCCTTCCCCCACCCCCCTTTTTTCTCCTTTCTTTTTCTTTCTTTTTTCTTCTTTTTTCTTTTTTCTTTTTTTTTTTTCTTTTCTTTCCTTCTTTCTCTCCTCTCTTTTTCTCCTTTTCCCAATACAACTCGTTTTTGGCCACTCTGCACTGAGCAAAATGACTAGAAGGAAAACCTCACCTCAAAAGAAAGAATCAGAAATAGTCCTCTCTCCCACAGAGTTACAAAATCTGAATTACAATTCAATGTCAGAAAGCCAATTCAGAAGCACAGCTACTGATGGCTACTGGTGGCTCTAGAAAAAAGCATAAAGGACTCAAGAGACTTCATGACTGCAGAATTTAGATCCAATTAGGCAGAAATTAAAAATCAATTGAATGAGATGCAATCCAAACTAGAAGTCCTAATGACGAGGGTTAACGAGGTGGAAGAACGAGTGAGTGACATAGAAGACAAGTGGATGGCAAAGAGGGAAACTGAGGAAAAATGAGACAAACAATTAAAAGATCATGAGGATAGATTAAGGGAAATAAGTGACAGCCTGAGGAAGAAAAACCTACATTTAATTGGGGTTCCCTAGAGCGCCGAAAGGGACAGAGGGCCAGAATATGTATTTGAACAAATCATAGCTGAAAACGTTCCTAATCTGGAAAGGGAAACAGGCATTCAGATCCAGGAAATAGATCCCCCCTAAAATCAATAAAAACCGTTCAACACCTCGACATTTAATAATGAAGCTTGCAAATTCCAAAGATAAAGAGAAGATCCTTAAAGCAGCAAGAGACAAGAAATCCCTGACTTTTATGGGGAGGAGTATTAGGGTAACAGCAGACCTCTCCACAGAGACCTGGCAGGCCAGAAAGGGCTGGCAGGATATATTCAGGGTCCTAAATGAGAAGAACATGCAACCAAGAATACTTTATCCAGCAAGGCTCTCATTCAAAATGGAAGGAGAGATAAAGAGCTTCCAAGAGAGGCAGGAACTGAAAGAATATGTGACCTCCAAACCAGCTCTGCAAGAAATTTTAAGGGGGACTCTTAAAATTCCCATTTAAGAAGAAGTTTGGTGGAACAATCCACAAACACAAGGACTGAATAGATATCCTGATGACACTAAACTCATACCTTTCAATAGTAACTCTCAACATGAACGGGCTTAATGACCCCATCAAAAGGTGCAGGGTGTCAGACTGGATAAAAAAGCAGGACCCATCTATTTGCTGTCTACAAGAGACTCATTTTAGACAGAAGGACACCTACAGCCTGAAAATAAAAGGTTGGAGAACCATTTACCATTCGAATGGTCCACAAAAGAAAGCAGGGGTAGCCATCCTTATATCAGATAAACTAAAATTTACCCCAAAGACTGTACTGAGAGATGAAGAGGGACACTATATCATACTTAAAGGATCTATCCAACAAGAGGACTTAACAATCCTCAATATATATGCCCCCAACGTGGGAGCTGCCAAATATATAAATCAATTATTAACCAAAGTGAAGAAATACTTAGATAATAATACACTTATACTTGGTGACTTCAATCTAGCTCTTTCTATATTCGATAGGTCTTCTAAGCACAACATCTCCAAAGAAACGAGAGCTTTAAATGATACACTGGACCAGATGGATTTCACAGATATCTACAGAACTTTACATCCAAACTCAACTGAATACACATTCTTCTCAAGTGCACATGGAACTTTCTCCAGAATAGAGCACATACTGGGTCACAGATCGGGTCTGAACCGATACCAAAAGATTGGGATTGTCCCCTGCATATTCTCAGACCATAATGTCTTGAAATTAGAACTAAATCACAACAAGAAGTTTGGAAGGACCTCAAACACGTGGAGGTTAAGGACCATCCTGCTAAAAGATGAAAGGGCCAACCAGGAAATTAAGGAAGAATTAGAAAGATTCATGGAAACTAATGAGAATGAAGATACAACTGTTCAAAATCTTTGGGATGCAACAAAAGCAGTCCTAAGGGGGAAATACATCGCAATACAAGCATCCATTCAAAAACTGGAAAAAACTCAAATACAAAAGCTAACCTTACTCATAAAGGAGCTAGAGAAAAAAACAGCAAATAGATCCTACACCCAGCAGAAGAAGAGAGTTAATTAAGATTTGAGCAGAAGTCAACGAAATCGAGACCAGAAGAACTGTGGAATAGATCAACAAAACCAGGAGTTGGTTCTTTGAAAGAATTAATAAGATAGATAAACCATTAGCCAGCCTTATTAAAAAGAAGAGCGAGAAGACTCAAATTAATAAAATCATGAATGAGAAAGGAGAGATCCTACCAACACCAAGGAAATACAAACGATTTTAAAAACACATTATGAACAGCTATACGCCAATAAATTAGACAATCTAGAAGAAATGGACGCATTTCTGGAAAGCCACAAACTACCAAAACTGGAAAAGGAAGAAATAGAAAACCTAAACAGGCCAATAATCAGGGAGGAAATTGAAGCAGTCATCAAAAACCTCCCAAGACACAAGAGTCCAGGGCCAGATGGCTTCCCAGGGGAATTCTATCAAACGTTTAAAGAAGAAACCATACCTATTCTCCTAAAGCTGTTTGGAAAGATAGAAAGAGATGGAGTACTTCCAAATTCGTTCTATGAGGCCAGCATCACCTTAAGTCCAATTCCAGACAAAGACCCCACCAAAAAGGAGAATTACAGACCAATATCCCTGATGAACATGGATGCAAAAATTCTCAACCAGATACTAGCCAATAGGATCCAACAATACATTAAGAAAATTATTCACCATGACCAAGTAGGATTTATCCCTGGGACACAAGGCTGGTTCAATACTCATAAAACAATCAATGTGATTCATCATATCAGCAAGAGAAAAACCAAGAACCATGTGATCCTCTCATTAGATGCAGAGAAAGCATTTGACAAAATACAGCATCCATTCCTGATCAAAACACTTCAGAGTGTAGGGAGAGAGAGAACATTCCTCAACATCTTAAAAGCCATCTACGAAAAGCCCACAGCAAATATCATTCTCAATGGGGAAGCACTGGGAGCCTTTCCCCTAAGATCAGGAACAAGACAGGGATGTCCACTCTCACCACTGCTATTCAACATAGTACTGGAAGTCCTAGCCTCAGCAATCAGACAACAAAAAGACATTAAAGGCATTCAAATTGGCAAAGAAGATGTCAAAATCTCCCTCTTTGCCGATGACATGATACTCTACATAGAAAACCCAAAAGCCTCTACTCCAAGATTGCTAGAACTCATACAGCAATTCGGTAGCGTGGCAGGATACAAAATCAATGCCCAGAAATCAGTGGCATTTCTATACACTAGCAATGAGACCGAAGAAAGAGAAATTAAGGAGTCAGTCCCTTTTACTATTGCACCCCAAAGCATAAGATACCTAGAAATAAACCTTACCAAAGATGTAAAGTATCTATACCCTAAAAACTATGGAACACTTCTGAAAGAAATTGAGGAAGAACAAAGAGATGGAAAAATATTCCATGCTCATGGATTGGCAGAATTAATATTGTGAAAATGTCAATGTTACCCAGGGCAATTTACACGTTTAATATGAACGCTATCAAAATACCATGGACTTTCTTCAGAGAGTTAGAACAAATTATTTTAAGATTTGTGTGGAATCAGAAAAGACCCCGAATAGCCAGGGGAATTTTAAAAAAGAAAACCAGAGCTGGGGGCATCATAATGCCAGATTTCAGGTTGTACTACAAAGCTGTGGTCATCAAGACAGTGTGGTACTGGCACAAAAACAGACACATAGATCAATGGAACAGAATAGAGAATCCAGAAGTGGACACTGGACTTTATGGTCAACTAATATTCGATAAAGGAGGAAAGACTATCCATTGGAAGAAAGACAGTCTCTTCAATAAATGGTGCTGGGAAAATTGGACATCCACATGCAGAAGAATTTAACTAGACCACTCTCTTGCACCATACACAAAGATAAACTCAAAATGGATGAAAGATCTAAATGTGAGACAAGATTCCATCAAAATCCTAGAGGAGAACACAGGCAACACCCTTTTTGAACTCAGCCACAGTAACTTTTTGCAAGATACATCCACGAAGGCAAAAGAAACAAAAGCAAAAATGAACTATTGGGACTTCATCAAGATAAGAAGCTTTTGCACAGCAAAGGATACAGTCAACAAAACTCGAAGACAACCTACAGAATGGAAGAAGATATTTGCAAATGATGTATCAGATAAAGGGCTAGTTTCCAAGATCTATAAAGAACTTCTTAAACTCAACAGCAAATAAACCAAGAATCCAATCATGAAATGGGCAAAAGTCATGAACAGAAATCTCACAGAGGAAGACATAGACATGGCCAACAGGCACATGAGAAAATGCTCTGCATCACTTGCCATCAGGGAAATACAAATCAAAACCACAATGAGATACCACCTCACACCAGTGAGAATGGGGAAAATTAACAAGGCAGGAAACCACAAATGTTGGAGAGGATGTGGAGAAAGGGGAACCCTCTTACACTGTTGGTGGGAATGTGAACTGGTGCAGCCACTCTGGAAAACTGTGTGGAGGTTCCTCAGTTAAAAATACACCTGCCCTATGACCCAGCAATTGCACTGTTGGGGATTTACCCCAAAGATACAGATGCAATGTAACGCTGGGACATCTGCACCCCAACGTTTCTAGCAACAATGTCCACAATAGCCACACTGTGGAAGGAGCCTTGGTGTCCATCGAAAGATGAATGGATAAAGAAGATGTGGTTTATGTATACAATGGCATATTACTCAGCCATTAGAAATGACAAATACCCACCATTTGCTTCAACGTGGATGGAACTGGAGGGTATTATCCTGAGTGAAGTAAGTCAACTAGAGAAGGACAAACATTATATGGTCTCATTCATTTGGGGAATATAAATAATAGTGAAAGGGAATATAAGGGAAGGGGATAAATGGGTAGGAAATATCAGAAAGGGAGATAGAACATAAAGACTCCTAAGTCTGGGAAACAAACTAGGGGTGGTGGAAGGGGAGGAGGGCGGGGGGTGGAGGTGACTGGGTGATGGGCACTGAGGGGGACACTTGACGGGATGAACACTGGGTGTTATTCTGTATGTTGGCAAATTGAACAACAATAAAAAATAAATTTATTATTAAAAAAAGAATAAAGTAGTTACTTCTCTACAGATAAGTGCAATGGATGCAGCTTCCAGAATTATTTCTCCAGGAATTCAAAATGGAGAAAAGGTTGGTCCTTGAGTGGTGATCACGTGCTATTGGATTTTTTTAAATTTTTTTTATTGGAGTTCAATTTGCCAACATATAGCATAACACCCAGTGCTCATCCCATCAAGTGACCCCCTCAGTGCCCGTCACTCAGTCACCCCCACCTTCCACCCACCTCCCTTTCCACCACCCCTTGTTCGTTTCCCGAAATTAGGAGTCTCTCATGTTCTGTCTCCCTTTCTGATATTTCCCACTCATTTTTCTCCTTTCCCCTTTATTCCCTCTCACTATTTTTATATTCAAAAGTAGAGCATTTTAAAAGAAAAAAGAATAAATTCAATGCATAGAAGCAGTTATTAACATAGAGTTATTAAATCTGATGATATTATAATTACTTTAACAAAGTGATTTAAATGGACTAATTTAAAAACAGATTTTAAGAGTGAGTATAAGAACAAGACTCAAAAAAAAAAGCAAAAAAACAGAAACAAACAAACAAAAACAAGACTCAATTCTATCTTGTGCACAAGAAACCCATTTTAAATAAAAAGAAACAAATGGATTAAAAGTAAGTAGTGGAGAAAGACAAACCATGCCAACATTAAACAAAAGAAACCCGGAGTAATTGTGTTAATTACAGACAAAGCTGACTTCAAAACAAGGAACATTATCAGGGTCAATGTGGGACATTATAATGATAAAGAGGTCAGTTCTCCAAGAACACATAACTATTCTTAATGGATAAGTATCTAACAACAGAAAATCTAAATAAATGAGGCAAAATTGATAGAACTAAAAGAGAAATAGACAAATTTACAATTATAACTGGGGAGTCCAACTCTCCTCTATCAGTAATGGACAGATACAGCAGGTAGAAAATCAGTAAGGAGATAGCTGAACTGAATACTATCACCAATCAATTGGATCTAATTGCCATTTACAGAACACTTAATCCAGCAATACGAGAGTTCATATTCTATTCAAGCTCACGTGGAATACTCAGCAGAGCAGACCATGTTCTGGGATATAATACCCACACTGAGACATTTAAAAATAAATAAATCATGCCAAATATGCTTTCAGGCTGCAATGTAGATAAGCTAGAAATCAGTAACAAAAATAGATGGAAAATCTCCAAATATTTGAAGACTATGCAATAAACTTCTGAAAAACAAAGAGTCAAGGAAGACATCTCAGGATAAATTAAGTCAATTTTTGAGCAAAGTATAAACAAACAAAAAAATACCACTCATCAATATTTGTGGGATGGCTTCCTTTCGGCTGGAACCACCATCTTCCAGTAATTCGCCAAAATGACCAACACAAAGGGAAAGAGGAGAGGTACCCGTTCTATGTTCTCTAGGCCTTTTAGAAAACATGGAGTTGTTCCTTTGGCTACATACATGCGAATCTATAAGAAAGGTGATATTGTGGACATCAAGGGAATGGGCACTGTTCAAAAAGGAATGCCCCACAAACGTTAAACTGGAAGGGTCTACAATGTTACTCAGCATGCTGTTGGCATTGTTGTAAACAAACAAGTTAAGGGCAAGATTCTTGCCAAGAGAATTAATGTCCGCATTGAGCATATTAAATACTCAAAGAGCCGAGATAGCTTCCTGAAGAGTGTGAAGGAAAATGATCAGAAAAAGAAGGAAGCCAAAGAGAAAAGTACTTGGGTCCAACTGAAGCGCCAGCCTGCCCCACCCAGAGAAGCACACTTTGTGAGAACCAATGGAAAGGATCCTGAACTGCTGGAACCCATTCGCTATGAATTCATGGCATGATAACTGTAAAGAAAATAAAAGACCTCAGGATTGTTAAAAAAAAAAAAAAAAATTGTGGGATGTAGCAAATGCAGTCTTCAAAAGAAAGTTTATAGATGGAATGTATATCTTAGAAAAGAAGAACTTTCTAAAATCAACAATCAAGTTTTTACTTTAGAATATTAGGGATCCCTGGGTGGCTCGGCGGTTCCCCGCCTGCCTTTGGCCCAGGGCATGATCCTGGAGCCCTGGGATCAAGTCCCGCGTGGGGCTCCTGGCATGGAGCCTGCTTCTTCCTCTGCCTGTGTCTCTGCCTCTCTCTCTTTCTGTGTCTCTCATGAATAGATAAATAAAACCTTTAAAAAAATCGTAAGCCAGTAGCAAATTAGCCAAGGAAAAGAGAAAAGGCACAAATACAATATCAGAAATAAAAGAGAGATCATTCTTAATCTCCCATAGACATTAACAAGATAATAAAAAATATAAATAACTCTAAATTCAGAAATTTGATAATTTATCTTAATCGAGCAAATTTCATGAAAAATACAAACTACCAAGACTCACAGAGGAAAAATAGATCATCTGAATAAATATATCTATTTTAAAAATGAACCAATAATTATTAACCTTCCAAGAGATAAAGCATCAAGTTCAGATGGGAATATTTAAGGCATAAATGACACCAATTTTCTACAATCCATTCAATAAATCAGAAGTAGAAGAATCATTTCTCAATTCATTCTGCGATACCAACATCACCCTAATACCACATAAAGACATTAAAATAAAGGAAAACTATAGCACAATATCTTTTGTGAATGTAGAGGTAAAAAAAAATCCTTAAAAATATATTAGCAAATTGAATCCAAGAATGTATAGCAAGAATTACATACCACCACACAGTAGAGTTCATTTCTGGCATACAAGCTTAGTTCAACCATTACAATATACTGGCACATTATATGTACTATATACCAGTATAGTATGGTATACTAGTTTTTTTTTTTTTTTTTTTTTTTTTTTTACGATCCAGCAATGAACTTGAGGAATGTGGAACTAAAAAAAAAAAAAAAAAGAAAGAAAGAAAAAAAATCTATCATTTGTATTAAAACAATTAAATGAAATATTTTTTAAAAGAAATATTTAGGTATAAGTGTGATAAAATATGTATGGGATGTATATAAGGAAAACCACAAAAGTCTGATAAAAGAAATCAAAGAGGATCTAAGCAAATAAAAACAATTTCGTGTTCATGGATTGGAAGATGCCACATTGTTAAGATGCTGATCCAGTCAACTTGATCTATAAATTCAATGGATCCCAATCCAAATCCCTGCAAGTTATTTTTTAGAGATCCATATAGTGATCCTAAATTTCAATATAAAAAGGTAAGAGACTCAACATAATAACTGAAATGATACTTAAGAAGCAAACAAATCCAGAGGACTCCCCCTAACCAAACTGAAGACTTACTATAAAGTTGTATTAATCAAGAAAGCACAATATTGGCAATAGACTAATAGGTCAGTGGAACAAAATATAATGCTCCAAAAGAGACCCACACAAATGTAGTCCACAGATCTTTGTAAAAGGAGTAAAATCAATTCATCTGCTGGAATTTCTAGTTCGTAGAGTAAGAAATAGTTAAAGGGAGGAGTCAAGATCCAGGTGATTTGATTTTAGTGAATTGAACCAAACATTTAAGAAATAAGTCATGTCAATCTTAGACAAGAAAATAATGGGACTACTCAACAATTGCTTTTGTTTTCTAGCATTGACTTGATAACAAAATCCTGATAAAAGCATTAGAATTAAAGAAAGAAAGTACATGTGTGCACATACACACACTCTGAAGTAACCTAGGAATAAGTTTAAGAGTTTGGTAAAGAAAAAGATTTAAGAATAAAGAACACCAATACTACAAAGAAAAATACCGATAAATTGGACTACTTAAAATATAATTTTTTCTTCATCAAAAAATGGTTTTAACAAATTGGAAAGGCAAGTCACAGAATGAGAGAAGATACTTACAGGACACACACTGAAAAACAGCTCAAGTTTTATTTAAGTAATCTCTATACCCAACATGGTACTTGAACTAACAGCCCCAAGATCAAGAGCCACACATCCTTCCCAACTGAGCCAGCCAGGGGCCCCACTGGCAGAAAATTTTAAAAAGACAACCCAAACCAACAACGCACCAAAGGTTATTAACTGTAATAATTAAGTACAAAGGCACAAAGACTATCAATAAATTCTATAGGAATTATTATTGCACCCCCTCCAAATGATTAATGATAAAAGCCATTCACTATGCCCAAAGGGTGTAGGGCGAGGTAACTCTCCCACACCAGGGTGTGAGCACTTGTCTGTCCTGCCACTTTGGATGATTGTGTGATAGTTGGGATACCCTAAAGTGGAACATAAACAAAAGTTTATTACTCAGCAATTCTACCCTTCAGAATATTTTTTTAAAGATTTTATTTATTTATGATAGACATAGAGAGAGAGAGAGAGAGGCAGAGACACAGGCAGAAGGAGAAGCAGGCTCCATGCAGGGAGCCTGGTGCGGAACTCGATCCAGGGACTCCAGGATCACACCCTGGGCCAAAGACAGGCGCTGAACTGCCGAGCCACCCAGGGATCCCCCTTCACAAGGTTTTGAACAGAAATTAATGCATGTGGGTCTCAAAACACAGGTACAAGAAAGTTCAGAGCGGAATTACTCTTAGCCAATATTGGAAACAATGCAAATGCTAAACAGCAATGGATTGCCTCCTAGTGAGCACATGAAGAACATACAATAACATCATGAAGCGATTTAAATAATATGAAAGTCTTGTGTGAAAGGATGTGAGACACACATACAAAAAAAATCCAATTTTATGATTCAATGTCTTTCAAGTCATAAACAGATAAAACCCTATTTTAAGAATTAATGATAGTTCTTTTCTTTTGAATATGTGATAGATTAACATCTGGGTGGAGACACAAAAGGCCCCTCTGAGCTCTAAAATGCTCAGTGTGATGGCCTGCTCTAGATTATGAGTTTGCTATAGTAATCATTGAACTGTTCAGTTAAGACTTTCCTCCTTTTATTATGGTTTGCTACACTTCAAATAAAACTTAAAAAATAAAAAAAAGTTTTTGCTCTTTGCTTTAGAATAGATTATTTGTACCCTGCATTTTAAAATATCTCACAATATTCATTTACGCCCTTCTCTAGCAGGAAACAAAAAGTGTGCTATATTCTGTGAGAAATTTCTGTTATATATATAGAGAGAGAGGCAGAGAGGAAGGGTAAACAGAGAGGAAGATGATTGAGGGAAGAAAACAGAGATGGGAAATAGTATTTGATATTTATCATCCCAGGAAACACGTGAAGAAGTTAATGCATCTGAAAGAAAAATAACCATATTATATTTATCTCTAGTAAGAAAAATAAATCCAACTTTTCAGTAGCACCTTTATATGCAAAATGGTCAAAACATTGCTTTCCAAACTAGGATATTTAAAAATTGGATTTTGTTTTCAGAATAAATACGAAAGTATTGAGACCCAGATTTGTTCTGAAAGATTTATTGTTATTATTAGTAGTCATCATCAGACAGGCATATTAGAGGTTATATAAATTGATAATCTATTTTAAATCTTATAGGAGGTAATATTATAAATAAATGTGTTCCTCTGGTGAAGAACTTTCTATGAGACTGTATATACCAACTATATGTAGCAGATATATTTATATAGAGATCTACTGTCTTCCTGTCTGCCTATATATATATATATATCGTTTGTTTAACAGAAGTCTCTATTAAAATTTCACTACTTGTCAGGTTTCACATTTCAGATATGTGTTTGTTTATTTGTTCTTTCGTCTTCTGGCAAATAACCAAGTAGGGGAAAAGAAAGATAATTATAATAGTAACAGTTATTGAGCATTCAGTGAACCAAATGAAAGGCTAGGCACATTACTTAGATTCACTGATTTAATGCTCACAATAGCCCTGTGAATTAAATACCATTATCATGCTATTTTGCATACAAGTATCACAAAACCAGTAAATGGTAGAGCCAGGATTCCCATTGCGCAGAGTCCGTGATACCAAATGAGAAACTACCGGGATGCACTCCAGGGGCAATCCACCTCTCCCAAACCCTCTCACCTACCTCCATATATGCCACCAGGTTTGTTTCTAGCCATCTCTGAACTCTCAGAGGATATGGTAGGCGTATCTTCAAGGTTTATCCACAGGTATGAATGTGTGTAAGTGTCTGTGAGTGCATGGACTCCACCACAACTACTTCCACAAGGAACGAGTTTCCTTCAATTTTTTGCATTTTAATTTCTACCATTTGAACACTGAATTCACCAAAGATTGATGTTTAGTAGTAGAATCTCATAATTCTCTTCTCTTGTATTTCCTTACCTTCCCATAAGGAAAGATGCTGTGATGAACTAGTTTCAAGAACATTTGTTGAGGCAAATGTCTTGAGAGGCCTGCTTTAGTGGGAGAAGCTCAGACCAGCCAACCCCCAGAGAATGCCCTCCTTTTGAGAATGCCTGCCACCAAACAGAATGTGACCTCAATACCTTAAGAAAGGGATACTTTTCTTCAGAGCCCTCTCTAAAGGCCTTTTCCACTTCTGTGTCTGATACTTGGCCACAGGGAGGGTGAGGGGAGCCTGGATCTATTACAGCTGCAGGACCTCCTCCACAAGACAGCCAGCTCTGGGGCCAGCATGCCCAGGGGTTTGCAAACTCTCCAATGAACTCATCTGTTAAGACTTAACTCCCCACTTCTTCCCACATTCCAGAATGGTTTACACTGGGTCCATCTTGTTTTCAGCCCCTTTCTTGTCATAATAAGAGTATCCTCAAAACCTCTGTCCAACCTTCTTCCGTTTGGTGTCACTTGTATTCGCTGACCTAGTGGATGCTTCCCATTTGCAAAGCCTTCACCCTTTTCAGACGCATTCTCTCAACCCTTGCAAAACTTTTTGCTTTGTATTTCACCTGACATCAGTATTACAATATGTGGTTTATTGGTCTTTATACAGCCAGTCTTTCCATTCGAGTATTTTCATATGCTTTAGTTCTTCTACTTTAAATTAGAGTCCCTTGAAAATAGCCTATCGCACAGGGTTTGCTTAGTCATTTGAAGCGCTGAGATTATCTCCAATTCATCCTTACCATTATATTGATTTGCCTGATTGCATTCCCACTGTCTTAGTTCATGTTTTCTAGTTATGGTTTCTATTTTGCCTTTTCCTTGTTTTTTTTTTTTTTTTCCTTTAGTGATTTGAACACATTTTCCTGGTTTCATTCATCTCACACTTAAAAATATAGTTTTCCAGTGCAGTCTGGAGTTGAACAGTGTCTGTATTTTATCTCTGAACAAGAAAATAATCTTAGCATTATTTCCAATTTTCTCACCTACCACCATCCCCACCAAATGTTTTCGGTTGTCCTTCCTCACAACTTCTAGAATGGCTGGGTAGAGGAATCCAGTTTCAAATTCTCTTTCCCTGAGAATATTTAAGATTTTGCTTTTTGTCATCCTACATTCAATGTATTTAATAAAAATTCATTATGAATCCAATTCATATTCCCATGTGGATGAACTTCAGTCTCTTCATTCTGCTTTTTATCCTCTGTATTAGATTGTTTTCATTTTTAACTCATTGACAATAATATTTTAAGTTTCAACATATGTTTTTTTTTCCTACTTTGTAACACTATGCTTTGTGGGAATTAAGTCATGTCCTTTGTCTCTAAATACATTTATTTTAAATCTCTAAATGCTTTGGGATTGCTCCTGAGCAGTCTTGTGTTAATTCTTCTGCTGGTTAAGGTTGATGGCTCTTTCGGGTTACTGCTTTTCTTCAAGTAATTAGTAAGGTTTGATTTTTCCACTTCTCTTTTAATTTGATAATCATTTGTCATTTGTTCATTTGTCTTTGAATACAGATGTGATTGAATACAAGATCTTGTTTCTTGTAATTGTGCAGGTTGGGAAAGGCCATGCTGCCTACTGGGATAAGTTAGCATCTTGATTGCTGCTTCTCAAAGCTCCTTGTCTCTTCAAGGTGCTACTATCTTCCTGGGATACACTCTTTACAGTTCCGTCTTCTGCTAGCTACTTCAATTCTTACTCAAACACACTTGCTAAGCTCTGCTTCTTAAGGCAGTGTTGGGGTACTGGCAAGGAGAATGCAGCCTGCTTCCCCAAATTATCTGATTAGTGACCCTTTTATGTGTCCCCTGGCTTCCCATTAAGGTCCATCCATCAGCTCTAAGCATTTAACAAGCTAGGACTCCTTCCACCTCCTTCCTTTGCATGTTTTATATTGGTTAGGGTCTGATCAGAGAAACAAAACTACTATGCATGACATGAAATAGGGCATTAACTGTAGTGATTCATCCTGACAATGCAGAAACTCACAAAGAAGCTTTTGGAAAGCCTCTAGCTATTGTGGTAGCCTGGAGCCAGTGCTATGAGTCCAGAAAAAAATGTTGGATGAGCAACAAATTCAAACCCATTAATATGAACTGAAACCCTCAAGGACAAAAGGAGACCTGTGTAGGTGTCTCATTGTCTCCAACTTTGACTGTGGAAGTGTCTGCAGAAGGAGCTGGCAACCTTCTCACCCTTGCCCAGGGTGTAGAGATTCTGAAGGAAGAGCACCTGCTGGGCTAACCAGCTGGTATATCAGAGAGGACGTGCAGGAGTGACAGCACTTCTGTGTCCCATGGAGATCTTCAAACCGCAATGGTTGCTGGTCCCATTTACTTTCACATCTTGCACAACTTCTTAAATCCAATATACAATAAAGAGAATTCTGGGAAACATAGTTCAGTTGACATAATTCGACACTACCACAGTCAACCTCTTGCCTTGGCATCCATGCACACCTCTTTAACCACATCTAATTTTCAAGTTCATAGAGTAATGCTTTCCCCTGCAATGTCTCTGCTTTTTCTCATACATGGAACATTCTAACCTCTCCCCCAAAATGATGCACAGTTTCATTATCTACCTTCAGGTGACCTTCTCTCCTCTTTTAGCTGAGTCATACCCTCTTGAATATGCTGTATCCTGAATACTAATATTTAAGATTATTTACTACTCACACTCCTCTGGGAGTTGATAGGTGTATGGAAGAAGGGAAAAACTGGTTAATCGTATTTTAATACATTCACACCAAAATAAGGCAGAAAACTCAGAACTATTACAATCCTCATTTCCACAATTGTTCACATGGGCAGAGCTCTTCCTTTGTTCTTTTATTCTCGTGGCTTATTTTCTTCATCATCTGCAAGTATCTTGGTGTGGTTCTTTGTCTGATGAGGGACTCAAATCATCTTCATCTCTGCAATTTCTGAGCCATTAGGAGTCCAGTCCTGGCTCTTTGATGTTTCCGTAGTTTTCCATTAATTGCTATCTGGAACGTGGGACTACTGACTGGTGTCCCAGACAGTATCTTATATTCCAGGTATGCACCCCCTTCTCTCATTGTGTAATAGCAATGCAATTTTCTTTGATATGATGGGATTAATTCTGCAGCCAGTACAGTAACCCCTTCATTAGTATGAGGAGCCCAATGTTGCCAGATGTCAACTTCATCTTCTATTTTTTTATTAAAGAGAACTTCTAAAAAGTTTTTATTCAAATTCCAGTTAGTTAACATGTAGTGTAATATTAGTTTCAGATCTACCATATAATGATTCAACACTTCCATACAACACCCGGTGCTCAACAAAACAAGTGCACTCCTTAATCCCCATGTCCTATTTATTTATTTTTATTTATTTTTATTTATTTTATTTTTTGAAAGAGAGAGAGTGCACTCATGAGCGGGTGGGAGGCAGGATATAGAGGGAGAGGGAAAGAGAGAATCTTAAGCAGGCTCCACATCCAGCACAGAGCTCGATGTGGGGCTCAATCTCAAGACCCTGAGATCATGACCTGAGCCAAAATCAAGTCAGATGCCTAACTCACTGAGTCACCCAGGCACATCCCCATCACCTATTTAAAGTAAACTTTTTACCTTAAAATATGTTTACATTTGTGGAAAAGGTGTATGGATAGTATAGAGATTTCCTGGGTACCACTATTTCCCCTATGGTTCACAGCTTATATTGGTATGATGTATTTGTCAGAACTAATAAAACAATGTTGGTATATTATTAGCAAAATTATCCAAATGCCCTTAGTTTTTCTCTCATGTCCTTTTATCTGTCTCAGGGCCCTTCCCAGGATACTGCATTGCATTTAGCTGTCATGTGGCCTTAGCCTTCATTTGGCTGTGACAGTTTCTAAGATCCTGTTTTAATGACTTTGAGGAGTCCTTTAATGGTTTTGAGGAGTACTCATCAGGTATATTGTAGAATACTCCTCAATATGTATTTATCTGATCTTTTCCTCATGATTAGACTAAGATTATAGGTTTTTGTGAGGAATACCATTTTGGAGAAAAGACTTTCCACTCTAATGGAGAAAATGCTATGCCCTCTACCCTGATGGCATCATTCCTCCTTCAGGAAGCAGACCTGTAAACAATAGATGTTGTCCTTTTGAGAAGTTTGTAGTGGAGTACATTAACATGATGTCACTGTTCCCCTAAGAAACTCTCTGTAATTTGTTATGAAAATTTAAGCATAAAAATCTTCCTTCCTTACAAAGTATGCATAATTTGATTTGCTGAACCAATCATCAAAAATATAATCTGAAAAGTATTTTGTATTCAGCTTATATTTTTAAGGGGGAATCTAATGATAGTAAAACTATGACCTATTTTAAGAGAAATGTGAATGAGGCTATGTTTTCAAGAGTTTGGCCCATCTGAAAATTTTGAAACTATTTTTCTAACATTATTCTATCTACATATACATTTATAATTTATAGCATACATTTTCTCTGCTAATCATAATTTTAAAAACCATCAAGATGTAAGTGGTAATTCACAATTCAAAATAAATCTAAAGCAGCTCATTGGCAGTCAAATACATAAATTCGTTATAAAGAGATATAAAATTAAAACTTTCCCATACAATTTTAAGTAGTTTTGCATTAATATGATCAAGTGTCTTGAATATTCATAATGGGTATGAAAAAATAGCATGTTTTTGTTGCAATATGTTTAGTTCTAAAACCCTTTAATGTATGTATGCTGCAAACTTACTTTATATGAAAATAATTTTTTAAAATATTTGAACTGAACATTAATACACTTTCTAGAATTTTATGACTAAAATATTCCACAAATATATTTGTTTCAATTTTGTGTAGCAATGTACCCAAAACTATTGAATCAATTGCAAATGCAAAATAATACTATATCTTTGCTGCAAATTGTAGAGTTTCACACGGATAATGTGATAAATAGAACTCCTAAGAACCATATTTGTTTTTATGCCCAAAAGACATGGAGAATTTCAAATGCAGACTGAAATCAAAAGAAATCATTGAATTCCATAATATTACACCCTATGTCAACTAACTGGAATTTAAGTTAAAACTGTAAAAAGAGAAAAAAGAAATCAATGTATTCCAGATTATGGAAAGATTTCATACAATATTCCTCATGATTTTTTTTCATTTGTCAATTAAATCAACACAAATTAGGATCTTTTTCACCAGTAGCCCTGCCAAGAGTTAGGAGTGTAATGTGAAAACAAAACAAAACAACACAACAACAACAACAAAAAACAAACACAAAGAACATTGTACAATTGTTTGAGTAAGTTTCCATCTTGACAATTTTGTTGTGTAATGAAGAATGATTTGCGAAACCATTAAAAAGTACACTTGCTTACCTGGAAGAGGGTGCCAGTTGGGGATTTTAAAGTTGGTATTTCATAATTTCATTTTCCTTCATGTAAAAAAAAAGTCTTAGTAATGGGTAAAAAACAAACAAAGCTACCACACATAATGAGTCCATTGTTCATTAAAATTATTAAAAAATAATGAATAATTTGGAAGGCTCATTTCAAGGCTAAACACTGTTAATCAGTAATTAAAGTTAATATGATGGGTTTATTATGAAATAAACATTAGCTGATTAATCTTCAATGTTCCCCCACTGAGTTACTATTTTTTTTAAGATTTTTATTTATTTATTTATGAGAGACAGCGAGAGAGGGGCAGAGACACAGGCTGAGGGAGAAGCAGGCTCCCTGCAAGGAGCCTGTTGTGGGAATTGATCCTGGATTCCAGGATCATGCCCTGTGCCAAAAGCAGATGCTTAACGGCTGAGCCCCCCAGGCGTCCCTGAGTTACTATTTCTTAACACTATTCCAATGAGGAACTTGAAGTCATAGGGATTTTAAGCACATTCTCCAAACTTATATGGCACACAAGTAAAGATCCAGAATTTACTTCCAGATCTCTTTGTATCACCTTGCCATGGGCTTAACATAGCAGTAAAACAATGCTAGAGTCAACAGGTGTGGAGAACTTGTTTTTATTACACATGGGAAGACAAGTGAATAAAAATAAAGTTTCAGAGTTGTGGTTACTTGTTATGTTTCCTTTTTCTTGCCATTATTGTTGCTTAGGTGTTCTATCCAATTATTCTGTTTTTGTTTCATAGATACTGTTCCATTTTAGACACTCGTCCTTCCATTATATGCTTGTGAATTATAAATATACTTATTTCAAGTTTTCCCTGATACTTATAGTTTTCACATCCTTTCTGAACTAAATTTGTGTGCTTGTTTCTATGTTGCATATTGTTAGTTTTCTACATGCCATATGACTGAGTTATTTTCTCCACAAAAACAGAGGCAGAAGTTCTGTATTTGAAGACAACCTTGAGAATGCCATTTCTCCTCTGGCTCTTTTATAATTATACTCTCCAGATCACTGAGTCCCACAGTTCTGAGTAGGCTCTAAGTTGGCAGTATAGAGGCTACAAGTTTCACATGGCTGGAGGATGCATGTCCCCAAGGCAGTGAGTACCTGGGTCCAGTTCTCAGCTAAGGGTGGTCTCTGCCCCTTCTGGAACTCCAACTCCATCTTTTTCAAGGTGGGGATTCTACTGCAGCCCCTTACTTCTCATGCAGGCCCACTCTGGGGTCATTTTACTGCCTTCCCTCCTTCTCTGGCTACAGGGTTGCTTTGGTTAATGGAGAACATTACCTTTTTGTTTCATATGCGTGCTATATATGGCATAGCTAATGCTTTCATACACTTTTTATCATTTATTCTTCACAAAAACACTTGTTTATGGATGAAAAATGTGAAGTTTTGGAAGTTAAATAAATTTTCCAGTAACATACTTTTAATAGGTGACAGTGCCAGAATTCTATGCTTCTTCTCCATGCCCCTCTTGACTTGGCTCAAATTTAATTTTATGGACCAAGAATAACTTGATCATTGCTTATTTACATATAATTAAAATTCGATTACTACTTGCAAAATAAACATATCATAAAGTCAACTATCAATTATAACAATCATATGACAAGTATTTCTCTGAGGCAGTAAATTGATTAGCCTGGATCACAGTCCCTGATAATCTGCCATAGGACTGAGCAACTCAATCTATCAGCAAGAAGATAAACCAATAAAAATGTCTACCAGCATTTCAACATCCAGAAAACACTATTCTTTATATTTGGCTATTTTTTTGCAGTTTTCTGAAAATTGATCTGCAGGGATTTTTCAGATATAGAACAGTGAAAACAAATAGTGTATATATGTGTGTGTATACATGTATATACATATATATGTATATATATATATATATTTCACTTCTCAGAAATGTTATGAGACAAAAAGAGGCAGAAAAAAATGGCCTGGACACCAAACTGTATGTGCAGGATCACATCTATGAATATCAAGATAAATCTCTGTAGTTGGTAGATAATGCAACAATATCTTGTAAGAAAAATGGCAAGACATTTTTTGGTATTGTTATTCCTGGACAGAAAGCAATTTTTCTAAGAATAATGATATTTTTGCAAATTTGATAGATGTCTATTATAAAAATTTCAAGGAAAGAACAAAAGAACAAAGGAAACCACATATGGAAATACACATACATATGTATTAAATACAATCACATGAATAAATTTTGATTTATCTGTGATGCAAAATTACATGAATTTTTCTATTGATAGACGTATGTGAGGATAGTTGGACAGATGAATGAATAGATAGGAGAGGGAGAGAAAGAATATAAATATATATATTGTAGAAAGGAGTATAAGAGTAAATGTAAATGACATTATATAATGTTATTTTTATTTTTTATTTTTATTTTTTAAATTTATTTATTTATGATAGTCAGAGAGAGAGAGAGAGAGGCAGAGACACAGGCACACGGAGAAGCAGGCTCCATGCACCGGGAGCCCGATATGGGATTCGATCCCAGGTCTCCAGGATCGCGCCCTGGGCCAAAGGCAGGCGCCAAACCGCTGCGCCACCCAGGGATGCCTTATAATGTTATTTTTAAACAAAAATCTTAAACTCAATGTTACTCAGATATAATATGTAGATATTAAGGTGAAACTAAAATAATTTTTGAACTTCAGATAAATGCTTCTTCACCAAAGACAGAGGGTGCTGTATCAATTAAAGATTCTTGAGTTTCTACATTCTAAGGTCTTTGAAATCAGAATGGCTCTTACAGTCAAGGACATCTTAATAATGTGTCATAGTTTATTTGTAGCCTTTATTTCTCTTCATTAGTGCTAAATAAAATAGTGGTGCACCTCATTATTAATGGTTTCTTTTTTTAATGGCTTCTTAATGTTAATGAAATGTAATATGAGTTACTAGGAGATCTCTTTAGAGTTATGAAAAAATAATTATGGAAAACATCAAGAGGTCAGAATCTTTTCTAACGTTGATTTTTGGCATTAAATTAGTGACCAGCCCCCTACTATGATCAATGGTGAAATGTTTGCATTTATACTGCTTTGACATTTCCCTATTTCAAAACTTTATATAATTATTTTGTTATTCTTTACAGTACTTATATTTTATTATATAAAAGGTATGTCTTACAATTAATTAACTTCAGGTCTCTATAAAAAGATGCAATGTTTTCCACCAGCCATCTTATTATTCTATTTCTAGCTTCCATATTCATTATCAAGAGTCCTCTAAACTCTTGAAAAATTGAGAGCGTATATTTTTTACTTTATATTTGAAAGATAATTTAGATGACATAAAACTCTTTAGAAGTACTGTCCTCAAAAATTGTAGATGTTTCTCTACTCTAAGTGTTAAAAGGAAATATTATATATAACATTATGTTTCCTAAATATAGGAAAATCTGTGGTCATACTAATATTTTCCTCAATTTTTGGATTCCTTACAATACAATCAGGATGTGGCTTCTTTTTTGACAGCTCTATTTTTCAAACTCCTATTTCTCACTCCTCATTTCCCAACCCATATTCTATATGACTTTTGATCTTTAGATTCAAGCCTGCCTTTGCCTCAGCAGTTACCTTCCATTAGAGATTTGAATATTTATTTGATGGCATTTTTTTAATGCTTGGGAGTCCAGAACCACCACTGGATCCCTTTTGCTCTGCTCACATCCATCACGTCCTCTACAACTTCGTATCTTTTGTTCTTTCTGTGTCACTGGGATTTGATTTCCTTTGTTATCATATCCCTGGCTCTGTCCTCTGTCATGATGACTCTGTTAGATTGTTTCTAGAGTGTTTCATTCTCGGAAGGTCTTACTATTCCTTTCAGTCAGTGCTCAATCTTTACCTCCTGCTGTGAGAGCCTCTGCCACAGGAGAGCCCCGCCCTGGAGACGCGGGAACTTGAAAAATCCACACAGGAGGTTTTCCGGGTGGAAAGCGCTCAGCAGGGAACTGGGGCGGGATCCCAGGAGGGGGTGCGGGGACGCCCACGCCCAGAGTAAGCCCACCCACGCCGCTGCGGGTCTCCGTAAAGGGCTGGAGCGCACCCCGCGGGCCTCGGGAGAAGCCGAGGGTCAGGAGGCGGCTGAGGGGGAGGTGGGGGCTGAGCCCCGGTCCCAGGAGTGCGGGTCCAGCAGCACAGGCCCGAGATCCCAGGGCGTCGGGGACACAGCTCCCATCCTGCGCTCCCCCCGGGGACAGGTGGGGGCAGAGAGGGCGCAGGACAAGGAGGAGGCTCCTCCCGCCAGGCACCCCCAGTTGTGTAGGTCAGCGCCCCCCCACCCCGCCCCGGAGCACCTAGGCAGTGTGGACTGGGAGCCCCGGGGGTTACTGGGGAGCTGACTCCAAGGCTGGGGAGCTGGCGCCGCCAGTGGTGCTGTTCCTCCTGGTGTTACCCTGTGCCTGGGGGGTCAGAACCAGGGAGCAGGGGCCTCCTGGGGTCAGCAGCTCCCCCAGGTGCACACACCTGAGAGTCAGCACAGCAGGCCCCTCCCCCAGAGACCAGTTGGAAGACGCAGGAAGAGCAAGCTCTGGACCGAGCAGTGCTGGAAAGCTCCAGGAATGAGAGAAAAATCAAGGGAAAATAGTATATACAACTAGAGGGTACCTTTTTTCTCTTTTTTCCATTATGACTCGTATTTATATCAGACTAAAAATTTACAATATTTTTTTCTTTTTCCACTTTCAGTACAATATTTTACTAGCTGTTCATTTTTAAGTTTTTTCCTTTTTGACTTTTATATTTCTACAGTTACATGTCTTAGATATATTTTTCACTTCTGGATTCCCTTCAATGTATTCAATTTAATTTTGGGAGATACGTAATACATGGGGTTTTTTGTTTGTTTGTTTGTTTGTTTGTTTTTTCTGCCTCATTTTGTTCTACAATACTGACCTTCTAAACATGACCAGCATGCACCCAGAACCAAGTGGTTCATTCTATTAGATTATATTCTATCTTCACTCCCAGTCGGCCTCCCTCTTTTATCTTTTGCGTGTTTTGGTGTTCAATGTTGGGGCTTTCTATTAGTATTCCTCATTTACATAAATTTAGGACTGAGCATCTTCTAACATACAGAACAAAATACACTAAGAAACAAGAGGATCACCCTCTAGGACCCTCAGATAGACTACATTCTCCCTCCACTACCACTTCCTCACCACCACCATCTCCCAGACCCTTTTTTTTCTTTTTCCTCTTTTTCTTCTTTACTTTTTTTTTCTTCCTTTCCTTTTTCTTCTTCTTTGAGGTTTTTGGCCTTTTATTTTTTGCTACATTGTTTTAAGATTTGTTTTTCACTTTAGTGGTCCTTTTATTTTATTTTGTTCTGATCTTCTTTTTCATTATCTAGTCTTTGACCTCTTTGGAATCATCTAGGTTGTATTTTACTTGAGTCATGGTTGATATTTTTGATTCAGACCACTCATACAGCCACTCTGCACTAAACAAAATGACTAGAAGGAAGAATTCACCACAAAAGAAAGAACCTGAAACAGTACTCTCTGCCACAGAGCTACAGAATATGGATTTCAATACAATGTCAGAAAGCCAATTCAGAAGCACCATTATAAAGCTACTGGTGGCTCTGGAAAAAAGCGTAAAGGACTCTAGAGACTTTGTTACTGCAGAATTGAGATCGAATCAAGCTGAAATTAAAGATAGATTAAATGAGATGCAATCCAAACTGGATGTCCTGCTAGAGTTAATGAGGTGGAAGAAAGAGTGAGCAACACAGGAGACAATTTGATGATAAGGAAGGAAGCTGAGGAAAAAAGAGAAAAACACTTAAGACATCATGAGGACATGAGGAAAGGCTTAGGGAAATAAATGATAGCCTGAGAAGGAAGGATTTATGTATAATTGGGGTTCCAGAAGAGGCCAAGAGGGAGAGGGGACCACAAAGTATATTTGAATAAATCATAGCTGAGAACTTCCCAAATCTGGGGAGGGAAACAGGCATTCAGATCCAAGAGACAGAGAGGACCCCCCCAAAAAAAAATCAATAAAAACAATTCAATAATTCGACATTTATTTTTATTTATTTTTTTTTTTTAATTCGACATTTAATAGTGAAACTTGCAAGTTCTAAAGATAAAGAGAAAATCCTTAAAGCAGTGGAAGACAAGAGAGTCTTAGCTTATATAGGGAAAAATATCAGATTAACAGCAGACCTCTCCAGAGACCTGGCAGGCCAGAAAGGCTGGCAAGATATATTCAGGGTCCTAAATGAGAAGAACATGCAGCCAAGAATACTCTATCCAGCAAGGCTCTCATTCAGAATAGGAGAGATAAAGAGCTTCCAAGATATGCAGAAACTGAAAGAATATGTGACCAACCACCAAACCAGCTCTGCAAGAAATATTAAGGGGAACCCTGTAAAAGAAAGGGGAAGCCCAAAGAAATAATCCACAAAAACAGGGACTGAACAGGTAATACGATGACACTAAATTCGTATCTTTCAATAGTTACTCTGAATATGAACGGGCTAAATGATCCCATCAAAAAATGCAAGGTATCAGACTGAATAAAAAAGTAAAACCCCTCTATATGCTGTCTACAAGAGACTCATTTTAGGCCTAAGGACACCTCCAAGCCTGAAAATGAAAGGGTGGAGAATCATTTACCATTCAAATGGTCCCCAAAAGAAAGCTGGGGTAGCAATCCTCATAGCAAATAAATTAAAGTTTATCCCAAACACCATAGTAAGAGATGAAGAGGGACACTGTATTATACTTAAAGGATCTATCCAACAAGAGGACCTAACAATCATGAATATTTATGCCCCAAATGTGGGAGCTGCCAAGTATATCAATCAAATAATAACCAAAGTAAAGAGATGCTTAGATAATAATACACTAATACTGGGAGAATTCAACACAGCACTTTCTGCAAATGACAGGTATTCTAAGCACAATATCTCCAAAGAAACAAGGGCCTTAAATGATACACTGGACAAGATGGGTATATACAGAACTTTCCATCTGAATGCAACTGACTACACATTCTTCTCAAGTGCACCTGGAACTTTCTCCAGAATAGACCACATACCAGGTCACAAGTCAGGTCTCAACCAATACAAAAAGATTGGTTTTGTCCCCTGTGTATTTTCAGACCACAGTTCTTTGAAACTAGAAGTGAATCACAAAAAGAAACTTGGAAGAAACCCAAACAGGTGGAGGTTAAAGAACATCCTACTAAAAGATGAATGGGTCAACCAGAAAATTAGAGAAGAATTAAAAAGATTCATGGAAACTAATGAAAATGAAGATACAACCATTCAAAATCTTTGGGATACAGAAAAGGCAGCCCTAGAAGGGAAATACATCACAATACAAACTTCCCTCATAAAATTGGAAAAAAACTCAAATGCACAAGCTAACCTTGCACCTAAAGGAACTGGAGAAAGAACAACAGGAGAAACCTACACCAGGCAGAAGAAGAGAGATGATTGCATCCCAATGTTTGTAGCAGCCATGTCCACAGTAGCCAAACTGTGGAAAGAGCCTCGGTGTCCATCGATAGATGAATGGATAAAGAAGATGTGGTCTTTGTATTCAGTGGAATATTACTCAGCCATTAGAAAGGACGGATACCCACCATTTGCTTTGATATGGATGGAACTGGAGGGTATTATGCTTCTCCTCAATCAGAGAAGGACAATCCTCATATGGCTTCACTCATATGGGGAATATAAGAAATAGTAAAAGGGATTATAAGGGAAAGGAGGGGAACTGAGTGGGAAATATTAGAGAGGGAGACAAACCATGAGAGACTCCTAAATCTGGGAAATGAACAAAGGGTAGTGGAAAGGGAGGCAAGCGGGGGGTTGGGGGCACTGAGGAGGACACTTGATGAGATTAGCACTGGGTGTTATACCATATGTTGACAAATAGAACTTCAATGAAAGAAAGAAAAAGAAAAAAAGAAAGAAAGAAAGAAAGAAAGAAAGAAAGAAAGAAAGAAAGAAAGAGAAAGAAAGAAAGAAAGAAAGAAAGAAAGAAAGAAAGAAAGAAAGAAAGAAAGAAAGAAAGAAAGAAAAGAAAGAAAGAAAGAGAAAGAAAGAAAGAAGAAAGAAAGAAAGAAAGAAGAAAGAAAGAAAGAAAGAAAGAAAGAAAGAAAGAAAGAAAATATATGTTGTCATTTCACTGAGATTATAAAGCAACATTTCTCTCAAATCTATGCCATGTCTTAATAAAATCCCTCTTGAGATGTTTTCATCTACCTTTTATTTACTCTGCTTTCCTCGCTTTTCATTTTCTTTGTTTTTTTTTAGAGTATTTATGAATAACATTATGCTATTTCTTTTCTGACCCATATTCAACTTTGATTGGAACAAAGAATGACACAGGGACGTTCATGGAAAGTGAAACAGATAATTCTGTCAATTTAAGTTCTGCTTTGCTCTTCTAAAAAAGCCTTACCAAGACTACATCATTTAGTTTAGATCCTTAACATTTAGTTTGGGATATTAAGCAATTTGTGTTGCTCACTGAAAAATCTATTTTTGTAAGCTCTTTGTACCAGGATATCCCAATCTCCACAGATATAGGAGGCAGGGCTTCCAAAAGGGAAATGAGTCAGACTCCCACCTCCTTCCACTCACTACTTACCCTTCAAACTCCATCCAGTTTTGGGAAAATATAAACCATTTATTTACATTTTAAGATTTTGGGAACTGAAAAATTATGCTTCTCAAAGTCGTTTCCAGCTTTGCTTTTTTTATGCCAGCTTTATTGAAATATGATCGATATACAAAAAAAAATGCACACAATAAAGTATACAATTTGATAAGCTTGCACATCCAAAAGTTTACTTGTGTCTCTTTGGTCTTGAGGTGTATGTATGTGTGTGTGTGTATGTGTGTGTGTGTGTGTGTGTGAAGAACATTTAACATAAGATCTAACCTCTTAATAATGCTTAAGTACACGATACCATATTATCTACAGACACTAAGTGGTACAGCAGATCTCTAGAAGGTATTCACCTTGCATAATGGTAGCTTTATTCTCACTGAACAACAATGCTCCATTTATCCCTGTCCCCATTCCCTGGTAACCACCATTCTATGTCCTGCTCTTACAAATCTGAGTACTTTGGATTCCTCATATAAGCAAAATCATGCAGTATCCATCCTTCTGTGCCTAACTTACTTCATGTAACATGTCTTCCAGGTCTATTCATGTCAAAACAAAAGGTAGAATTTCCTTTTTTTCTTAAGGTTGAATAATATCCCATTAAATTCTGTCAATGGACTTTTGGGTTGTTTCCATATTTTGGCTTTTTTGAATAATGCTCTCATGAACAGCATGGTAGGATTTCATTTCCTTTGGACATATATCCAGCAGTGGGATTGAGTAATTTTATGGTAGTTCTATTTTTAATTTTTTGAGAAGTTTCCAAACTGTTGTCCGTAAGTGGCTGCACTATTTTACATTTCCATCAACAGTGTATAAGGATTCAGTTTCTCCACAACCTCATCAACACTTGTCATCTTTTGGGTTTTTTTTTTTTTAAGATTTTATTTATTTATTCATGAGAGAGAGAGAAGCAGAGACATAGGCTCCATGCAGGGAGCCTGATGTGGACTCAATGCCAGGACTCCAGGATCACTCCCTGAGCTGAAGGCAGGCACTTAACAGCTGAGCCCCCCAGGTGTCCCACTTTTGGGTTTTGATGACAGTCATCCTAAAAAGCAGAAGGTGATAATCTCATTGAGATTTTGATTTGCATTTCCCTGATGAGTAGTGATGTTATACAACTTTTCATATATCTGTTGAATGTATGTCTTCTTTAGACATCTTTTAATTGGGTTACTTATTTTTATTCTTTCCTATTTAGCTGTAGAGGCACCTTATATATTTTGGAAATTAACCTTTTATCAGATATATGGTTTGCAAATACATTCTCCCCTTGCATAGGCTGCCTTTTGACTCTACTGATTATCTATTTTGCTGTGCAGAAACTATCTTAGTTTGAGATAATCCTACTTGTCTGCTTTTGCTTCTGTTGCCTATGCTTTCTGTGTCATATCCATGAAAACATTGCCAAGATCAATGTCAAGAAGCTTTTCCTCTAAGTTTTCTTCTAGGTGTTTTGCAGTTTCAGGTCCTACATTTAAGTCTTTAGTGCATTTTGAGTTGATTTTTGTGTATGGTGTAAAATAGGGTCTAATTTCATTCCTTTGCCTATTGATGTCCAGTTTTCCTAACATCATTTGTCAAAGACACTGTCCTTTCCCTATTGCATATACTTGGCACCTTTAAGAAGGGTGTTGATATCTATTTAATTGTCAAATTGGTCTCTCAGTGCACACTCTCCCTCTTCAGCAGCACACTCAGTATTTCTGAAATCTCATTAGTCTAATGCTGGATTACAGGGGAGGACTCTTAGGATTCATACACTTAATTTTGCTTCCTCTTCAAGATCTGCATGTCTGTGTCATTTGTCAGCTCCCTTTTTTATTTTGATCCACATTCCACATATTTGGCATGTTTGCTTTCTATCTGCATTCAAGATTTTCACCGTTTCCTATTCCTACTAAAGATATTTTCTTCAATGTTTGTTATCATTTTGTTGATTTGGGTGGGTTTGTGGGGATGGGCTTACTCTAGTATGATTAACCAATGTTTTTCCTAATAAAAAATATTTAAAATATTATTTTCTACTAAATCGTACGTGGATATACAACATTGGAGCATGTGTAAAATACAGTTAAAATGATAAGAACTCATGAGGTTTCAAAGAAATTAGAACTATCATTTACACACTTTTCTAGTCAGTGTTAATTCAGAAGAAATTATGAAACGCTGTGTTACCATAATGAGATTCAGAAATTGACCCTTTCTGGAGACAGCTCATATAGAATTCTATAATTTTAACTTTCTCATTAGCTCATATTACTTTTTACCTCCTCCCAGAAAAGAACTTCTTTCAAAAATTTTGCCTCCAAGACTTTGTTTCTTACACCTCAAATGCTATCTGGGCCCACTCTTTTGCTTGGCTACTTTTAACATAAGGTTCAGCTTTTTATTCTCCTCTTCTGGATAAACTTCCCTCACCACCAAGTCCATGACTCTAACTGGCTTTAAAGTCCTTGAAAACAGGATCTCATCTCTTTTTTCAACATGTCTGCAATGCCTAACAAGATAATAACAATGAAACATCTCTATGTGATAATGTAATGATATTCAAGAAACAAATGAATGAGTAGATGAATTAATTCTGTAGTTACTCCTTATGGTAGATTGTGATACAATGCCTGGATCCCCCATTAGGAACAAAGGATTTATATTCCAGCTACTGGGAATGTTCCTAGATTATAGCCCCCAGCTGCATGCTCTCTTTTGGATTATCTAATTGAAAACAAGTTTCCCACCAAGGTCGCATATCCTTCCAAGAGAATACTGCATTAATGACTAATAAAAATTAGAAGCTCAGTGATTTATGGCATCACATGAAAAGGTATAACCCCTTGCATAATTGGAATAGCAGAGAAGTAAGAGATGGGTGATATAAAGAATATTTGAACAAATATTGTTTGAGCTTTTCCAAATTTATTTTTAAAGATTTTATTTATTTATTTATTTATTTGAGTGAGAGAGAGCACAAGTGGGGCTGAGGAGCAGAAGGAGAAGGAGAGGGAGAAGCAGGCTCCCCACTGAGCAGGAAGCCTGGTATCACAACCTCAGCCAAAGGCAGACTGAGCTACTCAGGTGCCCCTGAAATTTTACAAATTTAATAATAAGTACAAAAATACAAATATGAGGAATCAATGAAGTTGATGCAAGATAAACACACCACCCCACTCACAAACTTAAAAAAAAGAAATTAGCATTGAAGCCCTTCATAAATGAATACCTTAGAAAAAGTGAATAAGGGAGAAAAACATAAAATCATGGAAAAGAAAAATAGGTACCCATACAACAAACCAAAAATGATAATTATAATTATTATATATATATAACATTGTTATATATATGATTATATTTAATATAATTATAATAATTATTATTGACTTCAGACCAGAAAGTCTGAAAGTTCAAGCCAATTTAGTTCTTTGGAAATTACCTTGGCTAAAGAAACTGGCTTCCTTTGAAAGTCACACTTATTTCCAATGGAAGCCTGTGATTTTCCTTAGCTGATTACGACTGAATAATGCTGGATTATAAGGGCCTGAGTTTCATATTCCAAAAAAAGAAAATGCCAAAAGACCATCCCAGGTCCAGAGATCCCAGTATAGTCAGCTAGACCTTTATTACAATTGCATCACTGCTCAAATTCTCCCTAAGCCCTCACCTGCCCCCTGTCACAAGTAATGCCCAAGATAATTTCCTCATAAAGCTTCTGCACGTGTTAATCTCTACCTAGAGTCTGTTGCCCAGGAAACCACCTTGCAACACTGACCATGCTCCTTATCTTTGTTTCAATTTTTTGCATGTGTTGTTATTCCTGGCAATAATCTGCAGTTACTCAAAATTGTGTCCTTTATGTGGTTCGCAATAATACCTTAGATTTTGTTTGTCTACTTCTCTCTTATTTATTTATTTATTTATTTATTTATTTATTTATTTATTTATTTATGATAGTCACACAGAGAGAGAGAGAGAGAGAGGCAGAGACACAGGCAGAGGGAGAAGCAGGCTCCATGCACCGGGAGCCCGACGTGGGATTCGATTCCGGGTCTCCAGGATCGCGCCCCGGGCCAAAGGCAGACGCCAAACCGCTGCGCCACCCAGGGATCCCTGTTTGTCTACTTCTTCTGAAATCTGTCCACAATCTCAGCTTCATCACTTCCACTGTAACTTTTTAAAAGGAAAAATAATAATGTTGTAAAACTCCGGAGTTGGTTGAAACACCTAAGGCCTAAGGCTAACTTAACCCAAAGCTTTATGTTCTAGGTTTTGGCAGTTGGTAACATAATTTTGAGCAAGTGCATAAATTATTCACATTCTGAACCAATATTTTCTTTTGTTTAAGGAGGGTAAATGATTTTCCTTACCTTGCAATATTTGTTGAAAGGATTAAAGGAGATATTGCAGAGAAATCACATTTTCTGGCATCTAATAGAAACTATAAAATTACAGCTATTATTTTTCTAAAATCTGAGAGTTAGGTAGCCCTGGTTAGCCCAGAAGAGCAGAGACTCTGATGTGGGGTAGCCTGGGTTCACATGACATTTTTGCCACTGACTTGTGCAGCCCTGGGGAAGTATATGTCTGTCTCCATCTGAGTTTCCTAATCTCTTATGTGATGACCACGACAGTCTGTCTCTCACAGGGCTAAATGGGATTAAAGGAGGAGATTCATAAAATATTCAGGATCATCCCTGATATAGTATAACCAAAAAGAAACAAATAGAAAATTGCTACATTATTATGGGTCAAATTGAAATATTTATATATATATATATATATATATATAAAAATTTAAATTCAATTAGCCAACATATAGTACATCATTAGTTTCAGATGTGGTGTTCAATAATTTATCAGTTGTGTATAACACCCAGAGCTCATCACATCCCATGCTCTCCTTAATGCCCATCACCCAGTTACCCCATCCCCTCACCTACTTCCCCTTAAGCAAGCCTCAGTTTGTTTCCTAGAATTAAGAGTCCCATGGTTTTTCTCCCTCGCTGATGACTTCCCATTCAGTTTTCCCTCCCTTACCCTATGATCCTCTGTGATATTTCCTATATTCCACATATGAGTGAAACTATATGATAATTTTCTTTCTCTGATTGACTTATTTCACTCAGCCTCATATACTCCGGTTCCATCCATGTCAATCTAAATGGTAGGTTTTCATCCTTTCTGATGGCTGAATATTACACACACACACACACACACACACACACACACATACACACACATCTTCTTTATCCATTCATCTGTTGAAGGACTTCTCAGCTCTTCCCACTGTTTGGCTCTTGCGGACATTGCTGCTATGAACATTGGGGTGCAGATACCCCTTTCAGATCACTACATTTGTATCTCTAGGGTATATATCTAGTAGTGCAATTGCTGGGTGGCCAGGTATCTATTTTTAACTTCTTGAGGAACCTCCACACTGTTTGTATTCAAAGGCTGCACCAGCTTGTATTCCCACCAACAGTGCAAGAGGGTTCCCCTTTCTCTACATCCTCACCAACATTTGTTGTTTCCTTTATTATTAATTTTCACCATTCTCACTGGTGTGAGGTGGTATCTCATTGTGGTTTTGATTTGTATTTCCCTGATGACAAGTGATGCAGAGCATTTTCTCATGTGTTTGTTGGCCATGTATAGGTTTTCTTTGGAGAAATGTCTGTTCATGTTTTGTTATTAAGTTCAGTGTTCACAACTATGAATAAAACAAACTTAGCCAATGCAACCCTAGTTAAAATGTAAGTCTTATATATCCCTAATATTTACTACTATTTTAAATATAAATCAATATCAATCAATTAAAAGACAACTCTCAAGATGAATAAGGGCATTGCTTCAAAGCTGTTAAAATGCTCCTCTGAAAGCATGCCCTTTCTTTCCAAAAAATTTTGCTGTATCATATGTTTTCTTGAAACATTAAAGCACAAATAGTAGAAAGAATAAAATCAGTCATTATTTGGTGGACTTATTTTACCCAATTAATATTTCTTAGGAAAAGTTAAGTATTAAAAGATATCTTATGATATTGAAAACAAAGATTTTGAACTCAATTTTTCTGCTCTTGTTTTATAGTTCAAGCTTTAAGTTAGAAATAATGAAACTATAACATTCTGAAATATTTGACTTGTTATTCACTATGTAAGATCAAATCTGGACACTTCCTCTGACTTTACATCTCACAACAGTCCTGATTGGAATAACCTGCAAGCTTGCAGTTCTCAAAGAAGTTATTGATTGACTTCACTGAGAGACCAAGAGACCACTGTTCTCCAATACTTTTTAAGCACAAACTAGTTACTTTCTCATACATAGAACCTAAGTCTGAAATAAAAGCAACAGGAAATTTTCCAGATTATTGGTTTATTCAATAACTTTTAAAACCATTTTTTTAAATCATTGTTGTCTAAAAGTTAGAAATTGAAAAATTAATACAAGGGGTTATTTACACAGAATTTATACTCAAACTGGTTAGCATATCTCCTAAGAATTATAATTATTTATAAGAAAATATAAAACAGTTTAAGGAAAACAGCTTGTGTGAAAATAAATACCAATGTATACTCTGGCACACTAATTACTCTTTGGAGAGAAGGGTAGGATTTTAAATATATTTTTTAATTTTGGTCAGTTCCTCCAGGGTTAGATGACTGACTGTGTCTGATGTTACCTGGCAACAGTGAATTAATATTTTTCAAATATCTCATGCTAAAGATCTCCAGGAGTTATACAAGGTCAGTGAGTCAATACGGTTTCCTTTTCAATTCTAAACCATTAGGAAGTAAGTTAGATGTCTGGTATATTTATTGCCAACTATTTTAAAATAGACTGTGATAAGTGTAAGGAATTCCTTGTGGATGTTGGTGGTGTATGATTTCTTCGAGAGAGGAAGAAAGGCTGAAACCAATAGGATCATTAGCTCATCCATTGGAAGGATTAAAAAGAAATAGGGACAGTTAGAACTAGAAAAGAAAGAAAGGGATGAATGGATCCCTTGCTGCTCTACAAATACTTCTTAGCTTTATGGTAATTTATTAAGTACAAGAGATAAACATTATAAGAACCTCTATTTTTTTCATGTCTTAAATGTCGGCACACCCATTTCCTCAAAATTTAACTATCACTCTGATAACAATCCCTTTAACCTGGTTAATTTCTCCCAAGACCTTGTGTTTCCATCAAAGGCAGGAGACCTTGTCAGTTCATGTGGGTTGTTTACTACAGCAGTAGGCAATTTGACATACAGCAACAACAACAGAAGTTTCAGTAACACATTTTATGAAAAAATTAACTACACTATAAAATCCAGGCTCTAATCCTATCATTTCAAGTTGAAGTGGATCATTATGAAATCAAACAGATTTGAACTTTGCTTGTATCTGAAGAACAATTCCAGTTAGCTGCAATAAAAAAGAAAGTATGTTTGAATTAATGGGAGAAATCATTCCAACCCAGCAAAAGAATTATTAATAATCCCACTTAGCCTCTAAGTGTATAAATGTTCTCCCACTAAAAGACATTTAAAAAGCAATGTACATTTAAAGGAGGACACAGAATTGCACCAAAGTAGTACCTGTACTGCCCAGATATGCACAATAATGTTCTTTTAATAAATAAATTAGAAGAAAACAAGCAATAAAATATATTTTATTAATGCTGTTCAGTTGGAGAAATAAAAGAGATTTGCAGGAGAAATGAAAATCTTCCTTAGCATATCAGCCAAGGTAAACTCGATGACCAGTCCATTGAGTACCATTAAGGCAGAATGACCTCTCCCATTGACTCTGCTCTGAAGCAAGAGCAGCAGGACACTGAACAAGAAGGAGAGTTTATATGTACCTGGCTGCTGGCAGGTCGACAGTTTAGGGTGGAACTGCCATACACTCCTCCTCTTGGAAATTAAAGGCAGCGACCCTTGGGAGAATGAGTAAGGTCTACACCTTCATTCCATTAGAAATTCAAAATATAACACTGACTTGGGGACCAGAGAAAGAATAAGTGTCAGTGAGATTGTAACAAATGGAAATATTCAATCTATAACTAAAGAAATGTAACCTTACTGCTTCCAGGTTATGCATTCTCCATGTGATTCCACGTGGCACCAGAAAATCATCACAGACGAGAGAATAATTTATAACAGTCATTCACTCTCAGTGGCCTCAGTGTGATTGGTCTGCATGTAATGTTGGCAAAGTATGTATTTAAAACAGCAAGGATAGATATTTAAACACACATACATTTCTTTCCTAAGCATCTAACATCTGTTTGTTTGTGGCCCAAATCCATTTTAAATAGATAAATGAAGAAAATTAAAGTTGTCCAAGGGGTCACAATAAGTATCACAATAAGTTTATATTCTAAACATGTATTTCAGAATTTAAAAATGCACACATAAAACAGAACTCTAACCAGAGAAACATAATACACTCTTTGAGACGGAGGTAAAAGGATATTCGTAGGAGACATTTGGCTATTTATATGGCAGTACTTGCTGAATTGACCATTTGTGTAATTATCTTACATTCCAAAGTGACATAAACACACTGCCCCTTCCCTCAAAGGACAAGGGTATGGCCTTTATGCACAGCCTTGTATATATCTAAGTTATATAAATAGATTTAAATTATATCATCTGCCCTGGACCTTATATAATTTCAAAAAAATCAGGCATTTATTAGATTCCCTCTATTTTACTCCCAAAGCCAATAATTAAAAACTATGACCTTGGAAATCCTCAATAAATATGTATTAAATGAATAAAAGGGGAAAAAAGGACTTCAGTCAAGTACTGTAACCCAAATCATACAATGAAATGTTTTTGAATCCCATGAAGGGTTTATAATAGGAATTCATCATCGAATCACATTATTAAGCACCCAGGTGTGCAAGGCAGTGTGTCGGGTGCTAAGTGGAGCATAATGAAATCAGTGTGAAATCAGTTCAGTGCTGTCCTGAAAAGAAAAATTATAATTTTAAGTAACATTTGCAGAAGTAAAAGTCTTACAGTCCACCAGGCATATTCCTTAGAGAAGTAACACATGTACTGTTGGGAACATAAAGGTTTGCAACTTCCAACTAGATGCTTCTAAAACATATACACTTCTAGATGTGTACCCAGGGAGAACTTGATTTTATAACAGAGTGCTCAGGTTGAACATAAAGCCAATCTTCGATTGTCTGTGGATAGTGCTGCTTTTATTTCCTTATTTAAAGCTCAATCAGAAAGGGTGGCAGAAATGCTTATTTAATTTTATTTGCACATGCTTCTGTCCACTCAGGTAGCGTCTTATAGCTACAGGGTAATGGCAACAGAAATGGTGCTGTGTGACTTTTGAGGATGGGTCTAAAGTTTGGCATAGCTTCTGTCTGGTTTTCCTAGAATATGCACACCTGTATCCAAGTCACCAGATTGTGAAGAAGCCAAAGCCTACAGGGAGATGCTCACATGGAGAGGCGCATGCAAAGAAGTGCTATACCCCAGCTTCCAGCCATGAGTGACCAAACTGTCCCACTTCAACACTGAACTGCCCGCCACCCAGTAAGTGGCTCTTCTATCCCCAGTAGAGCCATCCCAGCTAATGCTGTGCAGAGCAAAGATAAGCCATCCCTTCTGAGCCCTGGACAAGTGGAAGATTCAGAAGCAAAATTAATAACTATTTTTAAGAAGAAACTGCTGGAACTGACCGTCTATGTTAACTACTGCTGGTTTGCTAGGCATCAGACAGTATCTGGGCTACCGAGTTTTATAGACATAAAATTTGGGTCCTTGTGTATGTATGTACACATATATGTGTGGATTTTTTTCCTTTGTTGAGGGTTACAAGAGTTGCTGTTCAGTATCACATGCAGAACAAAGAACAGTTCTTTTTTTAAGGAGGGAGATAGATACATAATTAGAATGTGGGAAAGCTTCTCTGAATTCCCATTATGATTTCAAATCCCAACGTCTTTCATTCTACTTTTAACACAGAGTTCATTGCTATCTTTGAAATGTTTGATATTCCAAGAATACATGCAGATCAAAATTTGAATTTTGTATAAAATTTAAACAGCTCATATAGAGGAGGGGTGAAATAAATAGGCTCAGGCTGAACCATAGTTTTAATTATTCCATAAACCAGCTGGGCAAAATTGCAGATGAGTTAATTTTACCAAATCTCCCTCCATTCATCCATAAGTGGGCATAATGACTAAATGAAGCCATAGACCAGAGACATAAATCCAACTTGTTAAATGGTGACCACTATTAGGTTGAGGGGATTATCCACTATTCTACATTATTTGCATGCTTTAGCTCCTATATTAATGTAATACATTGGAAAATTAAAACTGAGCCAAGAATACATGAGTCTCATATGGGTGAGAGAGGAGAAAGCATGTTTTATTTAATGTAAAAGGTGTCATCCATCAGCCCATATTTAATTCAATGGATAGATAGGAACAGCCAGCTGACCACATGATTGCTATAGATCATGATCTGTCGTTTCTTCCCCAATTTGGAAACTTCCTCAGCCTTTACTCAAATCTCAAGTGGGATCCTCAAGACACTTAAATGCCACCACTACTTAGTTGAGGAAAATTTATTCTTAGAAACTCCTCCATGAATATAAATCAATGAAAGCAAAGATTTATATAAGCATAGACTTGGGGGCAGGGAGAATGACATCATTTGTCTTCTCAGAAATGAATTCCTACTGTATCAATTAAAAAGCATTCATGTGTCTTAAAACAAAACAATGGCTTACTATTTTTCAGAAGAAAATATCACACAGTGTCACTAAGAAAAAGTAAAGGATTAACTTAATGTCCAATAAAACAAGAGTTTCCTTCTAAACTTGAGATTTTATCCTCACTTTTAAGAAGTGTTGGATCTGTAGAGGATAAAGACTAGACGGATTTAATTAAAACAAAGAAGAAAACCAAATGCATTATCGTTGTATCTACAGTAGTCTGTACCCCCCGGGCATTTTGACTTGTATTCCACTTTATCTTGTTTCCTAATTTCACTTACCTTCTCACAAAAGAAATTAAATAGTTCTATAGACAGTAAGGTCTTAAACTATTCATGATCTTTATTATCATTGAAAACACTTGACTCCTCAACAGGCCAGGGCCTGCATGGACAGCACAGCCTATATATATATATATATGTCACCAGGTCACCACTCTGCTGGACCCTTTCTACCAGGAGGCAGAGTTCCTGAGGCAAAGATGGGAAAGTGCTACTCATTGGTTTCCTCGGAGTGTTTCTTGTTTGATGGCTACTGAATGTTCCTCAGCATCATTGATTGGTTTATGTGAGGGCAGGAATGGTCCAGGGGGAGTATGAGCAGCACCAGGCCTGAGGAGGATAATGAAGAAAAAATGAGGAAAAGGCTATTATTTCCTTGCATTAGTTTGGCGGTCAACACTAATGCCATTTTGCTGTTAGTGACCATGGCTTCCTCTCTTGGAAAACACTAGATCAGAAGATAAAAAAAAAAAGAGACATAGGAGAATTGGCTCTCTTCACTGTTGTTTCTGTTATTAACTTTCTTCTAATCTAATGAATGCTCAGAGTGAAAACGTTAGAAAATACATATTAAAAGTAAAATGAAATAAAAGAACGTGTGGTCCTCCCATACAGAGATCAGTACTGCTCTTCCTTTGAAGCATCTTTTTATTTTATGTTATATGTGAATACATGGTACTAAAATGAAGCAAAACAAAGCACACTTCACATTCTCTCTCTGGTCTAGTCTCTAAGTTCCTCCATACCATAAATGTCTACCACCCATATTCCATCTACTGTCATTATTAACTAAATATGTTCTACACATTGTTATCAATAGTTACAATAGTTATATAGTATTTCTTTGAATGAAAACACTTATTTATATTTTTTATGATATTGGTCCTCCATTGTTTGTATTGTGCCCTGGTAGTACTGAAACTTATTTAAAGCTCTGTAGAAAGGCTTGAAAAAATTTTGAGTCCTGCGCTTTGAAGGTGTTGGTCAAGCCCAAATCAACTCAATCAGAGCTCAGTGCATTGTCTGTGGCCATGTCCACCTGTTATGCAAAGCTACGTAACATTTTTAACATTCACAGTGCTCCAAACAAAAACCGCATGTGATTTTACTCCTGCCTGCATGACACCTACAGACTCTTGACATTTTCCTTTCTCCCTAGCATTGACCTTCTCTCATTTCTCACGGCTTTCAGCAACTACATGTTATTTTTTCCCCATCACATAACATGTCTTCACTTTCTTCTCATGATTTCATTCTGATGAGAAAATACTTCTGATGATTCTCTGCAGAATGAGCTTTTCTACCCAACATGCACCAAATAATGCAGATTGGATGATGTGATGATCTCTCTCAGATCAAATTTGAATGAAATAAATCCTCTTTTTATAACAGGCTGTGAGAATTGGCAGGTGAATGGTGTTGGTTACCTAAACAACACTTCTGCTCTGTATTCTTTATAGTCATGTTCCTTTCAAGATTTAATCTCTGGATATTAACACAAGCTGGCTAGGGTTAGATATTGGAGAATCTCCCCATGGCAAGACCTACCACCAAAACATAATTCTTCCAGGTATGATGATTATGTAAGACCCAAGTATATTCCTTTTCTAATGGGTTTGTTTTTATGTGGTCCTAAATAACTGTACATTAAACACACTCAGCTTAAAACAGACATTATTGTGACTGTTTGCTGTTATAAATGCCTCAGTTAGTGATTCTCTTTGTAAATAACACAATTTAGTGCCTTCTGCCCAAACATATCTGAAAAAGAAAACAAGTCCATCTATTTATTGATGAATTTCCCCAATGATATTATTAAAAGCACTGGTTTAATTCAATTTTCCTGTTGTGATGCAACTAGTTTTGCCAAGACAAAAAAGGAAAGCAAGATTTTAGTGCAAATCTGCTCCTAGGTGGCGAATATTCAGAATGAATGCCTTCCCTTTTCTCACCAGCTCAATTTGAAGTTTTCATGTTCTCTCAATTTACCCAGAGATTTTCACAACTTTCCAATTGAAGCTAAATGACAGAATGCATCGATTTGGAACCAGTGTAGATGAGTGGAACCAAGGCATATAAGAAAGGCGGTTGGACTTGCTTTGCTCTCCCTAAATCCCCCCCAAAAGAGCAAGTGTTCTGACACCTTTTCTTTTTTTTTAATGCAGAAGCAGACTTGAATGCCAAAGCCGTACTAGTTCTTGTTCGCACATGGGTTGCCAGGTTACATACATCATCCCATCTGATTATTGGGGCAACTCATTAGAATGTGAGCTATACAAGGATGAGGCATTCAGATTTGGGCTGATTGAATGAACTTCAGGAGCAGGACAGGGAAGGTTTCATTAGTAGAGTGGAGAAGAGCAATAAGATTCAATTTACCACTAAGGACTGCCTTCTCTTTGAAATTGCTTAATTCCTTCATCCCTAGTTATCTCATCAGGAAAGTTATTATTAGTGAAAATAAATAGGATAACATTTATGAAGTGCTGAACACACAAGCCTACAATCTATTGAGTACACAGTATATGTATAGTTGTTATTTCATTATCGTTTCTAATTATTAAAGATGTTGTCATATATGACAGGACCTAAGCAATGTAGGTTAAATTGTACCAGGCACAGAATATGATTGACTATCCTGAGAAATTTAGAAATTGGGGATACCTGCATGTGTTATTTGGGAAGAAAATCTTTGGGATGTTTCAGGAAATTTAAAATGGACCCATGATCATAAGAAAAGATTTTTCTTGTGGTCACTGGAAGTAAGGAAATTGTTGTCTCTTAGGGTCAAAGAATAGGTGTCTTTTCCCAAAAAATAACTGCAAGGGGAATTGTCATTAGAAATAGTAAGTCATTTTCCAGTCGAAAAAATAGATTATTTTCAACTGAATAGAAAAATATACATACTGGTACTTTACGACTCTGGAGCTCTACCAGTACTTTGCAACTCTGGAGCACTACACCAGTAAATTATATTTATTTATAAATTACAGAAGCTCAAAGCAAACTAAAAATCTGACACAGGAGCAGAATAAGCTATAAACCACAGAGGAGACACCAACAGAGAATTCCAAGACCAAACGAGTGAGGCCACTAGGCCTTTTTCAAAAACTTGTAGGAGTGTTGGATGGGTTTAGAAGGGGATTCTGAGCTGACTGGAGATATTTTCCTGAACAACAGACACCATGAAACCTCAACAGACACACGGCAGAAGTGGTTTTGAAGCAGGAGAACATTGTCAAGGAAAGGAAAAGATGACTCTGGTTACCGTGGAGCCATAGGAGGTGAGAGTGTGAGGCAGCTCATGAACAGAGCTGCAGGAAAGACTCCTGCAGGGAACAATGTGTGCAGTGCCTTAAGGGAGTAGAGCATATGCCGCTAATTTAGCAAAGTTGAATTATACAAGGTCCTCCAATAGAATGGAGCTTACTATCTGGGTAAGAGAAGAGTTGTATACTTGTTTCAACCACAGATGAATTCATTCATTAAACCGATATCTACGACTTGCATCCCAAAGGTGTTGGAATGGAACAGAAGCAAAAACATGACCTTCTTAGTGCTTCCCTGCCAGTGCGGAAAGACAATGATAATTAAATAAGCAAATTCATACATAATGTGCCAGGTGGTTTCTGTGCCAGTATGAAAAATAAAGCAGAGTAAAGAGATGGATTTGGAGAGAATTATTAGAGATGTTCATCCTGCTAAAATAATTTTAAGCAGACACAGGAATGAAATGAGTTAGCTTGGAAGGAAAGGCTAGATCCAAGCACTTCTGATGAATCGTAAACTGAAGATACAAAGGTTACCAGGTCTTGCTTGGACAGTGGTAACATGCTGTAGCTTGTGTCTCTACTACTTATTTCATTTGTATTTAACCCTATATTACATACAAGTTATACACAATCTTACACCCAAATTTTTCATCTTAGTACAGTATGTTATTAGATTTTAACTCCATATTTTATTGGTGAGCTTGAAGGTGTGTCTTTCTTAGGACTTAAAACTTTTGCTAAAATAGTTGCTGGCCTTGCAAATGTATTTTTTATATTAGCTATGACCTAAAATAGACATAAAAAATTTGTGTATAGGGCATTCTTAACTAGAAATGTCTGATTGTATTAACATTTAGAGTTGAAATTTCCAAGGAATCCTAATAATCTTCTATTTATCACTATGCAGAGAATGTTTCTCAGTAAGATACAAAATGTACCTTATCTGTGTGAGCCACAGGTACTAGCTACCTTTTTTTTTTTTTTTTTTTTTTTACCATTTACAACAGGGGAAAATACACTTTGTAGAATGTTATGATAAGCTAAGAATCAGATGAAACATTAAATAAACAACAAATTTATCCATAGCAAGCTTTTGTTCCTCTAAATCATAAGGAGTCTATTCCAGTAGTATACACATGCAAATTCAATGACAACACTAAAAACCATTTCAGAAAAAAATTGTGATGCTATTCAAAGGATAGAACGTTCTGCCAGAATGTGGTTTTAATTTATAGCATCAGATAATCTTTTTTCTCTGTAATACACCCAGAGCTCTCCTTGGAGCAGAAACTTCATTTGACAGACATTAGAACGACTAAATTACTTTCATCGTGTAAATTCAGTGTATGCTTTGAATTCTATTATTTCATACCATGTAAATATAAAATGAGCATCTTATTTTTACCTTTAAACTGGAAAAAAATTTTCCAAAAAGCTTTAGTATAGACACAGTTGTGTCTATAAAATAAAAATATACTTTGTAAAATTGAAATTCGAGGGTAAAATAAAGAGAGCAACTCTTCGAACATGCCAGGAATATCTTGATCTCAAAGAGGAAGGCAGCCCTGGTTCGCTATTGGCTCCTTTTGCCTTATTTCTGGTTCTCCCTGAGGAATGCGCTGCAGTTACAGAAAAGGCCAACAGAGGACAAGAGCCAAAGAGGATGAACCCACACCAGGTATTTTTCATTTGACCCTCATATCTTTAATTGATATTTTTAGAAGTCTTTAAGAGAAGTCTTAATTACATAGTTTTTTTTTCCTAACAAAAAAGCATAAATTACACCTATTAAAGGAGTTTTAAAGAAAATAATTGTTTAGTTTCAGTGGTAAAACTTAAATAGACATGCACCAAGCAAAAATATTCTCCAGTACTTCTTCCACACCTTCTGAACAAAATCTCAAAATGTACTTTAACAACAACAGCAAAAAACTAGTACCTGGAGTTGATACTATTGGAAGCCTATTCCTACTGAAAGCTTCAAAAAGAATGTGGAAGAAATATTTATGGAACACTGCACCTCTCAAAAGTAAAATATACTTTCTTTTCATATCTGTAGGATTTGTCTTTGTGAATAAATTAAGAATTTTAAAAATAACATGATCGAAATAGTATGTTCTCCGAACAAAATCCTCAAAGATATTTTTTAAAAACCTCAACTACTGGAAATTCAAAACACACTCCTAAATAATACATTGTTCTGTGGATATCTAACAAAGATGGGAATATACTACAATTTGAATGGAAGTTCAAATACAGTATATAGAAAGTTGTTGAATTTAGCTAAAACCATGTTTATTAGGAAATTAATCACTTTAAATACTTACATTATTTGAAGGGCTAAAATAAGTGACCTATGGTGCTATCTTAAGAACGAGGAAAGGGGAGAAAAATAAATCCAAATTAAGTAGAAAAAAGAAAATAATAATAACAAGGTCAATAAAATATAGTACAAAAAATAGAGAAAATTAAAAAGACAAAACAGATTCCTTAAAAAGACCAACAAAATCTATTTTAAAAAGACCTAGCTAGACTAATTAAAAAGAAATAAATAGAGAATAAATTGTAAATATTAGAAATGAAAGTGGGGGTGGATATTACTATAGATCGTATAAACAAGGAAAGGATAATTGTAAACAACTTTGATAACAAAGTAGACAACAAATGATAACAAATTGGAGAAGCTGGATGAAATGTACAAGCATGTTAAAAACACAGCTTGCCAAAGCAGAAGATGGAACAGAAAATCAAAATGGCCTTACATTAAAAAAATACTAATTACATTTGTTTTTAAAAGAATCTTCCTATAAATGAAACTCTAAGCACACAGAATTTTAATTGAGTTCTGTCAACTACTTAAGTAAGAAATAAGACCAATTTATACAAACTTGTTAGAAAAGAAAGAAAACTTTGCCAGTTCATTATATGAAGCCAAAATATGTCTAATACTAGAGGTTCCAAAAAATAAAAAAAATTATAGGATAATTATCAACCAACGTCCTTTATGAATATTTATGGAAAATACCTGACACAATATTAATATATCAAAAAGAGTGATGATTAAGAGGGAAAATAAATCATGGCCTAGTAAGCTATTCCCAAGAATTCAAAGTTGTTTTCACTTTCAAAAGTCAATTCCCACCACAGGGCATGGCCAAACACTGCATGAACTCTGTCTACCTGGATGACCTAACAGTATGCTGACTTCTAAATTGCATATCCCTTATGACTTTCTACTTTACTCAATTCAGTGCCTAAGTTATAGTTACTTCCTAGAATTTTTCATCATCTAAAACTACCTTGGATCTGAAATTTTTAAGACCACCATCTAATTAATTAACTGATTTTCCAAATATATCATTCCTATTCTTTTTTCAGTCTCTAACTTAGATTCCAAAGCTGCCATTTCAGGCGCTCCATTCAGGATAACTGAAATATCATTCATCTGCCTCATGAATGTTTTCTGGCTATAGTTCCATTCTAGGAAATCTAGTAATCCAGTCAATGCTTGAAACTAATCAGTTTTATGCAATATGGAAAAAAATTATACAATCACAGATGTGTGGTAAAACCTAAATTCTATCCTAAGCAGGACCTTCACCACAAATAAACAGAACTTACAAGCAAGTAAAACCCTTGGCATTCTACTTCAAAGAAAATATAAATCACTAGACTGTAATCTCCTCAACTTTCCATCATCAAATATAAAACAATTGAAATACGTCAGCCCCATCATTTCTTTCTGACTCTATATGACAATGGAATGAGATTCCATCCACCTACCACAAAAAGCCAACTCTACCATATGCTATGGTATGCTGATTTCCATATCCTGAATTCCCAGGAAACTCTTTTTTTCCCATAATCTGATTTCATACCAGTTTGCCCTAGTATCTCATGTCTCTTGTTAAAACAATATCTCCATGAATCCCACACACTTCTCTAGGTACTTGTATTTCCAACCTTCATTAATAGTTGTCTATAATAGATGCTGTCTCCACTTTGCCATTATCAAATGTATTTCACTCCTTTCACTTCTCATTTTGATAAAGTAGCTCTAAGTATAAACATAGATATCATCATCATGAACCCAGTGGACAGTGTTTAAAACTCATCATCATACATTGGTTTGCCAAATGTGTCCATTTTCTTTGTATTGAAGTTGACTACCTTCTTTCTTTATTGTTAGTGTTTATTGAACTAGCTTCTTTACTTTCCTTTTGAAACTGTAGTCATGATTTCTTTTTCATTTAACAGTGAAACTTGGCTTTCATCAGATATTTATCATGGGCTATTTTACCTCTCTCAACATTCTTTACTTGGCACTTCATAATAATCCATATGAATCCTATTTCCAATCTCTCCAAATATAGCCTCCATATTATTAGCCCCATCTTAACCCACTCATATATCCACCTCCTACCCCCAATTTTCATATAGATGCCTCAAATATCAATACATCCCAAATCAACCTAATATTCTTTACCCACTATAATGTATTTTTGTTCTATTACTTGAGAAAATTTAAAAAGAAGCACAAATAGTATAGATTAAGACTCATCAGAAGTCTTATAGAGTATGAGTAAATGAGTAGCCTTTGAGATGTAAGCAAGCTCATAAGGAGTTACAGATGGTGAGTAAGCAAGTAAATATCTCAGAAGACATTGGCTGAATCTATAAGATATGTTAGGTTTTAACAGTAAGTTAGCAATCTGTAAGACCTGTTGAAGATGTATATGATAAATGGGATATATAATTTAAAAAAACCGATGAGACAAAAGTGTTACTTATAAACAGAACAAATGGAAAGATCAAATTATAAATTCTGGATCATGCCACTTCCAGAGAAACTGCTATCTTCTCCACATCAGCCATCATTTGGGGACACTGCTTATCATCCTTTTCTGGCCCTATGTCCTAAAAAAACTAAGATGATATTTAGAGCTATTCACAGGCTCATTGGAAAGTGACAACTGGTAAACATACTTGACCAATACAGCATGGGTTGACTCCAGGTTCAACTTGACTGCTAAACCACCTTCTTTAACCTCAATTCTGCCCCTAATGATCACACTGTCAGTGGCGGAAACCGGTGCATCTGAAGGAGATAGAACCTATAAGCATTGCATAACACAGGATGCGGGTAGCATGTTCTTTCTATCCTTTTGCACCTCATTCTAAGGTTGCTAACTCACCCCATCTCTTCCTCCTTGCTTTGCTTTATGCGTTAAAAATGAATTAAGTGAAGCACATAATGTTAGCAACTTAATCTAGTCTGTGAACATTTCCAAAATAGCCTGTTTAATAGTACACTTGGGAAGCTACTGAGACAATTTTCCATACAGCACTCCCTACCTCAATTCCCTCTATTATATTTTCTATCTCTCTAAATGGCACCAACATTTATATAAACAACTCTTCTTTTAGAAGTATTTCTAACAATGGATGTTATCGTTGCAGTCTAGGATTTGTCATACTTCCATTCCTCAACCCCTGCCTGACATTTTTGAGTTGAGTTACCTTTTAATACACACAGCCTTTAATTTGTTGGAAATTAGTTGAAAAATATTTGTCTACTAAAGTACACTATACATTCTGTGAAGCAGAGGCCATGTCTTCATTTCCAACATTGCTTTACTAACATCCATCAGAGTGCTTGGTACTGATAAATGCTGTCTATATTCTCCTTTGCTACAGAAATGCTGACTAGTCTTCCACATAGTAGGAATTTATAATGTGTGCAGAGCTGCCTGGACCAGAAATAGTTTCTAAAGGGGATCTGGGGTAGAGTGCCATTTTTGCCTTGAAAGGAACGCATTGCCACAGTGACAGGACACATTGATAATAGTAATAGAGGTTGAAGTACAGGTTATCTTTTGTTAAAAAAGAAGTCACTTCATGCTGGGAAACTCGACATGCAAATGAATGTAACAATTTCATTGAAAGTTCAACCTTAATCTATTTTGAATGTTAACCCAGATGGCTAAGGGATATTTTTTTAAATCTTCCCTTTTTTGTCTCCACGATTAGAAGCAGCTCTGAAATTATTAACAATTGATATTCCCTACTTCAGTTTTCCCATTATAGAAGCGATTAAAATATTCAAGTAAATTAGTATTTCTAATTAAGAATTAGAAAAATCAACTATGTGAGGAAGCTTTGGTGGGATCATCATGTCTTTTTACACTTTGAATTTTAAAACAATTCTTTCCACACACCCCTATAGAGAAATCTATTTATACATTGGAAACCTTGTGCCAAAATAATAATTTGAGGCAAATACTTGTATTTTCCAATGTTCCATAGGAAACTGACTATTTAAAAAATTAGACAAAATGTTAGTAATTAACTGAATGATAATGACTCTTACTAAAAATAAGAAGTGTTATTTCTTGTGTGTGTCCACATATGTATTTAATTTTGAGTTAATTTAACCACAAACCATAAAATGTGAATTCATTATGATGTGTTAATGTGTCTGAATCTTTCAGCTACCTTAAATGAGGTAAAATCTTAATTCCTTTCTTACATTTTTTTCCCAGAGAAATATGACTTTATGACTCATTTTGTTCCTCAAATGAGAGTTTTCACAAATATAATTCCTTGGCACCCCTCTTTTTTCTTTTTCATGTTTCCAGTGATCATATCTATTTCAAAATCTTCAGCTGAGAGTCAACTAACTTTCTACTGAGTTCCACTTTTATGTTTCCATATGACTGCTCCCATCGCAATTCCTACACAACAACAAAACCCCAAGTTCAAGGCAACCACAATTGATCTTACATTGTTACACTATGTTAGAGTAGTATTCCTGATTCACAGTTCTGACTGTTCTATCACTCCGCTCAGAAGTCACATATTGCTTATCATTTCTTATTAAAGAAAGTTTCTTATTTTCAAGGAAGTCCACAAGTCATTCCTAAAAATCTCTTATTTACCCTTACCTCCACTTTTCACTACACGCCTTTAAGAATTCTACCTTCTAGCCAGAAAGCAGATGTGCCTTCTTCATGGGAACATAGAACAGTTTTCCATAGATCTGTGGCTTGAATCACCCACTCCATATGTTTGAAATGACTTTCTAAATGCACCTAAAATTGTGATATTTTATCCAAAGTTTAGCATCAAATTAAATGCACTTTTCTTTACCCTGAATGTACCAGAAAGGAGATAGAACTTCCTCTAAGCACCCACAAACCCTGTGTGCTTCATTTAGACTTCTGACCACATCCTGCCTTGTTAGCTGGTTCTTCCTTCTTTCACTGCCTTTGCTACTTTATAAAGTACAGAGACTAGGGACATTATCTTATTCATATATAAATTCTTCACAGAACCTAAAGCTGTGATAAGTAGCCGAACATCTTGCAAGCACTCAAATATTTATTTGTTGAATAAATGAATAATGCAGCATGTACATAAAAAGTGAAAGAAACAACATCAAGACTGCTTCACAAATGCATTAACCATCAAAGAGTTGAAGATGCCAGTAATCATACACTCTGGAAAACATTAGTTCCCTATAGTTTCTTGAAGTTTACTGAGATAACTTCATTATTTTTAAAAACTGTTTCTAGTTCATATCATTTAAAAGCAATAACATATTTAAATATGAAATACATATACATAATTAAAAATCCAAAAGATACAAAATAAAGTGGGCCCTAACATAGTTTCTCAAAGCCTTTCTCCAGTCCCACATGCCATTCCAAAGGGGTGACCAATATTACCAATTTCATGTATTTTTCCAAAGATAATCTATGTCTATACAAGTTTAGCTCTGTGCATTCTTTTGCCCTTTTATAAGAGTAACATAGTTATACACGACGTCCTGCATCCGATTTTTCCCCTAAAGAATCATTTTGGAGATATATTTAATATACATACTATCTTCATTGTTTATAATGTTCTTTAGTGATTATACCATAATCTATCACTACTGATTAGATATTTATTAATAAACATGCAGAGTTTTTTCCATTCTGCTGCTATTACAAAAACTTACTATAATGAATTATTTTTGTACATATTCATAGTAAAACTGTAAAATAAATTCCTTGAATAGGAATTACTGACCAAATTGTTTATTAATATTATTTATATATATCACCAAATTTTTGTGCATAGATGCTGTATTATATATTGCTATATATCAAAATACCAAGTGCAAAATAATGGGCTTAAAGAAGATGAATTTATTTTCTCACAGTTTCCATGGGACTAAAGTCCAGTCACAGCTTAGCTGAGTTATCTGTAAGATCTCAATCAAGCTGTCAGCTGGGCTAGGATCTCATCTGAATTCTCAACTGGGGAAGAATCCTTGTCCAAGATCATTCAAGTTACTGGCAGAATTCATTATCTTGCACTTTAGGATAGAGGGTCTCAGGGTTTTGTAGACTGTTGGCTGAAAGCAAACCTCAGATCCCAGAGGTCAACCCCAGTTCTATATATCATGCGGTTCCCTCACATAGCCATTTGTACCATCAAAACCAGCAAGCCAAGAATCTCTCTGCAAGCTTGGCATTACATCTTTAATAATGCAATCACATACATGAAACCCTGTACATCCCAGGGTTGTCCTCTCAGGCTCTGCTAGCCACCAATGACATACCTCTTTAGAATTATATCAAATATGTGAGAGTGCCAGTTACTATCCACACCCTCACCAAAAGTATTATCAATGTTTCTCATTGCTGCCAGTCTAATAGCTAAAATCAAATGCTATCTCACTGTGGTTTCAATTGACATTTCTCTTATGCCCCTTGAATTAAAGCATCTTTTCACATATATAAATGAAATAAACATTTCTCTCTTTGCGGACTGTCTGTTCTTAGAAGCCCACTTTTATAATGCTGTTTGGTTTCCTTCTAGTTCTTTTTGTATTAATCTGTAGGAATCATCTACATGGTTTAAAAAGCCATTTATGTCTAATAATGTTGCAACATTTATCCTTATTTGATCATTTATTGCTAGATTTTGAAGATTTTTTTTCCTATGCAGAGATTTTTTTCCCTTCATTTTAATAGACTAATGAAAACTACATAACTTGAGTTTTATTTCATTATAAAGAACTGAATCCAGGTGGATAAAAGACTTATTTTTTTTTAATTAATAAGGAACAAAAAAAAGCACTACAGGGTAAAATTCTTAACTTATAATCTACCAGGAATGAAGTTTATAAACCAGCGCATTTTCCAGAGTTCTGTGCCAAGTAAGGTGGGAAAGTGACCTCGAGTTACATATACAGGTTATACAGCCAGCTGAAGGCAGATCAATTATTAGGACCCTCCAAGAGAAACCCAGACCTGTTTTCCCAGCCAGAACAGTCCTCCCCAGCAGAACCCTCTCACTGCTGGTGGAAGCCTTTCCAGCCCTCCTGTTGTTGCCCAGAGGTAAGAAGTCTGGACTCCAAAGTCACATCCTCAACAGCATCATCTTTCTTGTCTAAAATTCCAAAATCCAGCACACCTTCTATCTCATTTTCTTCATTTCTTTTCCTTTGTGTTTTTTATTTCACTAAGATACAAACTGTTTAACTTGTCTTTTGGTCTCCCCAGAAAACAGAAAGTTCCATCATCACAAGGATTTTGTCCACTTCTATCAGTGTTGATTCACCAGAACCATGCACCGTGCCTGACACACAGAGCATAGTATCCACTCAACTCCATTCTCTTTAATAAATAATTGAATGAATGAATAAAAGAGAAACAAAGATAAGATGTGAAAGATTCTAAGTGGAATCCATTCAGATTATCTCAGAATAAATAGGCCTAGGAATGAGCTGCCCAATTAAGCATGATCAAGATTTTTTTAAATGGTGGTAATTAACCATATAACCTTATAATAAATATATCTGCATACAAATATGCATATGGCACACATATATACATTTTTACAAGAACACAGAATGCAAATATCTGATAAGGAACCCAGAGTGAAAGAAGTTACCTCAAGAAAGCAGAAGAAAAAAACTCCTTTGAGTGTTTAATAAATAAAACCTCACAAAAATGTGACTAATAAATCAGTAAATTGAGAGATTAAAATTATGATAAAACAATGAAATGTAAGCAAAAGGAAATTGTTTGCCAAGACAGGTAGTTAATGATTCACATTTAAAATCCATGAAATAGGGATCCCTGGGTGGCGCACAGGTTTGGCGCCTACCTTTGGCCCAGGGCGCGATCCTGGAGACCCAGGATCGAATCCCACATCGGGATCCTGGTGCATGGAGCCTGCTTCTCCCTCTGCCTGTGTCTCTGCCTCTCTCTCTCTCTCTCTCTCTCTGTGACTATCATAAATAAATAAATTTAAAAAAATAAAATTATAAAAAAAAATCCATGAAATACATCAGGAGCAGCAAAGAACAGAATATACAAATTTGAAAGGAACTTGAATCAACATAATATTAAAATTACTCTAAATTCATTTAATAGGTCTCCAAAGGGTTGTCAACAGAGAGGAGGTAATTTCTGTTGAGACTGACAGATATTTAGAACTTGATATATTCCACTAAAGAACATAATTCCTCCGTGAGAAAATATGAATGATCTATTTGCATTGGGCCCTTTTCTCCTTTTCATAGTAGGTTGTTGTCTTACAGAAGCCTTAAACCAAATATCAAAGATTATTTTTTACGCAAATTGTGAGTTATTTTCCTTGGGTATCCAAGGTAATCTTTACTTGGATATACTTTATCTTAATTTAACTCTTTAAATTCATCTTGTAGAAATCAGAATACCTATTATAGAATTCTCAAATAGCCTCCTGATATTGAATTTTTTTTTTGCTACCTAGACACTTTAAGAACTCTTTTTACCTAACTTTTTTTATTCTATGATTTTTAATGTAGCTTCAACCACTGGGAAAGTCATAAGGTGATTTAAAAACATTTAAATCATTTAAAAATACATTTAAAATAAATTTTAAGTGTTTAAAATAAAAATTCAAACAAACCAGGGCCATTCCAAGTTCATGGATAACCAGAGCAATGATGTCTTTGAACCTGTTATTTAATGGAAAAAGTCACCATCCTGGTCAGCCAAGGCTTGGCTTACAAACCTTAGGATGCCAGTACTTTAAGTCCCAATATTTGTTTTTGCTTTTGTTTCCCTTGCCTTTATAGATGTATCTTGGAAGAAGTTGCAAGAACTTGTGGCCAAGTTCAAAAAGGGTGTTGCCTGTGTTTTTCTCCAGGATTTTGATGGATTCTTGTCTCACATTTAGATCTTTCATCCATTTTGAGTTTATCTTTGTGTCTGGTGTAAGAGAATGGTCTAGTTTCATTCTTCTGCACATGGCTGTCCAATTTTCCCAGCACCATTTATTGAAGAGACTGTCCTTTTTCCAGTGGATATACGTACCAGCTTTATCGAGTATTAGTTGACCATAGAATTGAGGGCCCATTTCTGGGTTCTCTATTCTGTTCCATTGATCTATGTGTCTTTTTGTGCCAGTACCACACTGTCTTGATGACCACAGCTTTGTAGTACAACCTGCAATTTGGCATTGTGATGCCCCCAGGCTCTGGTTTTCTTTTTCAATATTCCCCTGGCTATTTAGGGTCTTTCCTGATTCCACACAAATCTTAAGATTATTTGTTCCAACTCTCTGAAGAAAGTCCATGGTATTTTGATAGGGATTGCATTGAATGTGTAAATTGCCCTGGGTAGCATTGACATTTTCATGATATTAATTCTTCCAATCCATGAGCATGGAATATTTTTCCATCTCTTTGTGTCTTCCTCAATTTCTTTCAGAAGTGTTCTGTAGTTTTTAGGGTATAGATCCTTTACCTCTTTGGTTAGGTTTTTTCCTAGGTATCTTATGCTTTTGGGTGCAATTGTAAATGGGATTGACTCCTTAATTTCTCTTTCTTCAGTCTCATTGTTAGTGTATAGAAATGCCACTGATTTCTGGGCATTGATTTTGTATCCTGCCACACTGCCAAATTGCTGTATGAGTTCTAGCGATCTTGGGGTGGAGGCTTTGGGTCTTCTATATACAATATCATGTCATCTGCAAGAGGGAGAGTTTGACTTCTTCTTTGCCAGCTTGAATGCCTTTAATGTCTTTTTGTTGTCTGATTGCTGAGGCTAGGACTTCTAGTACTATGTTGAACAACAGTGGTGAGAGTGGGCATCCCTATCTTGTTCCTGATCTTAGGGGAAAGGCTCTCAGTTTTTCCCTATTGAAGAATCTTCTGCATAGCCAAAGAAACAGTCAACAAAACTAAAAGACAACCTATAGAGTGGGAGAAGATATTTACAAAGGACATATCAGATAAAGAGCTAGTATCCAAGATCTATAAAGAACTTATTAAACTCAACGGCAAAGAAACAAACAATCCAATCATGAAATGGACAAAAGACATGAAGAGAAATCTCACAGAGGAAGACATAGACATGGCCAACATGCACATGGGAAAATGCTCTGCATCACTTGCCATCAGAGAAATACAAATCAAAACCACAATGAGATGCCACCTCACACCAGTGAGAATGGGGAAATTAATAAGACAGAAAACCACAAATGTTGGAGAGGATGTGGAGAAAGGGGAACCCTCTTGCCCTCTTGGTGGGAATGGGAACTGGTGCAGCCACTCTGGAAAACTGTGTGGAGGTTCCTCAAAGAGTTAAAAATAGACCTGCCCTACGACCCAGCAATTGAACTGCTGGGGATTTACCACAAAGATACAGATGCAGTGCAACGCTGGGACACCTACACCCCAATGTTCACAGCAGCATGTCCACAATAGCCAAACTGTGGAAGGAGCCTCGGTGTCCATCGACAGAAGATAAAGAAGATGTGGTCTATGTATACAATGGAATATTCCTCAGCCATTAGAAATAACAAATACCCACCATTTGCTTCGATGTGGATGGAACTGGAGGATATTATGCTGAGTGAAGTAAGTCAATCAAAGAAGGACAAACATTATATGGTCTCATTCATTTGGGGAATATAAAAAATAGTGAAAGGTAATAAAGGGGAAAGGAGAGAAAATGAGTGGGAAATATCAGAGAGGGAGACAAACCATGATTGACTCCTAACTATGGAAACAAACAAGGCTTAGTGTAAAGGGAGGTGGGCAAGGAGGTTGGGGTGACTGGGTGACAGGCCCTGAGGGGGGCACTTGGTGGGATAAGCACTGGGTGTTATGCTATATGTTGATATATTGAACTCCAATAAATGTATACAATGTATAAAAAAAAAAAAAAAAAAGATATCAGTACCCAACCCCCACCTAACTAGTCTCAGTATCCACTGATGGACAGGAGATAAACATTCCAGGACTTTTTTTAGATGGAAAGAAAAAGTGACAGAGATGCTGCTTATTAAGTAGATGCTCTACTTTAAGAAGAGTAATAAAATCCAAATGTTAACAAGAAACTGCTTAGGATGAGAAGTTACATGATTATAAATACTTGCTGCCCTTCATTTGCCAAAATATATTTAACAATTTACCTGAATTAAAGCAATGATCTTGAAATTTTCTTAGCAAATCTGTTAGAACTTTATTTTATTACCACAGCATTCCCAACACTTAAAACAGGGTCATGAACAAATAAACACTCAATAAATATTTATCAAATGCTATTTATTTGATGGATATATGTAAGACATTTATTTTTAGTTTTCCAACAGGCGTAAGAAAGCTCTCATAAAATAATTCATGATTATTTCTGGTAGTAGGAGTAAGAAAAATTCAATTTTTTTAGGTAGCAGATGGGGATTTTCACATCACAATTTTAATCATCCAAAATGTATCTTTTTCATAACGATTTATGGAATTTACTTTGAATTCCATTCTGCTTGCTAACAGAAAAATGATATATTCAATTCCAGGAAAATTCAGTAAAGTATTTTTTTTACAAACTTATTACAAAGCTGAAGTTTTCTAAATTGAAAAAAATTAATCAATTCATTACATTCTTCATCCTCATCTTCCTCTATAGGCCAGTCCACATTTATCAGACTCTTGGCCACACTCACTGGACTCTGGGGACCATGATTCTGCCTTCAGTTTCACATGTGCACCTGGATCCACGAAGCCATCGCTGCCACATTGTTTACTTGGTTACTCTGTCCTCTGCTGTAGCATGGGACTTGCAGCTTCAGGAACAGGTCTACAATTTGCCTGTTGTTTATACCTTTAAAAGCACTTGTGGACTGTGCCAAAATTATCTGTTCTTCCCTCACTCCACCCCTTTAAAGTTCTGTCTTGAGGAAGGTGAATAACTTTTCAAAAACTTCCATCTGTAGTGAAATCTACTGACACTTCTTCCAATGACAAATGGAGTTTATGCAGAGACCATTATTCAGGGTTCAGTAAGACACAGAAATAATAAAAAGTGAAATTATAGTCTTGCATACTAGGCTATTAAAATTCACAGAGGACACAGTGGCCTTAATGAGAAAGGCATTCTCTCTCTGGAGAGAATGTTTTGATTTTAGAAAACTTGGCTTTGTATTTCGCTACAGGACTTGACACATAAATGCTCTGCCCGAAAGCTCAAGTGTCATATTTTGGATTGTCCAACTTCATTGGAGAAATGACGCTAATGTAGCTATGTATTTATGTATAAGTTACATGCATAAATGTCTATAGTAATCTATTATATACATTGGAGATTTCATGCAAAAATACAAAAGAAGATAAAAAGATAAATAGAAATAAAATTCAAATGTGGATTGTTTCAAGTGCCCTCTGGGCAGTATGGCTCATGCTTCAGAAACCAAGACTTCAAATGCTAGCTTTGGGAACACAATGTGATGATGAAGGACTTTGGTCTACAGCTCCAAATGAGGAAATGCTCAATGTCTGGCAAAAGGGTGGAGAATTTTGGAAAATTTTAAACATACGATAGAGTCGAAAGAACAGTATGATGAATAGCATTTACCTAGATTTACTTGATTTAATAATCATTATTACCATTACCATTACCATTATTAGCATTGCCAAATTTATGTGTTCTCTCTCTTTCTGTCATTCATAACTCTAAAAACTTGAGAATATACTGCAGACATGTGATTTCATAAAGATTTCAAGGTGTAGCTAAAAACAAGGACATCTAAAATACAATCATCAAGTATACACAAATTAAAACTGATATATTGGGACACCTGGGTGGCTCAGTGGCTGGGCGTCTGCCTTCGGCTCAGGATGTGATCCTGGGTCCTGGGATCAAGTCCAGCATCAAGCACCCCACAGGGAGCCTGCTTCTCTCTCTGCCTCTCTCTGCGTCTCTCGTGATTCATAAATAAAATATTTAAAAATAAAATAAAATAAAATAAAATAAAACTGATACATTATCTGAACTTCCCCACTTTTGCCAATAACATCCTTGAAAACTGCCTTGCTCACTCCAAGTTTCAATTATGTGTCCCCTGCTACACACACTTTGCATTTAGTTACCACTTGCTCAGCCTTACAATATACACAGATTTGTGTCAAAATCGCTGCTTCTGAAACATAACATAACGTGACATAACATACATAACATCAGTAACAAACTAGGAAATATTTAAAATTACTTTGTACTAGTTTGCATGCTTAGAATACATCATACCAAGAGTGGTCAATCAGAATACTACGTCCAAAGGCTTCTTAGATCATGTCTTACTTTCTTTATCCTAATTTATTTGATTAGATCTGAGCAATAAAGAAAATCTAAGAAGGCCTTAACTTCCCGTCTTCAACTAAACTTAGATTTTTTTTTCCCTACTCTAGGCTGGACCTCCCTTTCTTAGTACTTACGTTAGAAACGTAATCTTAAATTCTTTCTCTTCCCTTTTGAGATATAAATCTTCCCTATGCCAGGAACAGCTTTCTCAAGGACCTGGGAACCATAGCTCTGAAATGTGATCAGGGAATCTGGCTCCTAACTGCTAGGGCGGCATCCAGCCCCCCAAGCTGCAAAGTCACCTCCAGCGATGAAGAGACAAAGTTGACTTTATTTTGGGTAAAGCCAGCTAGCAAACACAATTCACCTCTGAACCTTGTTATATTTTAATACTTGTTAGCCAGAATCCTGAACTTTTTCTTCACGTGAGGATTACAATCCCAGCTTTCTTGTTATTCCTATTTTTGTTTTCTTTTGCCCATCCTCTTGCTTTTAAACTTTCTGAATCTCTTCATTTTAGGGTTTGTCCCTTGTACATAGCATTGTGGGGGCTAATTTGAAATTTCTCTTTTTAATATTTGAGTGAGGACCATATGCATTTAGTTACATGACTGATTTGATTATTATTTATCAGAATTTTTTTATTCATGTGATTCTTTTCTTCATTCAAGCTCTAACTCATTTAGTTCTTTTGCTTCATTTTGAGTCTTTAGGGATGCCTGTATTTAGCTCTTGAGGTTTTTACATATTTACTGATATAGTTATAATGCTGTCCTTCAATCTCCTTTATCCTCACTTGGGCGTCTAACACTGGGGTCAGTTTTATGTGATTTATTTGACTCCCACTTATTAACAATGTGACAACAAATCATTGTATCACTTTCTTTTTTGTACATTACTCTTAATAGTTTCACATTACCCATACATTTTTTTACATTACTCACAGCAGTATTTTTATATTGTTAAATAATATTTTCCACATTAGAATCCACATTTATTTTAGAATGAGCTCTACAATTAGATATATTTACTTCCCTCCCTCAGTTCCTTTAGAAAATTTTCCCTTTAATGTTTGATTAGATAAACAGACCTCTCTTTGGTATTTTTCATAAATACTCTCTTTATACTTTATTTTTCCTATTTTATTGAAAATGCTGAAGTTTCCCTTGATTTGTAGATTTCATTTAAGTGCACTGTCAACTTGATCTTTCCTTTGAAGATGACTTGATCTCTTTGCCTTAGGCCTTGAGACTTTACTTTCATTTCTTATTAATATCATCTTATCAGAATATGTCCTAGTTTTGAAAGCTGGAGGTCAACTTTTCCAGGTACATGGTGGCCCCTTTAAAAATAATTTTAGATCCTTTATTTCCAGAAAAAAAATTGGATTATAGTATTAAATATTTTTATTTAGCATTACTTTTTCCTCTCTAACTTTCCAATAAAAATATAATTGAATTTGTTTCCTACTTTCTAGATAGATCATTTATTTACAGATCCATTTTAAATCATTAAAAATTTATTTCCTTTATTATTTTGAAAATATCTTTATTATGCTTTTGGTCAAATCTTTTGGTGATTTTGTATTTTAGTCCAAAATAGTGATTTTTTCTTTTTCTACAATTTTTTCTTCAATCTTTAAAAATGTTTTCAACTTTTTTTTTTGGTTTAATTCTCATTTAATATCTTCCTAATTTTTGTTTATTTGTTTTAACTTTGTTCATTTATTTTCTGAGTTTTTGTCAATATTTCTGAATAAAGATTTTCATCATGCCTACAATTGCTTATTTAAGGATATTTAATTCTGGTTCAGAAGATATGTTAAAGTTTTGTTCTTTATAATTGGTGCCTATGGAGAATTTTTGTGACCTGTTAAGTTTTAATTCTCATATCCTATAGTCTTCTTACTGTAGAAATCATTTGCTATTTTCTTTTTTTTTTTTTTTTTTTTTTTTTTTTTTTAATTTTTATTTATTTATGATAGTCACACACAGAGAGAGAGAGAGGCAGAGACACAGGCAGAAGGAGAAGCAGGCTCCATGCACCGGGAGCCCGACGTGGGATTCGATCCCGGGTCTCCAGGATCGCGCCCTGGGCCAAAGGCAGGCGCCAAACCGCTGCGCCACCCATTTGCTATTTTCTCTTTGCTTTGCAATATCATACTTTCCTAGATCAGAAACAGTGGCTATATGTAGGTGGGTGTGTTGTAGGGAGTGGTTACTTGCAAGGTACATAATTATTGACAGTGTCCATGGTCCTTGGTTTGAATTGTATTTTTTGTGTTGTTTTGTTTTGTTTTGTTTTGTTTTAGAGACATGGGGAGAGAGAGAAAGCAGGTGAAGGGCAGAGGGAGAGAGAGAGAGAATCTTAAGCAGGCTTCACACTCAGCATGAACCCCAATGTGGAGCTTGATCTCATGACCCTGAGATCACTACCAACTGAGCCACGCAGCTGCCCCTGATATCATTTTATTTAACTGTAAAAGATACAATGCAGACTCTTAAATGCCTTTATTGCAACTTTTGGAAATGCATCCATCTATAATTAAAATTAATTTTAAACAAAAGGTAAATTTATTCTCAAATATGAATGGCCATAAATCTGTCATACTATGATAATCTTACAATATCATTCCTTAATAATTTATATAATCTTTATGAGTCTGACTAGGTTATTTTTAAGTTTCTCTCCAGAATTTCAGTTAAATTACTTCTCAACATTTGCCTATGGTCAGAGAAGGCATATTACAAACATCAAATACAGTCCCTTTACTTGTAGAAAAGCCAATTCTCAACTTGAAGTCAAGTATTTTCATCTCCTGTGTTTACTGTTGAATCCTGATCCTCCCAGAAAGGTGACTGACACATAGAATTTTCTCATTGAATATTTTTTAAATGTTAAACAAATATTTGAATCTAATCACATGATATATAGTCAAAATTGATTTTTTTTATTCCGTTGGAAAGAAAAGACTGGATGGTGCCTACATCAATATACAATATCTGAGTTGGCTTAATAACTATGTTAACTTTATAAAATCCTTCAGTGATAGCCTGAAGGAAGTTTTAACAACATACCTGCATTTAGCATTAGAAACTCAGGAGAAGTTTAACTAGATAATACCCAACTCCTGAATCTAGGTAGTCTCTCCACCACCAAATAAGAGTATGATATTAGGAAAAATAAGTTAATATAAGAGTAAACATAGCCATGAATTGATCCAGGGCAAGGTGCCTGTAAAATGACATTTCTATTACCTAAAAGTTACATAATAAATAAAGAAGCACAGCACAGGGTACAAAGGACCAGAGTGAATCATTAGAGAAAATAAATCTAATATACAATCTAAGGTAATATTCCTGACGGCCCTGCAGTTTAGGAATCAAAATCCTTCCAGCTGAAAATTCTATGAAAAGTAAAATGAAATCATGTGACCTTACTGGTATCAGGGAGCTGCTGAGAATGTCATAGGAGCAAGGCACCTTTTATGGACTTGTCCCCAGAGAGAGGAGAATAATATCTCCAATCAAGCATGCCATGTACTATGATCTTTGTTATAGCTTTGGATGACTTATACTTGGTGACACAAATCAGTTAGATACTTTAACAGCCAGGAAAAGTGACAGTCCCTAAGAACAACTATCGCAGCCAAGAAATTTATTCTTCTCTCGGAACAAGCCAAAACACTCTCACACCCAGGAAGGCAGTCTTGGAATGCCCTTTTGTGAATTGTGGAGTTTGAGAGAGTAGCTTTTGTTATATGGAACAAGCTTTGCATGCAGAAGGAATTCATGAAATGCCCTTGCTAAGCCGCTGGAGGAACAGAGTATGAGTTACAAGATGTGCAATTTAATAACAAAACTCGATTTTTCTGTTATAGTATTTTTCGGCCTGGTAATTGCCAAGCACTTAAAAAATTATTTTTAATTACTAAATATACCTTATATGTCAGTTTAGTCTATAAGCTACCAAGTACTCTAAAATGAGGAAGGAAAATCCACAATACGTATCTGATTTTATTTTCGGTAGTTTGCCATTTTGTCTTCCTGGAAGTGTTTTTTCATTAGGAAACTTGCAAGCCATGAAAAGTTCCTTGTCTTTTATGGGGATCGGTATGAGGTGGGGGCAGCTTGTTTCGGGAGCATTCCCCAGAGGTCCAGTTACCCTTTAATCCTTTTTTTAAAAAAGATTTTATTTATTCATTCATTCATTCTCTGGCACAGAGAGAGAGAGAGAGAGGCAGAGACACAGACAGAGGAAGAAGCAGTCTCCCTGCAAGGAACCCGATGTGGAGCTCGATCCCAGATCCCAGATCCCGGAGTCACTCCCTGAGCCAAAGGCAGACATTCAACCACTGAGCCACCCAGGCGTCCCAATCCTTTTTATCTGCTGTATCTCTCTCACCAACTTGCACAGCTAGGATCCTAAAAATCTCTGTGCCGCTGGTCACAGCACAGGTCACAGGGAATACAGTGCTCCAGGAACACACCCCTGTCCCCACAAATCTCAGTAAATGCATTGGTAGCCATTGTGGGAGATGTATCCCAGCACCCCTCTCTTGCCTCAGTGACAGCTGCATCCAAATACTCATAGGACATTAAGGTTCGCAGGATGGGGAGAAATTACTTAGGAAAGAAGAATTCAGGACTGTGCACTACAACTACAAGATGTGGGGAAAAGTGGGGTGGAAAGGAAGGAAAGAGAAATTGGCTGACATAAGGAGCCAGAGCAGGACTGGAGCTGATATTGGTGCCCACTAGCCAAGTAGTCTTAAGAAATTTACATATTGTTCTGAGACTCAGTTTACTCACCTATCAAATGGAGAACCTTAATAGCACCAAAATCATTATGATCGTAGACTTGTGGAAAGGACTAAATCAACTGAAACATTGAAACTATTTAGAGCAAAATCTTGCACAAAAGCAGTGATCAATAAATCTTAGCAATTAATGGGGGTATTAACCTAATAACTAACACATTATTTATATTTTATAAAATATAAAATTTATATTTTATACTTATATTTTATTTATATGTGTGTATGTATAAATTTTCTCATGGTATGAATATAAAAGCTGATAAAATACCAACATGAGAAGCTAATAGTCTCAATTTCTGGTTCCCATTAATAATTAAAACATTGGTATTTGTTTTTAAAAATGGCACTTATAGTTTTTTATGGCACATTCTTGTAGCATTTAACTTTTATTCCTAAGTATTATCTTGAACCACATGAAATCACCATTTGTGATCATCCATGACCTAAAAAACAATTTAATATGATTCAAACTAATATGTATCAAGATTATATGAAGTATCCCCAAACTGGACATCTTAGTATAAAAAATCCCATACAGGTGAGAATATCCAAGAGGTGGGGAAGAACAAAAACAGATCATTTCTCATCATCTTTTCTATCTTCCTTCCTACCCACCCCAACCCTGTGTATTATGTGCTGATCAACTGGGAAGTTTAGGGATAACAAACATCCCTCAACATATAATTACTAAAGACCAAAATATGTTCTATTACAAAATATTCACCAAAGAGCAATAATGATGTCTAATATATGCTAATTTGCTTTAATGAAAGTGAATACTCTCTTTGGTCTTTTAGGAAATTCTGTGAAACATGGTTTCTGGACTGACATGTCGATTTCTTCAAGGAATAAGAATCAAATGCTAAAACCAGAAATGTGTTCCCAATAGTTTTGGATAGAATTCAGCAAGACAAACTTTTTATTTATTTATTTAAAAAAAATTTTTTTTTAAGATTTATTTATTTATGATAGACATAGAGAGAGAGAGAGAGAGAGGCAGAGACATAGGCAGAGGGAGAAGCAGGCTCCATGCACCGGGAGCCCGACGTGGGATTCGATCCCGGGTCTCCAGGATCGCGCCCTGGGCCAAAGGCAGGCGCTAAACCGCTGCGCCACCCAGGGATCCCCGACAAACTGTTTTTAATGACTTATATAGAACTAGAAACTGAGGGGAGGTATGAATAATTACAAGCTGACCATACTGCGTCTGCATGCAGGTAAACAGTAGGAAAAACATTTCCCAGAGAGCTGTGGCCAGTTACACAGACCGTGTGGGAAGTGCAAACTCTGGGGGCCAACCTACATGAAAAATCATGAACTCGTTTAAACAGAGAAGAAAAATTAGCAACAGGATTTCGAAATGCCTTCACTATGGCCCAAAATGTGAAATGTGATCCCTTGCAGTTCTAAGTACGGACTGTAGAAAAAGATTGATATGGTTGAAGAAGTCAGCAAGAACTGCTTGTGATACTCACTGTTACAATTACCAAAAATGGGCTGAGTGAATTCAGAACAGCAAATAGGAAGCTGTTCATTAGGTTTGGCATTAGGTTTCCCATTATCGCCCCTATTTTTCATTCCATGAATGCTATTTGCAGACAGTCCTCAACTTGCTTAACAGCCTCAGTCTAGAAAATCGAGCGACCCCCCTCATTCCCAGATGGAGATCCCACATTTCTTTGCCTAGCCAACAGCCTAAACTGATCCTGGCAGGAGGAGGTTAGAGAAATGGACAAAGCACTGAAAAGCATGAACATCTTAAAAGAACAGAGGGTAATACTGTAACTCACTGTGTTTAAGAAGCCATGTATTTTACAGAGCACCTTTATTCTACGTAGCATTAAGAAGAAAAAAGTAATGATGACAAAGTATGACTTAGTGTTTCCTAATCATTAAGAGTTTTAATTTTATTTATCTTGAGTTTTTTAAGAATTATTTAGACAAAGATTTTTATCAATAATCTCTCTCATTCAGAAATAGCAATTAAAGTATAAACAAAATAAATTAGACAATAGCTCAAAAAAAGGCTATTACAGATATTCCTCCCACGATGAATATTCGTGTCGCTAAAATATATTTGTCCACCACTCTATTTCTTTTTTTTAAATTTTATTTATTTATTCATGAGAGACACAGAGAGAGGCAGGGAGATAGACAGAGGGAGAAGCAGACTCCCTGCGGGGAGCCCGAGGTGGGATTCGATACCAGGACCCTGGGATCATGCCCGGAGCCAAAGGCAGTCACTCAACCACTGAGCCACCCAGGCGTCCCCCACCACTTTATTTCCTAGCTAGATTCTATACATAGTAACTTTTCCTTAGCATCAAGTGGTAGCAGAATCCTTTGAATACATTTCAAAAGACAATTAAACTCACTGCATGTAGTTTAACTGCAATCGAAGGGATGAAAGGATGAAAAGCCAAGATGAGGTTTATCACTGCACACAAGATATAACAGCCACCTAGTAGTAAGTATCCTCAGTCATATGAAAAATCCCCAGAACACAAATGTTAAAATACAGGGGAAAAAAACAATAAGATGAAACAACAGGAATAATAATAAACTCAAAATGTATGTGTATAAAGCATTAAGGAATTGAGGATCCCTGAGAGATCTTTTATTTTGCAATATTGTAATAAACTACTGTTTTTATCTGCAATCTAATGCAAAACAGAAAATTTTCACTATACCCAACCAAGTAGCTAAAATGATTAACAATGTCAAGTTGTGGTGAGTATGTGGAACAGCACAAACACCCTTACCTAGCCAATTGGGGTGTAAAACAGTACTGCAAACGTTGAAACAGTTTGGGGTTTCTAATAAAGTGAATTATATTCCAATTTTATGACCTAGCAATTGCACCACTAAAGAAGTGAGTGGGGCAGCCCAGGTGGCTCAGCGGTTTAGTGCCGCCTTTGGCCCAGGGCATGATCCTGGGGTCCTGGGATCATGTCCCATGTCGGGCTCCCTGCATGGAGCCTGCTTCTCCCTCTGCCTGTGTCTCTGCCTTTCTCTCTCTCCGTGTCTTTAGAAAAGATGAAAAATAATAAAAAATAAAAAAATAAAGACATGAGTGTATCAGGGTACCCAAACATGTGTCCATGAATGTGTGTCTCTACCCACACAAGAACTAACTCATAGCAGCAGTGCCATTATCAGCCCAAAATAGACTACTAAAGTCTACCAAGAAGTCAATGGAGGGGTGCCTGACTCTTGATTTTGGCTCAGGTTATGATCTCAGGGTCCTGATATTGAGCCCTGCATCAGGCTCTCTGCTCAGTGGGGAGTCTGCTTGTTCCTCTCCCCCTGCTCTTCCCCCTGCTCATGATCTCTCTCCCATATAAATAATTAAAATCTTTTTAAAAAAGAAGTGAATGGAATATTTACACAACAGGAAAAGCTCAGGCAAAGACAAATTTAATAAAACATGGAAGTCAGAATTTCAAAATAGTTACTTTTAGAGTGTGTGTATATGTGTATGTGTGTGTGCATGTGTGTGGGGGGGGCTGCATAGACTGGAAATGTGTCTGAGAGACTCATATAACCCTGAATATGTTCTACATCTTATTCTATGTACACATGTACATACATATGTAAAATAATTGAGCTATATACTTCAGAGTAGCATTGAGTATATACATTATTGCATGTATGTCCCCTCAATTTAAAAATATTAAAAACCAATTATTCAAATTGTCTGAAATGATTTATTTCCTGACTCAATTCAACATGCTTCACTTTCTTACAGATCAGAGATATATTCAAGTTCCTTACCATCAGCTCTCTAAATAGGCTTAGTATGGTACAAATTATTTACCTTTTACTTGACACGAGTTAAGCTGGATTGCTTTCCCCTAGTGGCAAGTCGAGGCCAACAAATTAGCTATTGTTTAGGGTCAATACATAGGCAAATATATTTTGAGCATGAAACTAGATGTAGTCCCTGTAGTTCCTCCTGTAGAGGAAAAAAAACACCCCAAAAAGGGTTCAGAAATAAATCTGAGAAGTTGTTCATTTAAAATATATGTTATGAGGATGAACAATAAAAAAAAAGTGAGAGATTTCTCTACCTATGTGCTTTTCAGAAGTACAGACTAATAAAGTGAATACACTGGTTTAGATATGTTAATAAAGTAGATATTGTGGGGTGATATGAAAACACAAGCAGCACATAAAATATGGACAATTTGGTTAAGCAGATTATATGGGAAAATTTGTTAGGGATTACACCCCTTCCTCCCAAAATATCATCTTACAGTGACTTTTTAAAAAATACTGTGTAAATTAGGGAAAATCTGTACTGTATTTAAATTCAGTTAATTCAAAGTTAACATTAAGTGCTAAAAAAGGAAATTTTGTCCACATGTATTATACCGGTTGCTTTTCCACTTGGATGCAAAGTGCAATATTTGCAGATCTGAACTTCAAGTGGTCTTCCTTGGAGGAATGGGTGTTCTCCTCCTCTGGCTGATGTGGAAAGCCAAAAAGCTATATAGAGAGTGACCAAGAGGAGGAATGCAATTTTGAAATGTGCCAGTGCATCAATTTCACAATATATTTTCAATATATTTCTCTAAAGGCACATACTTTTAAGGATATATGATGCAACATGAGTTTTAAGTGAAAAATTAAATATCTAACCGTTTGAGATCTGGGAAGTAGGAATTCAATGCCTTCATTCCATGAAATATTTAATAGCCATTGAAACTATAGGATAGGGGCAGCTGGGTGGCACAGTTGGCTAAGCAACTGACTCTAGTGATGATGTTGTGATCTCAGGGATGAGATCGAACCCCCCATCGGGCTCCATGCTCAGCATGGAATCAGCTCATGTTTTTCTCTCCCTTTGCCTCTGCTTCTGCCCCTCCCTTCTACATGTTCTCTCTCTCTCTCTCTCTCTCAAATAATTCTTAAATAAAAGAAACTACAGAATGAACATATTCATGTTGACAATAAAAACTGCTTTTTAACTAAAGGAAACATAAAGAAGACTAAAGAATTTATAGAATTATACCAAAAAAATTATATACATAATTAACAAAATCTGAGAGTTGTACATCAAATGGTAGCAGTTATCTAGAAGCGTAAACAGTAGAAAAACTTCTAGTGCATTTTTAAATTTTTACAATATACAACAATTGTCTATTTTCAGCAAAAAGTATAGATTATAATTCTTGAAAACTGAAAGAACATGAAGGAAAACTCAAAAATCATATTCTGGGCCTATCATAAGACCAGTCTTGTCAATAATTCTCAACCTGCCACTTCATAAATTAACAATGAAAATGGTCCTGCTATATCATTTTCCCAACTTTCTCATGAAAGGAACTAATTTCCTCATAAAATGATTGAGCAGGGCAGCCGGGGTGGCTCAGCGGTTTAGCGCCACCTTCAGCCCAGGGGGTGATACTGGAGACCCGAGATCAAGTCCAACGTCAGGCTCCCTGCATGGAGCCTGCTTCTCCCTCTGACTGTGCCTGTGCCTCTCTCTCTCTGTGTGTCTCTCATGATTAAATAAAATAAAATCTTTTTTAAAAATGATCGGGCATTATTTAAAGCATCTTTGTAACATGTATTAATTGTGGAAACAATCACACACTTTACATAATTCTGTCTCTCAAAGAATTCTATATTCTATTAGTAACCACAGGGTGAAATCCATGATTTTACAATTGCCCACATTAATTGAGAAATTAATAGCTCATTAATAGAGGCTTCCCTCATTCTATTTCTTGAGTACATATTTCAAACCAGCAAATAAATTTCTTATTTAATAATTTTATATTGTATTCTGACACCTATTCTTTAGGGTATTCATTATGCCCCAAATAATTATTCTCTATTTATCCATTTATGTTGCAGGGCTACATATTTAACTAAAGGAAGTGAATTTCTGTCTTAAATTGAATAAAGTACTGTATTTATATGTCTGATGTTAGGGGGAAAAGTACCCATTTTAGAGGAGATGCACTTAAGTAAGAAGATCTGTAGTTTAGACTGAAGAAAAGACAAATGTTTTTTGGAAAAAAAGAGGTTTTAACTGATGTTATCAATTGTCCATTTTTTTTCAGCACTTGCTGAGACTCCAGTTGCTGGTTAGCCATTCAGATTGATACATACAGGGCTTCTGACCTCAAGGGGACACCTTTAGGAAGCCACGTAATTACCACCTGGAGCAAAGCATTCTCTAATGGCAAGGAGCAGAGTGCAATGGAATCCTTAGGAAAAGTTCCCAGAAATGGTTGGATTGGGTAAATGAGACAGTCACAAAAATAATTTGCTAAAGATGTTCAAACTGCTTAAAATACCACTTCATTCAGAATCATAATCATGATCATTCAAACAAAAATGAGATATCACTTCTGTTTATAAAATCTTTTTTTAAAAAAATAAGAATAGAATGACCTAAGATATCCATTAGTGCATGAAAATTCATATGCTTATTCAAAGCCGGTTAATAGTCTTCAGAGTAGGAACTAAGCTAATACTATGCCCATTTGATCACATGGGCAAGCCAGAAAAGGCGGTTAAGAGTGAACTTGGAATAATTGGCAGCAAAACAGACATAAGAAGAAAATCCATGGCAGGGGGAATTGATCTCAAATCCCTTCTCTTCTTGTTTTATTTGTGGGCAGAGGGACAGCAATCTCATTGAATCTCATTTTTGCTGTTGTTGTTTCAAGTTTTTATTTAAATTCTAGTTAGTTAACATAAAGTGTAAATTAGTTTCAGGAGTAGAATTTACTGATTCATCACTTACATATAATACCTACTGAATCTCATTTGAGATTACTTCAGGAGCTAAGATTTTTTTTAAGCCTGTCACCAAATAGGAGGGAAGCTTTAAGAAGCCAAGGAAAGTAATTGAGACTAACAGAAGCAGAATTAATACAAATTAAGTACCCATCCTCCACTTCTATCCTTTTTCTTTGTTTGATTCTTACAGAAATATTCTGATGCATATGAGAAAATGACATCATAAGCCAAGAAGAAATTCTTTTTACTAAAAATGAGGAAAGAGGCTGAAGCCAAAAGAGGTAGAAGGTAGGTAATCATAAATGAATATGGATCTCACAAAGTTCTTCGCATGAAAAACATGTGTGAAAACACAAGTTAGGAAATCATTTTGAAAGCTAACCAAAGCTGAGAGAAGTAAGTCAATTGGAGAAGGACAAACATTATATGGTCTCATTCATTTGGGAAATATAAAAAATAGTGAAGGGAATAAATGAGAAAAGAGAGAAAATGAGTGGGAAATATCAGTGAGGGGGACAGAACATGAGAGACTCCTAACTTTGGGAAACGAACAAGGGGTTGTGGAAGGGGAAGTGGGTGGGGGGGATGGGGTGACTGGGTGACGGGCACTGAGGGGGGCACTTGACAGGAAGAGTACTGGGTGTTATGCTATATGTTGGCAAATTAAACTCCAATTAAAAAAATTTTTAAATAAATAAAATAAAAATAAATAAAAATGTTTAAAAAGTACTAATGTTTGAGTGCATGACATAATTTAATAGAAATAAAGTGTAAGCCAAGATTGAATTTTTGATACTCCAAAAAAATGTTTTTAGAGATTTTTGATAGTCTGCAGAGATTTTTGATACTCCACTGACAATAATGTACAGAAAGGAAAATCCCAAAACACATCAAATCCCTGGAATTTGTTGCCTGCTTTCAAGTTTCATAAGTGTACAAAACATATTTTAGATTTGTATTTCCTGCTTGGAAACAACAGATCTTACAGACATCTTAGTCAAACTCAGTGGGGTGTTCAGTTAAATACAGTCATTTTTCAAATATTGAAATTTTATGTTGAGTCCATTTAACTTTTGTGTTAATATCCCATGATGTGAACCATTTGTCTTCAGTCTCAGTCTCAATTACAAACCTTGCTGATCAAGTATATCTACTCTCTAAAATCACTCAACTCCTTTAAAGGGTCACTCCTCTGGGGAACTAGGAGGCCTGCCCAATTCCCTAATTTGTATCTAAATTCGAAGCAGTGACAAGGACAATAAACCAGCGTTAATGTCTACATCTGTATTGAGTGATAAAGGGATGGTAATTAAATGTCGGTGTAAATGGGTGCAATGGGGAAATTATTTTGAGAGAATTAAACTATTTTTACAGGTGTATATTCTCGTCCTCTCAATGATCCATGTTCTTTCCGAGGTATTCCAGCTTTTTGGTCCTTCCAGGAAAGAGATGAGGGTTACCAGCTTTGGAAGAAATAGCATACAATCTGGGGAAGTGCCAGGCGTAAAGGAAAGAGAAATAACTAGATTTCTTCTGGTTCCTGGAGTCAAGGGAAAGAGAAGAGGAAGGGGAGGAAAGTTGTCCATATGTGTTCTGACTCCCCTATTGAGGATGAACACAGGCAGGTTGATGGAGCAAATGACAGCAAAATGTCTTGTGCTCTGGTTGTCTGCCATAGGCTAACTGAATCACAGGGAAAGGGTGTTGTATTGGGGTTCGGCCATGAGAGGACCTGATTGAGCATCTGGGACCCCTTTCTATTCCTTCATGTTAGGGAAATGATGCTGTTTCTTGTGTAGGGTACAGAAGGGGCTAATGGGTGAGTCAACAGCCTCCTGCGTATTCATGAGAATCTGCAGCACAAATAACAAGGAAAATGGGGAAGGTCAGCAAGGAAAAACAGTTGGCCTCAAGGAACAGAATCCACTGTGAGTAGGGCACTCAGAGAACACCAGCCACCTAAGTAAGTGACCTGTGGTGGCCTGAAGGCAGCCTGAGCACCTGCCTGCCCTTGGCACTGTGGCCGCCTTCCCTCCTCCAGGCAGGCTGATGACCTTCCTCACACTCTTCTTCAACTTGAGAAAGAGAGAGGAGGTCACTGAAATGCTGAGTTTTGACACATCTACCAAGACATTTTTTTCAGTATCCCAAACAATGAAAGAAACCTTGTAATTTTGATTTCCCTCACCAAACGTCTTTGTTGTTCCCTCATTTAGTAAATAATCTAATCAAGATAGAAGTTGGAGAGCCATTCCTGATATTGTCTTCTTCCTCATTACTTTTCTCTAAGCTACCAGCAGTTCCATTTGATTTTACCTAGAGGCCATCTCAAACCCATCCAGTTCACTCTATCTCAGCCTGAATCACTATCATCTTTTGTCTAAATTGATGTATTAGCCCCTAAGGAATGGGCCAGCATTCAAGGCAATGACGGGTAGATAAATGCAGACCATGAAATCAGACTGCCACAGCTCTGCCTTTTAGCATTGGGCTGACACTGGGCAAGCTTCCAACCTTCTGAGGCAGTTTTTCTAACCATAAATTGGGAAATAATAAGAGTATACACCATATACAGCTAAGGCAAGAATTAAAACTTCTCATATGTGAAATGTGCTTAGAACAGTATCTGGTACACAGAAAGTACTATAGAAATGCTCTTCTTTTTTTTTCCCCCTTCTTCCTCCCTCCCTCCCACCTTCCCTTCCTTCTTTCCTTTGTCAAATTCTAATTCCTTGCATAGGCTGTTCACAAACTACTCTTCAGTTTAATTTCATGCTGAGCTCTCCTTCATCTACACTTCTCCAGTCACTCTGAAGGTTTTCATTCTCCCACCACCTCAAACACATTTCCCTCCCAGTATCTACTCACTGGTTATGTGTCTGCCCAGGGAGCTCTGTCTCCCATTATTGGCAGGGTTGGTTGTATTTGAGGTTTTGTTTATAGCTTAAATACAAAGTCCTCCAAAACCCTGCTTCAAACACTCAATCTAAATTAAGTTTCCCCTGCACCTACCACCATAGCTTTCATTTTAAAAATTAAATTATTTTGGAATAATTTTAGAGTATTTAAAAGTGGCAGTGAGAATACTGAAAGTCCTTGTATAACTCTCACCCATTTTCCCCTATTAGTATCTTAGATAACCAAGGTACATCTGTCAAAACTAGTAAAACAACATTAGTACATTATTATTAACTAAACTGTAGACATTATTTGAATTCTGTTGTTTCCCCACTAATATCTTTTATATTCCTGAAGCAAATTGAGGTCAAACTAGGAGCACCTGGGTGGTGCAGCAGGTTAAGTGCCCAACTTTTGGTTTTGGCTCAGGTTGTAATCTCATGGTCGTCAGACTGAGCCCCCATTGGTCTCCCTGCTCAGCACAGAGTCCGCTTGAAATTCTCTCTCCCTCTCCATCTCCATCTACCCCTTCCACTCATGCTCGCTCGCTCTCTCTAAAACAAATAAATAAATCTTTTTTTTTTAAAATGAGGCCATACTAAATTAGGATAAACCTCAAATCCAGTGACTGGTATCCTCATAAGTAGAGGGACATTTGACATATAATCACCCCCTAAAGGAGAAAAGCCATATGATAATAGATGCAGAATGATACAGATACAAGCCAAGAATGCCAAGGAGTACCAGCAACCACATGAAGCCAAGAAGAGGCAAGGAAGGAATCTTCCTTAAAGTCTTCAGAGGGAGGATGACCCTGCCAACATCATGATTTTAAACTTCTATCCTCCAGAACTGTAAGAGAATAAACTTTTGTTGTTTTATATCATTCAATTTGTGTAATTTGTACCACATTTCTCTTCAATAAATGCATAGTAGTAAAAATGCAGATTATATGGTGGATACGGTTTAATTTTATAGATAACCACCAAATGGTTTTCAAAATGGCTGAATCATATTGCATTTCCATGAGGAAGATGAGGGTCATACTCCTCCACATCTGTTGGTGTTGGCCAAAACTGGAATCTCAGGTGAAGAGCCACCTGGGGATTGTCCAGTTGCAAACTCACTTTGCTGCTTTTTCATAGGATCCAGTTCCTTGAGTACCATTGGACTTAGAGTCTTAGTTTCTTACTGGTTATTGTCTGGAGACTGCCATCAGTTCCATGTCACACAGACTTCTGCGAATGTACAGCTTGCTTAATCCAAGCCAGTGATAGAGAGTGATAGCAAGTCAGAAGTCACAACCTTCCTATAACCTAATCATAGCAATTACATCACATCAAGTGCTCCATTGTCCATTTATTGCAAGAAAGTTTTTCAAGTCTGGGGGTTATTAAAAGAGCATGAATATGAGAAGATGAGGATGGTTGGAGATCATCCATGAGGATATATACATCACAACAGCCTGACCAGTCATTTTTTTTAATATTTATTTATTTATTTATGATAGACATAGAGAGAGGGAGAGAGAGAGAGGCAGAGACACAGGAGGAGGGAGAAGCAGGCTCCACCCCAGGAGCCCGATGTGGGACTCGATCCCGGGACTCCAGGATCACGCCCTGGGCCAAAGGCAGGCGCTAAACCGCTGAGCCACCCAGGGATCCCCTCACCAGTCATTTTGATCCTAGCCATTAAAGTCAATGTGAAGTATTATCTCAAGTTTTAATTTTCATCTCCCTAAAGAATAATGAGTATTTATTGACCATGTGTAGACTCCTTCTGTGAATTTTCCATTCAAACATTCTGCCCATTTTTTTAAATGGAGTTTCTTTTTTTTAAATGATTTTATTTATTTATTCATGAGAGAAAGAGAGGCAGAGACATGGGCAGGGGGAGAAGCAGGTTCTATGCAGTGAACCCCATGTAGGACTCGATTCCAGGGCCCCAGGATCAAGCCCTGAGCTGAAGGCAGGCACTCAACCGCTGAGCAACCCAGATGTTCCAAGTTTCGTTTTGAGTAGTAAGAATTCTTTATATATTCTGGATACAAGCTCTTGGTCAAATATACGCAAAACAAATATTACATCCAAGACTGGGCTTTACTATTTATTCTCTTTATAGTATCTCTTGGAGAACAGAAATTATTCATTGAGATAAAGTCCAGTTTATCATTTTTTTTTCTTTTCTGCTTGGGTTTTTTACATTTTGTCCAAGAAATCTTTGCCTACCCCAAATTTGCAAATAGAATGTTCTATGTATTTTTAGAAGTTTTACACTTCCAGGTGATAGGTTTACAACTATGATCTATCATAAATTAATTTTTGTGCATGGTATGAAGTAAGGATAAAGTTTCATTTTTCCAAGAAGATATCCAGTTGTCCCAGCACAATTTATGGAAAACATTATATCTTTCTCTATTGAATTAATCATTTTAGTATCCTTGTTAAAAATCAGTTCATATATGCATGGATCAATATAGACTCTCTTTTTTGTTCCCTTGATCTATTTGTCTGTTTTATACCAATATTACCTTGATTACTATTTTATAATAGATCTTATCAACGTTAAGCCCAATTAAGGAAGTATAAGGCTTCCAACTTTGGGTGGGTTTTTTCAAAATTGCTTTTGCTCCACAGGAATTTGAATTTCCACATAAAACTCTGAATCAGTGTGTCAACTTTTATATTAAAAAATTTGCTGGAGTTTGAGATTCTTTGAATTTTATTAATACTTTAATACATTAAAATTATCTGAAGATTTTAGATTTACTTAATATTTTACAAATGATTTTAACACTAATCTTTGAGAGAAAAAATATTGGTGAATAGAAAACTCCTAAAAATAAAGACTCATATAGGAAGATTCCCAACCAGTTATCAAGCTACAAAACTTTTAATTAAACAACATGGCATCAGTACAACACTGATAGTTATAATTAAATAATTCAGAAATATACCTGCATATAAATTGCTATTGAATTAGAAAAACTTGAGCTGGAAAATTAACTATCAAATTGACAAAAAGACCAAAAAAGATGTAATTAATAACAGCACTATTTCTAACTTGAAGTACATAAATATTGTAAATTCCATATGTTGCAAATACGTTTTAAATTATAAACTGAAGAATACTTACTCGATTTTATCATAGGTAAGAATTCAAAAGGAGTTTTTAACAAATTGGTCTGAAAAAGAAAAATTCCTGAGAAAAACATAGCCAAAGAACATAAATAAGTAATTTAGAACAAAAGAAAGGAAATAAGGGCCAGTAACTTTTCAACAAACATTAACCACATTAATAAGTGAATTCAAATAAAAGCAATAATAAGACATCTTTGCCATTTAACTGATGAGAAAATATGAAGAAATACATTATATAGTTCTAGGATTTGTTATTGCTGTATGAAAACCAGTTCTCTAATAATCTGCACATTTGTGCAAGCGTTGTAAAAGGCAGCTTTGCAATATGTATCATGTTTAAAATGTGCATATCATTTGTCCCACCTGTTTCACATCAGTGAACTTATCCTAAGGTGTTAATGTAGAAAGTATGTGTTTGTGTGTGTGTGTGTGTGTGTGTGTGTGTGTACACAGGAATATATATTTATATATACATAGATACACGCACACGCACACAATGATTATCATTGCAATGTTGCTTATAATATCAAATAACTGTCCACATTCTATACATTCTCTCATAGGTTAAATTAATTATGTGCATCATACATAAGATGAATATATTACCACTTAAAAATGATTTGACTTTGTATGGTAACTGACATAATAAAGGACCATATTTTATGTTTGGATAAAAGAAAAGGCTCTTGAGAAAAGTACATGCATAATATGATCCTTTTTCATTTGCATGTGTATGCACAACAAACACATTTAAAATCACATTTATAGATGTCTTATCCTGTGTGTGTGGTATTTGGGTTGATTTTACCTATTTTTATGTGCTTTAAATAGCTTAGAATTTTAAGTAATTATTTAAAGAGATGAGATGGGGTAAGAAAGAGGACCAGAAATGAATATGAAGACAAATTTACAGGTTAAGTACACAGGAACTATTAATGGCAAATATGTATACAGAAAGATATTCAACCTCAGTAATTATCAGGAAAATGGATATGTCAACTCAATATGGTATATCATCTTCCTTCATCATTTGGCTGTATATAATTTTTTAATGTGATAAAATCTAGTATAGAGAATGGTTATGAGAAGTATATAATTTCATACATTACTAGCACAGGATTTAAATTGACATCAACTTTCTGGTTGGCAACTTTATATCTCTAGCAAAACAATTTAATAGCTTTATTGAGGTATAATTAATATGCAAAAAAGTGTACATGTTTAATGTTACAATATGATGAGTCTGCAAAAATGCAAAACCAAATGATGCCATCACGAAAATCAAGGAAACAGACATACCCAATTCCTTTGATGGTTTTCTTTGTTCTTTTTCTTTCTTTTCATTCTTGTAGGGGGGGCGGTGTTGTTGTTAAGAACACTTAACATGAGATCTACCCTTAACAAATTTTGAAGTGTACAATACTCTATTGTTTACTACAGGCATTATGTTGTACAACATCTCTAGAACTTATTCATCTAGAATAACTGACTCATCTATAATACTATACCCACTGAGTTTAAATTGATAGCAGTTTTGAAGTAATACATCAGTCCTAGATAAACTGACAAGGAAATAGCTCTAAGATTATAATTGCCTAGAAAATTATGTTAGAAAACAGTACTCAGTTCCTCATTGTAATGTGATTAATACAAACTAAAATATTTTTCTTAATTTTTAAATGTTTAGGAAGATACATGAAAAACGTTGTATGTTTAATGTAGGAAATGGGAAATAGAATAATGAGAATACTTAAAAAAATATATAGCTTCTCTTTTTGATGATTTTACAAGTAAAATATGATCCTATCTAAATATGTCAAATAAATAAAAAAGCTTCAAATAGTGTTGAATACAGATTTTCATAATGCCCAAAATGTAATTACTTCTTCCCATAATTGGATTCTCCTTCCTTCTGCAGAAGCAGATGAAGAGGAACCTCTAAGGCTCCATGAAAACAGAAAAAGCAATTGTCTTACTCATAGCTTTAGCTACAGCACACAGCACAAAGCAGACATTTAAAAATAATTGTAAAAGTAATTCACAAATAAATGCATTAATTATACCAATTAACTATCAACTAAATGGAACACGCAGAAGCCTGGTATGACTATTGACCAGGACATAGCCACCTTAATACAAGAAGGTAGAAGAGTTTATCACTGCTGGTTACATCGTATTTTTTCACTCAGGAAAATGTGCTATTTGTAGATTTCTCCACATTCTGAAATACTATCTTATTAAAATAGACCATTATAAATATACATCACCATAACATCTTTTATAATATACTATTAATGTTACAAAGCATACTAAGTACAGTTTTATAATAGTTTTTTTCATGAAAGTTCTTTATACACTTGAAATGTTGATGCCTTTCTTTTACACAACCTTAAAATTAAATTAAATTGTATCCTTTTAAAGTATAGTAATTATAATTAATAGTTAAAGGTTAGAAAACAAAGTCTTTTTAAAAAAAGCAATCAATATTACAAGTCCAATTATTTAAATGAGACTGAGAAACTAATTTTTTTTACTGCTTAGTATATTGAGTAAAGAATGGAAGGTTGTCTTGACAACAGAAGATAGTAAAATAAAATGTTAGTGAATAGCAATTGTTCTACTCATTATAAAAAGTATTGACTTTATAACATGTAGAACAAATACTTATTATATTTTAAATCACATAACAACAATTAAACACAATACTATCTTTTAATATATATCCCAAAGCATTAATTTTGATAGTAAACTAATTGCTTCTTAAATCAAATTAATGTGACTTATACAGTACAAAGTCAAGTTTGCTATCTCCTTTCATCTTTCAATAATAAATGGCCCAGAGACCAAAAAAAATTGGAAGATTATGAGAAATTAATAAATAACCACCCTCTTTCCAACATCCTAACACTTGAACCAATTGAAAACTGAAGAACAGTAAGGCAAGTGGAGAGAATATTGGCATTTTTATAAAGCTTATAGTAGACAGTATGGTCTGGTTGCAAATTAACACTGGATTTCTTTTTTGTCTTTTTAAAGATTTATTAATTTATTTATTTTAAAGACACAGAGAGAGCACCTGCACGTGCACACATGTCTGAGCACACCACACATACAAGCAGAGGAGGAGGCAGAGAGGGAGAAGAAGAGAATTTAAGCAGACAGACTCCCCACTGAGTATAGAGCCTGATTTGGGGTTCAATCCCAGGACCCTGAGATCATGACCTGAGCCAAAATCAAGAGTCTGATGAGCCACCCAGACACCTCTTAACACTAGACCTCTTAATATTGTGCTCTATTTGGTCATGGGTAGGCAGTTAGATAATCAAAGTGCTTCTAAAATTGGAGTCTGCTTCTTATAGAACTTGTTTCTGCAGGAGCAAATCACTGAGCAACTGACTTCCAATAAGAGAAGAGAAAAAAGAAAGCTGGTTCCTAGCTGCCCAGCTGCTTCTATCACTCCAGTAAGCTAAACAACTCCATTTCTCCTAAGGACGTATTAAAAAAAAAAAAATTAAATAAAGAAAAGTTTTAAAAATGAAGTGTAAAAATGGACATGTCAGGGATCCCTGGGTGGCGCAGGGGTTTAGCGCCTGTCTTTGGCCCAGGGCGCGATCCTGGAGACCCGGGATCGAGTCCCATATCAGGCTCCCGGTGCATGGAGCCTCCTCCTCCCTCTGCCTGTGTCTCTGCCTCTCTCTCTCTCTCTCTCTCTCTCTCTCTCTCTCTCTCTCTCTCTGTGACTATCATAAATAAATAAAAATTAAAAAAAATGGACATGTCAGTAGTATTAAAGACTATTGCATAGAAATGTTAGGTGTGGGGAAAATGGCCTCATTCTAACATTCACCAATATTATTAAGCATTTCTAAATATGGGATTTAACGTCTCCACTGTTTACACAATTGTTTATACCATCCTTGGGGAAGTTATAGCTACCATACCATTGCTAATCTGCTCCTACGTTCAGGAGGCCCCAATGCCCCAAAACTAACCAATTCACCTTTGTGTATCTTCCAGGAATTTCTATTGGTTAGTAATTATTTGCTTCCCAAAGGCTCTGAAACATATATTTATCAATTCCAGAGCTCTCTTCACCCAGGACTAAATATTCACTCCATATACTATGTCTTATTCCAAATTGCTGTACATAGCCCATCAGAGATGGGCATTTGGATGTTACATACAGCTACTTCATAAATAAAACACAGCTACACAGAACTGCCAAAATTGTTAATGTCGGTTACAATAATTAAAGCTTCTTAAGGTGTTAAAATCCAAGGAAATTAAAATCCAAAATAAGGTTATCTCATTCTTGTAAGTCAAAACAAAACAAAACAAAATGCATATCTTAAAGTGCAAAGCAAACAAATCTGCCCCCACCCACCATTTTCTCATTCTAATAACTATTAACGGAAAGCTTCTCAATACCTGGTTGGTGGCGCTGTTCCCACAGCAACTGCAACCTGGCTGCTTCTCACTGGGTGGGGATGAATCCTTTGCAGCCTCACAAGTTTAATTAGATCAGCACCAAACCCCAGATGCATTGTTCACTTTTTTAAATGCCCAAATCTGTAAAATAATGTTATTTTCCCAATTCAAGACCTACAGTAACCAAATTTAAAGCACATGTCACATTGCAACTCTGACAGCAATTACCCTGAGGATAATTGTAATACCAGAACTCAACGCTTAGTGATGTAAGAGGGCTTTTGAAGAGACTCTAGAGGACTGATTACTGAGGGGTGATTCAATTTGAGCAGAACTTTTCAAATTACCTATTTCTTCTTCAGTAAGCTCTGGTGGTTTGTGTCTTTGGAGAAATTTGTCCATTTCAATCATTATCAAACTGATTGGTATAAAGTTGTTCCTAATATTATTGCTTTCTTCTTTTCTGTGTATGTAAAATCTGTAGAGATGTCCCCTTTGTTTTACTAATATCAATAATCTGTATCTTCTTTTCATTCCACTCAGTGCATCTGGACAGAGGTTTATTAATTTTATTGACCATTTTCAAGAATCAGCCTCATTTGGTCTCATTGGTTTTTTCTTTTCTTTTTTTTTTCTGCTTTCAATTTCATGGATTCTTACTCTTTGTTATCGCCTAATTTCTTCATGTTTTAGGTTTATTTTGCTCTTCTTTCTCATTTCTTAAGAGGGAGACTTAGCTTATTGATTTAAAACTTTCTTGTTTTAAATTCTGAGAGGAACATGTGATAAATATCATTATGAAAGCTAATTTTATAGCATCCCACAAATTTTGATAATCTTTTTAATTTCATTCAATTCAAAATATTATATAAGTTCCTTTTTGACTACCCAACTCTGTAATCTGGAAGTTATATAGAAATTTGTTATTTAAATTCCAAATATCTGAGGATTTTCCCTGAATATCTTTCTGCTATTCATTTCTTTTTTTTTTTAAGACTTTATTTATTTATTCATGAGAGACACAGAGAGAGAGAGAGAGAGAGAGAGAGGCAGAAGTAGGCTCCATGCAGGGAGCCCAACATGGGACTCCATCTCGGGATCCAGGATCACGCCCTGGGCCAAAGGCAGGCTCTAACCTGCTGAGCCACCCAGGGATCCCCTGCTATTCATCTCTAATGTAATACTATTATAATCAGAGAACATACACTAAATGGTTTCAATTCTTTTAATTTTTGAGGTTTGTTTTAATGGCTCAGAATATGGACTTTCTTTCTTTTCTTTCTTTAAATATTTATTTATTTATCCCAGAGAGAGAGAGAGAGAGAGAGAGAGAGAATGCATGAGTGGAGGGAGGGGGAGAGGGAGAGAAGGAATCCTCAGGCAGACTCCCCAGTGAGTGCAACGCCCAACATGGGACTTGATCCCAGAACCTTGAGATCATAATCGCAGCTGAAATCAAGAGTTAGCTGCTTAACTGACTAAGCCACCCAAGCACCCACAAAATATGGGCTTTCTTGATTAATTCTCCATGTGCACTTGAGAAGAATGTGCATCCTAATATTATTGTTCTGTAAAATCAATTAGGTTTAGATGTCCACAAGTGCTGTTTAGGTCTTCTACTCCTTTACACACTATCTACCTACTTGTTTTATGTTTAGTTAAGAATGGAGTGTTGGAGTCTTCAAATATAATTGTAGGTTTAACTACCTTTTTGGTACCTGATTTATGTATTTTGAGGCTATCTTGTTAGGTGCATACATATTACGATTGTATGTCTTCCTGGTAAGTTGGCCTGATTAATATTATGGAATGTCCCTACTATTTCTAACCACATTCCTTGTCTGAAGCCTACTATGCTCCAGCTTTCTTTTGACTAGTGTTTGCATATTATTTTACTTATCTATTTATTCATATTGAAAATCAGTTTCTTTTTCACAATTATATTGTGATTTTTTTAATCGAATCTGACAACTCCTATTTTTTAATTAAAGTTTTTAAACATTTTAATTTATTGTGATTATTGATAGAGTTGGATTTCATTTATGGTCTTACTAATTGCTTTCTATTTATCATAATTCACCTTGATGCTGTGCCTTTTCTGTATTCTTTTGGATTTGTAATTTTTAATATTTAATTTTATCTCTACTTTTAGCTTATTATTTATGCCTCCTTTTATTTTTAATTGATGCTCTCTTCATGTTTCTTAATTTTGTAAAATCTACTTTCTAAAAATACTAAAAAATTTCACATAGAATGCAAGAATCTTAAAACAGTATATTTCCTATCCCTTCTTCCTATTCTTCTGCTGTTGTCATGTATTTACTTTTACATGTTATAAATTTCATAGTACGTTGTTACTATTTTTTGTTCTAGACAGTCATTTTTAAAGCAATTAAAATTTCTAAAATATCTTCTTTGTATTTTGTTCTTCACTTTCTCTTTATTTCTTTCTGTAGATCCAACTATTCCTCATACCTTCTGTTTGAACATTTTCTTTTAAAGTTTCCTGTAGGGAGGGCTGCTGGCAATAAATTTCTTGTTTTTTATTTGCCATAAAAAGTTTTTACTTTGCCTTCAGTTTTGAAATATATTGAAATGGAAAAAGAGTAAAGAAAGATAAACTGAAATCTATATTAACAGCTTTTGTTTTTATCATTTTAGCACCTACTATCACTCTATTAACTCAAGGTTTTCAGAATTTCTGACAAGAATTCTATTGTCATTATTGTCTCATTCCACTGTATAAAACGTCTTTTTTTCTCTACCTTCAATTTTTTATTTTTCTCTTTGTTTTCAGCAGTTTTACAATGTCATATTTAGATTTTGTTTTTGTTTCATCCTAAGCTTTTTATGTCTGTCATTTGATATCTTTCATTACATTTGGAAAATCCTCATTGATTTCTTCAAATATTTATCCTGTCCTATTCTCTCTCTCTCTCTCTCATCCTTCTGTGACTCCAAACATATGTATATTACACCATTTTACATTCTCCCATCAGTCTTAGATATCCTACTTTGTCTATTATATTTTAATTATTTGTCTCTTTATATTTCAATTTGACATTTCAATTGATATATCTTCAAGATCACAGATTTCTTATTCAAATGCATAATTATGTAGAGTTTTCAGATGACCCCATCAAAGGAATTTCTCATAGATGATATTATTTCTAGCACTGTGTCACTTCCCTTTGTCACTTTCTTATCATTTTCATTTCTGTGCTAAAATTCCCCATCTGTTCATGCTTATTGTTTACCTTTTCTACTAGATCTTTAGCATATGAATCATAGATATTTTAATTCCTGATTGACACTTCCAACATCTGAGTCTCATTCTCCTGATCACTATATCTCTTGAAAATACTTTTCTTTATCTTTTGCTTTTTGGTGCCTTGTAATTTTTGATATATTGCCTTTTCTGCAATAGTTGAATTTTTATTTCGGTTGTGTTTGCTAATTAAAGTACTCTTGACTACATAATTCTGATGCAGCTAGCTTCCTTTCAGTTCATTATTGTAAGTACTAAGGCTGGCATGTGTCTTGTTTATAGACAAGCCACAGCAGACTGAACACATTAAGTGGAGTATTTTATTAATACCGCCAATACAAGTCTCTGGCTATTGGCCTAAGACCTCACATACCCTGCTTTCCATTTTTTTACCAGTCTGCATATGTATATATACAGACACTATAAAAACAGCCTCTCTGCTTTATACAAACATCTTATCATTTTGTACCATAATATCACAATCTTCCTTAACTCAGTAAGTCACTTGCTTAGTTATTCTGCATAAAATCTAAATATACAGATGGAAACTGAAACAAAATAGGAGTGAGCATTGCACAATATGACATAAAACAAACATTTTTTAAAACAAACATTTTGGGATCCCTGGGTGGGGCAGCAGTTTAGCGCCTGCCTTTGGCCCAGGGCGCGATCCTGGAGACCCGGGATCGAATCCCACATCGGGCTCCCAGTGCATGGAGCCTGCTTCTCCTTCTGCCTATGTCTCTGCCTCTCTCTCTCTCTCTGTGTGACTATCATAAATAAATAAAAATAAAAAAAAATAAAAAAAAATAAAACAAACATTTTGAACTTTAAAAGTGCAAAAATGGAGACTTTGTGCATATTTACTTAACAATAATTATAATTTTATTTAACTATAATTTTATATAACATACTTTATTCTAATAATTACATGATAATACAATAAAAGACATACTTTTAGGATATGCTTTTCTAAATAATTTTATCTTATTGATCCATTTTCTCCTCTCTCTCTTTTTTTTTTTTAATTTTATTTATTTATTTGACAGAGAGAGAGGGCACAAGATGAGAGAGTGGCAGGCAGAGGGAGGAGAAGCAGGGTCTCCACCCAACAGAGAGCTAGATATCAGGCTGGATTCCAGGACCCTGGCTGGGATCATGACCTGAGCTGAAGGCAGACACTTAACTGACTGAGCCACCTGTGCACCCTTTACTAACCATTTTCAAAAGGCTTTATTTTATGTCAATTTTCAAAACAAACAAACAAAAAAAGAAATCTAGTCATGATCAAATCAAATTATATAATTTGTTATTAAAGTTCCTTAAGCTCTGAAAAAGTGATTAAGATGTACTTCTCACGATAATGTTGACCATAGTGGTGATAGTACCCTCATTTTCCAGAATAAAATAAATTATGACTACCAAAAAGAAAATTTTCATTCACCGAAGTCACTTTTTTAAGTGGCATTTATTCAATTGTTTGTATGGTTGACTTTGTTATTCATTCAACAGTGATTTCAAAATAGGCAAAGTCCTTCTTATTACTTGAAGGCGTGTACAGACAGACAAATGCAGACAGCAAATGTAGGTAATAATATACATACATACACACATGCATACCTGTGTATGCACACACCCAAAGGCATACACCCACAAATTCTCAGTTTAAGTAATCTAAGATATAATATGATCATGGTTATGACCACAGACACTTAATTTAGTTTGCTGCAATTATTTTTAACCCATAGGTGCCTTGATAAAAGAAGGGTGATAATATCATCTAGTTCATAAGGTTATTATGGTTATTAGATGGCATAATCCATTTAAATCTTTTGGAAACTTATAAATCTTTGCACGGTCTCTGAAACCATCATTAATACTATATTTTTTAATACTACTTTTTCTAAACATCATTACAAATATCCATAAGAAATCATATATGTAGGTGATCCCTGGGTGGCACAGCGGTTTGGTGCCTGCCTTTGGCCCAGGGCACAATCCTGGAGACCCGGGATCGAATCCCACATTGGGCTCCCGGTGCATGGAGCCTGCTTCTCCCTCTGCCTGTGTCTCTGCCTCTCTCTCTCTCTCTGTGTATGACTATCACAAATAAATAAAATTTTTTAAAAAATATTTTTTAAAAAAGGAAATCATATATGTAGCAGCCACTATGTTAGCCTCTGGGTGCAAAGTTGAACATCATTTCCAACTCTCAGTTTGACCATAGTCTACTAGATAAAGTGAATATGTCTAGCTAACAATAGAAAGGAAGTGGGAATTTCTTTCTTCTCAGGGAGCAAGGTAGAGGAGCCCTGGGAAGGTGTAGTCAGGAAACTAGCTTAGAAATATATACCTGGATTGAGTAGATAAACTGTGAAAATTTTGACAATTCAGGGAAGAAAATTTCCTTTGGGGATAATATTTATAATAGTTGAGATTTTATCACACCAGCTAAAATGGTTATTTTGAAGAGTTTTGAGCCAGTTTTCTAAGTAATCATATTTGAATTCTAGGAAAACAGTTTTGACAGCAGTATCCTTCAAAGAAAGATGCGAGGCATTTGGTTAGTCAGAAAAGACCATTTGTACTCAGAATTTTGAATGAAAAGGTCAGGATAAGGCAAGTGGCAATGGGAATGGTGAAGAAGAATCAGAATGAGGAGTTTAGGACAAAAACACTTATATTTTGTGAACAACTGGTAATCGGTATGAGAAAATAAGATGTCCAGATTGACTCTAAGTTTTCTCTGTGGAATAATTGAGCAAGTGGTTTTTTAACCACTAAATAAAAATTATAGTAGGTTAGAGAGGAAAATTAAAAGCTTGCTTTACAAATGCTGAAATTCAAGGAAGCTGTGTCACATCCTCGTTGAAATGCTCAGTAAGCAAGAGAAAGTACAAGATTTGAGATTCATATCCATGCAGTTATCAGCTATTTGTTTTAGACCAACAGCAAGTCTGCAAAGAGAATAGGCATAATCCCAAAGAAATATGAAAATATAGGTAAAAATATAATTATTCGTGGCAGACATTTCATCAGGTGACAGATCCAAGCAAGGCCAAGTTTCCTAGTTCCTCTTGACAGTATAGATCAGAAATGAGCACATGGCTGATTCTTTTTTTTTTTTTTAAAAGATTTTATTTATTTATTCATGATAGTCACACAGAGAGAGACAGAGAGGCAGAGACACAGGCAGAAGGAGAAGCAGGCTCCATGCACCGGGAGCCCGATGTGGGATTCGATCCCGGGTCTCCAGGATCACGCCCTGGGCCAAAGGCAGGCGCCAAACCGCTGCGCCACCCAGGGATCCCACATGGCTGATTCTGATGTTGAGGTGTGAGTGGAAATATGGTGGTGGGACTTCTGGGGAAGCATTTCTTAATCCTAAGAACAAGACATAGTAAGAAACAGTCTTTCTCTTCTGTCTCTGGGATATGAGCCTCAAAATGCTAAAGCTTTCTTGCTATAAAATTGAGGATAAAGTCAGCATGAAAATTGAAAAACAGAAAGAATCTAGTTCCACCAACACAGGGGTCATTTGATTTCTTTTGATGGGAGGAAACGAGTAGCTTGACTATTCAAGTCATTTTGATTTGAAGCTTCTGTCAATTGAAGTTGAAATCTTAATTACTGATTGTGATGGTTAATTTATGTGTTAACTTGACTAGACTGGTGACAAGATGTTTTTTCAAACACTTGTCTAAATGTTTCTGTAAAGGTATTTTTTAATGTGATTAACATTTACAATCAGATGACTTTATGCAAAGCAGATTCCCCTCCATGTCTGTGTGCCTCACCCAATCAGCTGCAGGCTTTCAGAGCAAAGACTGAGATTTCCCAGGGAAGGAATTCTGCCTTCGACTGTAACAAAGAAATCCTGCCAGGATTTCCAGCCTTCGGACTCAAGACTGCAACATCAACTATTACATAAGTCTCCAATCTGACAGTTAACCTTCAGATTTTGGTCTTGCCTGTCCACACAATCTTATGAGCCAGATCCTTAAAATATCTCTCTTAATATATATGTTATCCTAGTTCTGCTATTTTGGACAAATCTGACAAATACACTAATGCAGTAGTTCTATTTTGTAATTAGCAGTATTATTTTCAAATAATAGATAATGATAATTAATAGATAACTAAAATAATTACATAAAATCGATTGTCTGGTTCTTTCATCTGTGAAATAACCTACATTTGACATGGTCCAGAAAACTAACAGATTTAAATAATTTTAAGCCCAGATTCGTTTTATTAAATACTTTAATACCTATTCATTTAAGACTTTTGTTTAGCATTTTCAAAAATACTCTGTGAGTATTTATAATATTATTTTTAACTTAAATTGAACAAAACCAATTTTGCTTAACCCCCTTTCTTTTGAGTTCTCTGGATCTGGGTAATTTTGACATTTCTTTTATAATGGCAGGACTATTTTACCTAGATTTGTTTAGTACAAAAGAATTTTCTCACAGTAAAATTAAAACAATATGTATCTAATTAAGAAATAACATAATCTTAAATTCACAAATAAATTTTTATTATCTCTTGTTGTCAAGGAAACCACTTTGTATGCCTTTGTGTTGAATTACTAAAAGGTAAGTTTTTTTCAATGCAAATGTTTATTCCTATTTCACTTTGTGTGTTACATTAAATTAATCATTACAATTTATATTTGATTAAGCTATTTTAAAGTGTTTGCCAATAAAACACATGAAAAATAGAACAGAAATCAAACAACTATTGCCATGATATAGGCATTATTGTGAGAAAAAAAATCTACTACTCATCAACTAAAAGATGTGTGACAATAATTATATATGCCAGGTAAGAATAATACTATAAATCTGAGTGAATATTGAGATATAGTGTTGTAATGTGCCATGTGAGTTATGTCTCAAAAAAAGACAAACATTTTACCAAAAGTGATATCACCAAAAGTGATAAATATTTGACAATAACTCTAAAACTTAAACAAATCTATTTATGTAGGCTTAGAAATCATCAGAATATTATAAATTCTACATGGAATCAGGTATTTCTTCCATTTGCCTGACTGGTCTCAGTCTGAAATACCATTGTGTATATTTTGAAAGGCATTAATAACCAAAATCCTCAAAAAAGAGAAGACTACACTAAAGGCAGTCTAAGCATCCCTCAGTAGGGTTTCATGGCAAAATTAAATAAAAATATATTGAACCAATTTTAGTTTCTAAATGAAAGTATATGGGTGTAAAGGAAGCACATCTTTACAATATCTTGATTGCTTTCATCTTAAATTTCAACATTTTAAAATTTTGGAAGTGTATTTATTCATTAAGTCTATGTTCCTAGTCTAACCTATGATGAGAATGATGCTAAATGGTAGAGCAGTGCTGAAGCATTCAAGTATCTGCTTTCCTAAGTCATGGAGAGTCTGACAGAGAACACTAGAGACCTGGGACTGCATGGGGAGCATATAGACAGGTATAGACACAGCAACTTTGAAATTAAACAATCAAACAAAATGAAAACTGGTCCAATGATTTGGGCCATGGCACAAGAAACTGGGTGGCAAGAAACACTGTGGATAACATGTCACTAGTAAGAAAGAAAAGTGAAGTCACTGAGTCTGTATGGACCCACAATGGCAAATGCACATCCTCACACACAGAGAGGCACACTCAAACACATGCAAGCACAGGCCCTGAGATTTCCCAGCATCAATCAGCCATTCAAGATTGGAATACTCACCCTTATTAATTTTGTCTTGCAGTGCATATGAAGTGCTCTAAACCAAAGATAGAGTATAATTATTTACCTAAAAAGTGAGCATATTGTTCACCATCCTCCAATTCTTATCTTGAGTCAACACGCCAAAAGGCAGGTTGAATGTCCTATGCCTATACAATTTGATGTCTGTGTCATAAACAAGGAATGAAGAAAAAAAATGCATTTTCTCTGTTTATAGAAGGAAGGCCAGCTGCTCTCTTCCTCCTGAAGAGGCCTCCTTGAAAATGTAATGGGGCTGGGTTCTGACTCCAACTCTTTAATTCGTTTATAAATAAATCTCTCCATGGGCCAGATAAATTATGTGTATCCAGGCACAGATGTCTCCAGAGCCCCTGCCATCACTCTTCCTTGAAGATGGAGTTGTGCAAATCTCTCTGTGTAGTTCTCACAATCCACAGAGCTGTAAATTATTTTTAATTTGCTTACTCCTTAGTTCAGGATCCCAAGTTTCATCAAAATTAGTTCAGAAAAACTGACTTTCAAAATACAGACTTTTTCTCCATTATCTCACAAAAATGAAACAACATAATTACCCACTGTAATAAAAACTGTAATAAATCTACTATTATAATGCAGAGCTGGGATAGAAATTAAATGGGTAGAGTGTTTCTAAATGGCCAAAAGAAGCATGCCTGAGGAGGTAAATTTTAAACTAATACATGAAAGTAGAAAGGAGCAGACTGTGGGCCAGTAAGCAGAATTAATAGCAAATGAGAGAATTCCTGAGAAAGGAGAAGGTTTGGTCTGTATAAAATTTAAAATAATGATATTAGTAATAATTAAAATCATTGTGAATGAGATGAGGGGAAATAGCTGAGTAGGTCTCATTCTGCAAGGTTTTCAGACAATGATGAGGTATTTTATTTTATGTAAATATTTATTGACTTCAGAAATTGCAATAATATCACCATGTCAGGCATCACCTTGCTTTGTACATGGTGTTTCCTTAGCAAAAATTCGTAATTTTGATGTTGCCAAATCATTCAATGATTACCATTGTATTTAGGGCTTCAATGTCTTAAGAAATTCTTCCCCATTTGAAGTAATATAGATTGTCTCCCACATTATTTTTCTTATTGCATACTTTCACATTTAAATCAATATTTTTAGATATGTTTTTATAGTTGGTGTGAGATAGGGATATAATTTTCTCCATGCAACTAGTTGAATATCCTAATAACACCACTTATTCCTAGATTCCTAAAGCATTTCCACCAAAGAGAAAGGTCTGCCACAAGTGTGGGATAACATATTTCTGAACTTACATTAATCTCTCTTCTTTTTTTTTTTTTACATTCTCATATTAGTACCATAGTACTGTCATTACCATGACTTTGTAATTTGTGCTAATACCTGGTACGGCAAGCTTTGTTCTTTGGGAATATTAACATCTTCATGATGTTATATATCTATAATTATTCAGATATTATTATATGCCCTTGTACTAAGGATTTCTAATTGGCTCACTCAATCTCCTTCATAACATAACCACAACTTTTTTGTCTGGGCATATTGCTTCTCAGATATAGTCTCTATTTTCCAACTTTCCTAGCAAGTAGAATTGCTGAACACATTGAGATAAGTAAAATGCTGTGTTCATGTCCTTCTGTCTTTCTGACTGAAATATGACTGTGATATCTAGAGCTTCAATAGTTACATTGTTGAAATAGTATTGAAAATCAATATGCTGCAAGATTAATGAGAAATAGATTTTTGATAACTTTCCTGGTTTCTATTCTGGTAATTTCCTTAATTTTTCATTCTCTTTTTATGTCAACTTTATTTATTTATGTTTTATCTATTTAATTTATGGTATTAAGTTTATTTGTAGATTTGAGCAAATGGTTTCTTATAATTTTTGAGTTTGCTCTGTATTTATAATTCCTTTATAAGGAAATTTTATTTCATAATATCTTTATATAATAAACATAAGGAAAAAGTTTTTTGATGAAAATTTCATGACATTTTTAAAAAGTTTTGAACTGTTTGAAGAAAAATTATTACAAAGCTATAAGACAAAAGTAATATTTGACCTTCAGAACAAACTATAATCCCTTTTATCATATTCTGTATTTACTCACTTTGCCCTCTTTTAATTTTTTTATTTGAGTATAGCTGACACACAATGTTACTTTGATTATTCCCCTTTATCATTTCCAAAATTCTATACTTCTTCCCTTATTAATTCTTCAGAACATCTAATGTCTCTTTTATTCATTTTCCTTAAAAACCATCATTTCACTTATTCATAATTTCTATTCTGAATAAAAATTCCTCTTCTACTTCAGAATTAATTTATGCTTTAGTATTTATTAAGCCCTGTGACTATCTTTTCTTATATTTATCTTTTTATTTTATTACCTTTTTAAATATAAGGAATTATTTTTTTATGTTAATAAAAAAATAAGACTAACAATTTCCTCTGAACACCACTTTCATTGTGTTTTTCAAGATTCAATATAGAGTATTTTATACACCTTTCTATATTTTAAAAAATTATAAGTATAAAAGATTTTATATGGTGAAACTTGTATGGAGAAAAACAAGCCATAAGAAAGATATAGAATTTAGGAATCATAACTTCAGTAGGAATTATCATGAAAGCCCATTAAAATGTGGCATTTCAGCAAGACCTTAAAGGAAATAATGGAGCAAGGCATGTGCATATTTTGGTAATGAACATCATTGGCCAAAGAGACAGCAAGTACAAAGGCCCTCAAGTAGGAACATTTCTGGACAGTGTGAAAAACACAACAAGGATCATTGCTTTTTTAATGTTGACTAATAATAGGAACTTGTCTCTTACTTTGATAGGGATGAGAAACTATTTCTTTTTTTTTCTTTCTTTTTTTTTTTTTATTTTTTATTTATGATAGTCACACAGAGAGAGAGAGAGAGGCAGAGACACAAGCAGAGGGAGAAGCAGGCTCCATGCACCGGGAGCCTGACGTGGGATTCGATCCCAGGTCTCCAGGATTGCGCCCTGGGCCAAAGGCAGGCGCCAAACCGCTGCGCCACCCAGGGATCTCTGACAAACTATTTCTGACATAATTTGCCAAACATCTTTAAGAGGAAAAGCCTAAGCTCCAGCTATTGTGTTGAGAATCCACTGGGTTAGCATTGGGAGTGGAAACATGAAGAGGCTGATGAGATTGTCTTGGATTAGGCTGGTAGTAGTAAAGGCAGTGAGAAATGACCTGAATTAGATATATTTTGAAGTATGGGTAAAATGGGATATAAAAGAGTTAAACAGAGACACAGTTCGTTAAAGTTTGGTAGAAAACAGGCCATAGTTCCCCTGGTGGTGAAGAATGTTGTGAGTGGTTTGAAAAGAAAGAGTGAAGATTGAACAGATGCTTGAAATTGAGAAAATGAAAGATTTGCTGTTACAGATACTGACAAAATGTGGGCTATGTCCTGAGAATGAGTTGCTGAGTGTGGAGGGTATGATCATTCAAGAAACTGGGAGTACAGGGTTTCAGGAGGTTCATCTACCCAGAAACTGAAATTACCAAAAAAATTAAGTCTAAAGTCTTGCAGGAGAGAGGAGGTGAATTAGGTGATAATATCCTCGTCCAATAAAGATGATTTAATTAAGTATTAGGAGGTGAATGTCAGAGGTGGGCAATTTGATGATACACCCAATGACATTAGACTCAAAAGCTGGGAATAGAGTTCAGAAGGACGGAAGGAAGCATGATTAAGAAGCAGCCGGGTTATCTACTCCACCTCCAGGCCAATTAGTCAGGAGCATGGAAGAGAAAAGAGCCTTTACTGGAGGGGACTGCAGAGGAAGCAATGGCTGTGGCAAAGAGCCCACTTCTAATTAAAACAAAAGTCAAAGAGAAGCAGTTGAGAACAGAGTGATACACGGTGAATTTCAGAGGACAGTTAGAAAAGACTGAAAAGCCAGGAAAAGATAAAATAAGGAAAATGAGGCAGAGAAGTGTTGAGGCATAGGGAAATTGGAATGTAGGAGATGAGGTCTGACCTGGAGTCCTGGGATTATCACAGCAACGCACATGTGACTAATCTTCAAGGTCTTGCTACGGCAGAGGAGACGCTATGATTTTTGAAGGAGACTGTGCAGTGGGGACCTGTCAGAAGCACCTTTTCCTTCCCGCCAATAATGTAAAGCTGGGAAAACAGCTTAGTTAGTGCAACTAGATCTTCAGTGGTGCTATCTCTGCCCCAACAGCAACAGCAGCAACAAGTTAGAAATGTAAATTCTTAAGTTACAAACCAGATTTACCAAATAGAAAGCCCTCATGTGCTATACAGTCATCTGTGTTTTAATAAGTACTACAAGTGATTCAGATGTACATAAATAGCTGTTTGAGAACAACTGTTTTAGACCATAAGTTCTGGGGCTTTCCCCTGCTTGATTTATCTCTATGTTGCTCTGGAAGCCAGTATTCACGGCAGATGAATCTGATTCTAGGAGCTGTGTTCTAACCAATGTACTGTATTTCCTCATAATAGCTTAGTTTGTTATACAATATTTTAAAGAATTTCAGTGATATTGCCACAGAAGGAATAATTTATACAGTCAAAATTCATCCAGAAGAGTAAAATTTAAAACTATTAAGACTATTAATTCTGTTGAATTTAATTTCCTAAATAAAACGAAAATTTTTTAAAGATTTAATTAATTAATTAATTAATTAATTAATTTATGATAGAGAGAGAGGCAGAGACACAGGAGGAGGGAGAAGTAGTCTCCATGCCGGGAGCCCGACGCAGGACCCGATCCCAGGACTCCAGGATTGCGCCCTGGGCCAAAGGCAGGCGTTAAACCGCTGAGCCACCCAGGGATCCCTGAAAATGTATTTGTTGAAATAATTATACGTATATGCCCCCAAAACAAAATTGATATCCTTTCAGAAATATGAAGACTTGAAATTGAAAATTAAACCATATTTCTAGAATAATGAAAATACCTATATACAGCATCTTATAAGGAAAAGTCAAAGAGAACTGCAGGTTATTGAAGCTGAATGGGATTCTTTCCAGAAAATTCAACAAAATTTGATAAAAACATTTGTTAATCTAAAACTTTTTTTTCTTTGAATGGCTGCATTCAATTTAGATAGCATATACACTTTATACTGCACATTTGATACAATAAAATGGCTAAATACAGATGTTTAACCCATCTGCTACACAGAAAAAAAATCCTTTCAAAACTGCGATTGCAAAGATAATTAATAAATGGATAAAATGGAAATGGAGTCATTACTATTAATTTATGTTTGACTCCACATGAAAAATTGGCAGATTTCAGATCTCATTAGTATTATTGAGACTGTTAGAACAGGAAAAAATCAGTTTTTCATAAAATATTAGCAGACAGCTTCACTCAATAAAGAAGCAGGCTAGATTAATCAATTCATTTATTCAACAAATTCATTCAGCTCCCCAGTCTGCTGTATTAGCGCTGGGCTTAGGCAAAGCTGATGTTTCTGCACTTCAGACATTCATACTCCCATTAGTACAGTGGCAGTGTGAGACATCCTTTTCCATTTATCCATCCACAAGAAAAGCTCCACCTTCCTTAGTTTGACATCTTGATAATTAGGATTTATGTGTTTGGGCTTTCAATATTTTCAGTCATGATTATATATATATATATATTTGGTCTTCCTCCCCATTCCTGGAAGAGCTCTTAAAACCCTTGGAATTTCCTAAGTGATGGGAGCCATAAAGGTGTCTTTTTCTGGGGATCCCTGGGTGGCTCACCAGTTTAGCACCTGCGTTCAGCCCAGGGCATGATCCTGGAGACCCAGGATGGAGTCCTACGTCAGGCTCCCTGCATGGAGCCTGCTTCTCCCTCTGCCTGTGTCTCTGCTTCTCTCTCTCTGTGTCTCTCATGAATAAATAAATAAAATCTTTAAAAAATAAAAGTGTCTGTTTCTATGTTAAAGAGATGACTTTTGGAAAGCCCTTTGGTAACCTAGGGATGACAGCTGATTGTCTGGAGAACCAGCCATGGGATTAGAAAATTGGGGGATCCCTGGGTGGCGCAGTGGTTTAGCGCCTGCCTTTGGCCCAGGGCGCGATCCTGGAGACCCGGGATCGAATCCCACGTCGGGCTCCCTGCGTGGAGCCTGCTTCTCCCTCTGCCTGTGTCTCTGCCTCTCTGTGTGTGTGTGTGACTATCATGAATAAATAAATAAAATCTTTAAAAAAAAAATTGGAACCTTCAATCCCACCCTCTGATCTCCAGGAAGGCAGGGAGGAACTGCAGGTTGAATCGGTTGCCAATGGCTAATGATTTAACCAGTTACATCTGTGTAATGATGCCTCTATAAAAACCCAACCAGTTACTGTTCAAAAGTATCCAGATTGGTGAACATGTGGAGACTGGGTAGGGTGGCATGTCCAGAGAAGGTAGGAAAGCTGCACACCCTTTTCCCATACCCTACTCCATACATCTCTTCCATCTGGCTGTTCCTGAGTTATATCCTTTTATAATAGACTAGTAATCTGGTAAGTAAAATGTTTCTCTGAGTTCTGTGAGCTGCTTTTGCCAATTAATCCAGCCAGGGGAGAGATTTTAGTAATGTCCAATTTAGCCAGTTCAGAAGCACAGACAATAACCCAGGCTTGCAATTGATGTCTGAGTGGGGAAAGAGGCAGTCTTATAGGACTGAACCCTTAACCTCTAAGATCTGATGCTATCTGCATGTAGAGTGTCAGAATTCAGTTGAATTGTAAAACACCCAGTTGGTTTGTTGCAGAACATTCTTTATTAAAGCTGTGGAAAGACACTTCCCCACCCCCCACACACAGAAATTCTGTCCAGGAACCCAGTTATGCACATACTTCTGAAAGAAGACATATCTTAACTTTCATTGGTGATTAACACCTAGTAGTTTAACAAAGGATCAACAAGAATCTGTAAAGTGAGACATTTCTAAAAAACTGCAGCAGGCATTATACTCCCACATAGAATGGAAATGGGAAATACATATGTGAAGTAATCATTTCTTTGTCCTATATTTGGATAAAGCCCACCCTATCAGAATATATGGCAGAAAACCCAAAGAAATGTGGCCTTTAAAATTTAAAGAGACAAAAACCTACTTGTCATCTTCAATGTAGCCAAGATCTTATCTAAAGTCCAAGTTTTTCATCTACAATAAGGATAATGTTAGCTGAAATGAATGGGTTTTAGTGGGACAATTAAAATATCTTTGTTACTTTAAAACTCATAAGAACATATTATATGAAAGCATAGTTATAGAGTTTGATTGATAATGCCAAACAATTTCAATGGCTGGCTGGATATATAATAAAAGAGATTGCATTTAGGCAAAACAGTCATAAATACTTCATGGAATTAATGTATTCTTACAAGGTAAAGCTAAAAAATTTGTAGGAAAAAGTGTAACAAAAGTTCAACTGAGTGTCTCAGTCAGTTAAGCGTCTGCCTTTAGCTCAGGTCATGATCTCAGGGTTCTGGGATCAAGCCCCACATCAGGCTCCCGGCTCAGCAGGGCGTCTGATTCTCCCAATGCTCTACCCCCTTCCCCACTTGTGTGCTATCAATCTCTCTCCCAAATAAATAAATAAAATCTATAAAAAAAAGAAGAAATAAAATCATATTATAAAATTAAGCCAAAATAATTAGAAGTCTTTCTAATAGGACTAAAGAAGTATGTGAGGCTAGAAGAAAAACGTACCAAAAAATTCAGAAATATCAAAAAACGTTAATTTAATGCATTATAGAAAATAAATGCCTGGATTGATGAGTTTGTTGATTGCTTCAAACTAATTGGAGGTTTTCACTTCCAGTTACTTAAATTGGAGCCACAAATCAAAATACTTAACTTCTCAATGCCTGACATATGAGTAACTCAGTGGTAGATCACTATATTCCCTTAGACAATAAGCCCTAAATTACTGAGTTCCACTCATGCTTCCTAGGGCAATTCATTTAAGCTTATTGATCCATAGTTCTTAATTTTTTAAAAAAAAAGTAGTATCAATAAAAATAAAGTTTTTATGAGTATTGAAGAAAACAGAGAGTTTAAAATGTTTTCATATTGTATAGAACATAAAACTATGCAAGAAATAATCATAATGATTATGATTATAAATAAGGTGTTAAGAAGATAATCTACTCTTCAAAGCCTAAATCCAAATCTCTCCTCTCATACTCCAAAAAAGTCCACAAAGGGAAAAAAAAGGTTCCCACCTAAAAAAAAAAAAAAATCAAAATGAACAAATAAAATCTCTAATCAAGGCCCATAGCATAACCAGGAGATAGAGATTATTCTAAATTTCAATCTGTAAATAGGATATAAAGACCAAAACTCAGCAGTCAGCTTCTGAGTCCTTCTGGAAGTAACAGAGTCAAGGGGGTACTCTGTGAAAAATACAACAAGGGAGGACCTCAAGGTGATAAAACACATAAAGTTACCTCAAAAATGGAAAAGCTCCATGTTAAATATAGAAAATCCGAAAACAGTTATGAGACCAGGTGGACAACAGTGAGTAGTGTCAGTGGATGACAGCAGCACTTCACGGAGACCCTCTCAGCTTCCTTTTGATGGCATTTTTATGGCTCTTACCTTTATTCTACTCCATCCAAAAGCCAACATCTATACTGTGCCTCTAGAGTCCTTCTATCAGACCTGTGAAGCCCTGTCCAACCGCAGGCAGAGAGCTAGAGGTGGTCCTTCACCAGGGATTAGAGTGTGGAATATGAAAGTCCAGCCTCACTGCTGGCAACCAAGACAATTCTATGGCTCAATGCAACTGTGCCAGATATCACAAGCTCATTTGTTACTTCTCTTCCTCCTTTTGCTTTTTAACTGCCTTGCCAGTTTCCTTTGGGAGCATTTTGATAATTTTTTTTTTCTGGAAAATTCAAGCCAAAAAAAGCTAGCCACTGGAGAACTGAAAGAAGGAGACCTGAAATTGCATGAATTCACAGGAGGAAGTAGTTCTTCTGAGGACAGATGAGAGCATGAAATGAAAGGTGTTCTTTGGAGGCTTGATGCTGAAGGTGAAGAAAGATGCCTGAAGAATAAGTTAGAGTCTTATAGAAACAATAAAAAATGATGACCCATGGACATACTAGCATGTCCGCCTACCCCGATAAATACAATCAATTTAACAAAATTATACATAACTATATCAATACCATTGACAGACTCGGTGTCAGCCCCTTCAGGATTATCCAAACTGCAGAAAGCTACTCCATCAAAGGTAATGTTCCTTCTTCTTTTAAAGATTTTATTTATTCATGAGAGATACAGAGGGAGAGAGACACAGGCAGAGGAGATAAGCAGGCTCCATGCAGGGAGCCTGACATGGGACTGGATCCAGGGTCTCCAGGATCACACCCTGGGCTGAAGGCAACACTAAACCACCCAGGCTGCTCGGTAATGTTCCTTCTTGAGGTGGCTCACATACAAGACTTTTTGGAGCAAGAGTGTGAAGACCTGGCCATCAGCCCTAAATGGGACAATTTTGAAAGGCCACTGTAGCTCCAGATCACTTCATGGGGACAGCCACAGCTGTACCCCTGCTCTACTTCTCCCTCTGCCACCCACTACTGCTTTTGCCCACTACCTGCCACAGGTGTTGATCTTAAGAGCACTCTTCAATGAAGGCCAAATTTTATTTCAGTCTGTTGCTAAGGCACCTAACCTGTGCCATAAACCAACCCAAATCCTTGGCATCTGTTACATACCTCTGTGATACAGGAGGGGAAAAAATCATTTATACAAATCTACTGTAAGAAGAAAACAGAATAAGATAGATTCTAGCTCATGAAAATTCTCCTACAAAACATGCATGAAGCAGAAGAAAATTATAACCAAAAAAGTCCTTGAACAATTATTTGCATATGATAAAATCCCTGTGTCAGAACAGCAAAAACAGAGGACAGAAGGGGAAAAAAAAGAAACATGCAAATTAAGAATTGTGTATAATGAAGGGAGAAATTTGAAATAACTCAAAAAATATCTTAGAAATAAAAATTACAAGGATCAGTGAAGAAAACCATTACAGTAATCAAGATAAAGAGAATGAAATAAGGGGATATAAAGAATAAGAAAATAAAGTAAGAAGTAAAAAGAATCAGTGTTTGATCTGAAGACAAAAACAGAAGCTATACTTCTGCATAGAATTCATTTAAAAAAAAAACAAAATGGGATCCCTGGGTGGCGCAGCGGTTTGGCGCCTGCCTTTGGCCCAGGGCGCGATCCTGGAGACCCAGGATCGAATCCCACGTCAGGCTCCCGGTGCATGGAGCCTGCTTCTCCCTCTGCCTGTGTCTCTGCCTCTCTCTCTCTCTCTCTGTGTGACTATCATAAATAAATAAAAAATTAAAAAAAAATAATAAAAAAAAACAAAATGAAGCAAACATCTATTTAAAATTATCTAAGATAATTTTCTAGAAATAAATGAAGATCTGAATTTCATGCTGCAAGATTCCATGGTCTATCTGAGGAAATTAACCTGGGATGGTCACTTCAGTAATATAGCCTACCATAGTAAAATGACTAGACTTTAATAAACAAGCAAGTGAGCAAAAATATCCCAAGAATTCTAGGAAAATAATAGCAAGGCATTTATTTAAGGAAAAAAAAAGGAATTAGAGGAGAAGGAGGAGGAAGAGAAAAAGGAAATCAACTTGACATCAGATGTTTTGAGAGCAATTTAGAACACAGGAAAGAGAAGTAGCACATCTACAGGAAACAGAAAAATGGAAGTGTGAACCAAGAATTTAATATTCAACAAAACTGTCCAAGTATCAAGACCTTAGAAAAAGAGCTTAAACATGCAATAACTCAGGGATTACTGCACTCTTGAATCTCCATTGCTAAAACTGTCTAGGACACAGGCTTTGCCACCCAAGGTTGGTGGGGAAAACTCTGGCAAAAGAACTAATAGGAAAGCAAGGCATTTACTGATTGGTAGATCTAGGCCTAAAACAAGGTGAGGACAGAATGAAAAATAATAATTAAATACTCTGCTCCAACTAAAAAATAATGAAAAACGAGTATACAGTTTAAGGAAAATGGAAAGTAGAGTAATCCCATTAATTGTACTATGCCTAACAGGTGGAGCAGAGAAATATCAGGTAAAACTGAAAAATAAAGAATAGGAAACTAATTTAGAAAGACTGGGAACTTGCATTATATAAGGCCTTAGTATAAAAGTGACACTAGCAGGTGCCTGGGTGGCCTAGTCCATTGAGCTGCGGACTCCGTTTCAGCTCAGGTTGTGATGGCAGGCCCATGAGACGGAGCCCATGTTGGGCTTCACGCTGGGCGTGGGAGTCTGCTTAGATTTCTCTTTCTCCCTCTCCTTCTGCCCCTCTCCCCACTCCTGTGCCACTCTCCAAATAAGTAAATCTTTAAGGTAACACTAAAATGATAAACATGAAATATTTCTGAATTAAAAAGAGAGACAAGAGACCAATATGGAGAAGTAGATGCAGAACATGTGCATATATAAAATATAAAATAATATGACTGATTTTAGACTAAAGACGTCAGTTATGTCATCAGTGTAAATTGGCTTTATTCTCCTGTTATAAGAGACTAAGCAGATTGGCAATAACAGTGAAGAGAAAGACCTACTGAGAAAACTCCATAGGAATATATATACACAAATAGTTGATATCTGAAATCAATAAAAGATGGACTTTTCAATAAATAGTACATGGACAACTGGGTAACCAACAAAGAATAGGTAATTTTTTTAAAGATTTTATTTATTTATTCATGAGAGACACACACACAGAGAGAGAGAGAGAGAGGCAGAGACACAGGCAGAGGGAAAAGCAGGCTCCATGCAGGGAGCCCGACGTCGGACTCAATCCCGGGACTCCAGGATCACGCCCTGGGCCAAGGGCAGGCACCAAACCACTGAGCCATCCAGGGATCCCGAGAATAGGTAAATTTGAATCCATACTTCAAGTCGGAATAAAGAAATGACCCAAAATAGATGAATAATCTAATTATAGAATGAAATACAACCCTTTTGAGCAGAATTAGTATGACTTTACTTTTGAAAGATGTGGTTTTACATATTCATTAAACAAAATTAAATTAGAGTAAAGGGGAATATAAGAAAACATCACCATTAACAGAACAACTTAATTGTATATAAAATTGAAAACCAAACAAAAAAAAAGTAGCTTTTTAACACAATGATCTGATTACAATTCAGTTGGATATTTTCTAACTACAAAAGGAACTCCAGGGACGCCTGGGTGGCTCAGCAGTTGAGCGTCTGCCGTCGGCTCGGGGCGTGATCCAAGGATCCGAGATGGGAGTCCCGCCTCGGGCTCCTGTCGGGAGCCTGCTTCTCCCTCTCCCTCTGCCTCTGTCTCTGTGTCTCTTAGGAATAAATAAATAAATCTTAAAAAAAAAAAAAAAAAAAAAAGGAACTCCAAAGGGGTTTTTTGTTTTGTTTTGTTTTGTTTTTTAGATTTTATTTATTCATTCATGAGAGACAAAGACAGAGGCAGAGACACAGGCAGAGGGAGAAGCAGACTCCCTCCGGGGAGCTCGATGCAGGATGCCCCATGCGGGACTCGATCCCAGGACACTGGGATCCCGCCCTGGGCTGAAGGCCGACAGTCAACCACTGAGCCACCCAGGTGCCCCAAAGGAATCTTGTACTAGATTTTAAATGCACTACTGCTAGCAATATTGGTTTCATAATTCTTAAAACTATGTTTATGTATTGAATATTATGATACAGAAAATTGGTAAATACGTTGATAAGTGTGGTAATCATGTCATTATTGTGGGAGAAATATGATATAAATGTAGACGGAGAAGAGGAATATTCCTGGATTGTTGAACTGGCTGTGAAGGTATCAGTACAAGGTTTAAATAGTTTTACTATTATTTTTCTAGCTCATGTCTATTGAAATGACCTAGAAGCAATGACAGCCAGGACCAATTAGCATATCTGGTGCCCAGATTTTGGGCTATCATATCATTCCCCAATAAAAGCAAGAAAGGTTCTTTAAAAAAATTACCTGTTCCAGACACATAGAGAATAAAATATGCATAGTGTGCCTGAAGTATCTTGTTATGCAGGAAAATAAGGAAATGCAAAAAAATTAAAACAGGCATTTCATAAGGATACAAGAACCAGCTTTATGGGGTTCCCACTGACAAATGTGGGAAAATTTGAAGATCTAAAAGAATAATGACAGTAATAATTATAATACATTTTTAGAGTGCATAATTATAATAAAAATTAAAAAAAGAAAATAAACTTGTTTTTCCAGAAGGATACCACATTATAAATGCACAATATCCAAGTAATAATTAGTTGAAACAAGGATCAGGAATAAATACTAGATCATTGAATAAACTGTGGTTGGGAAACTGGATAAGGAGACAGACTCAAAGTATCATCCTGTAGATGATTTATTACAAAAAAAAAATGATTCTTTTATCAATGAAGAGTCAACTGATCCAATTTAATGTTGCCAGTGATGGTGCAAACTCTCATTGTGTGAATCTGATCATGATGAAACAGATGAGGCCAGCTGCCCAACTACTGGCCTCAGTTCTCCAACTTATCAGTGCTATAATAGAAAAAGAATTATCCTACATTAAATATAGTTAAAGAAATATGAAAACAAATACAGTGTGTGATCTTTAATTGAATTCTGAATGAAAAATGCTATAAATCTTTTATTTGGAAATTGAGCAAACATGAATATCTCTTCAACATTAAATTCCTTGAATGTGGTTACTATACTGTGATTATATCAGAGAATATCCTTGCTCTTAAAAAATTCATACTAAGGTATTTAGGGGCAAAGTATCATTATGTCTCAAATTTATTCTCAAATGGTTCATCAGACAAAAATATTATTATTTTCCAGGAAGATTTTTTAAAACATGGCAAAATGTAGGTAATTGTGATAACAAAGTGTTCATGTATGTTCATTAAATTCTTAATTCAACTGTTTCCTTATGTTTGAAATTTTCAACATAAGTTGTAGGGGAAAGAAACATGTTTGAATTTTTACCAGAGCTGAAAAAAATATATCAAGACAATGTTTCTAGGCTGCTTAATATATTAAAACCAACTGGAAACTAGAATATATAATTTACGTATATAATTAAATTTTTCAAAATAATAGCTGTAAGATTCTTGATTGGTTATAAAGAAAAAAATTAGGAGAAATAATTTGGAAACTCATTAAAATCATGTCCTTTAAATGTAGGGAATTTATTTTTGAGTTTGCTTTTAAGAAATCACAACATAGAAGAAGATAAGCATAGGGGCACCTGGATAGCTCAGTCCATTAAGCGGCTGCCTTGGGCTCAAGTCATGATCCTGGAGCCCTGGGATCCAGGCTCAGATTGGCTCCCTGCTTCTCCCTCTCCCTCTCCTTCTGCCCTACACTCCCCACCCGCCCCCACCTCCAGCTCCTGCTCTCTCTCAAATAAATAAATAAAATCTTAAAAAAAAAAAAGGCAAGCATAGATGTAAATATCACTATATATTTTAAAGTTAACCGAAAACACAGGTTTCTGTCAAAAAAAAAAAATAGCCCTGGCAATGAAAACTACCTTGTATAACACTGAAAGCAAAGCATGGCTTTACTGGGGACTTTGCTTTCTTCACTTGCCGTCACTATCACCATGACAACCTCGATTACTTGGACTTGTCAGCTAATTGATACTCCATTGGGCTTTAACATTTTCTTCCATGTTCTGCTCCCAGAACATCACAAACTACTTTTGTTCTTAAAAGAGCACAGCACTAGAAGGCCTAGACTCTGCTCAAATTCAGGCTAAGCATCCTGTACACTAACAACTTTGGGTACGCTTCCCCAGTCTCAAGAGCTTATCCATTGAACTGCAGATCTATCTTTCATCAGTGTTTGAATAAAGAATACATCGGATACTGCCAGAAAAAGTGCTCACAATATCTATAAAATACATTCTCTTAATTTTATTGTGCATAAACACCCTCTCTGCTTCAAACTTCATTAGAAAAAATTACAAAATTCACTAATTCACTAAAGGGAGTGGTATTTCCCTTTTCATTCTTGATCATGGTTTCATACAATTTTTACGATAATATTTTCTAAATTGCTTCCAACTTCTAAATACCACTTATAAATGTGGACTATCCAAAAAATATGTTATTATTATTTTTCATATATTAAAATACTAGTAAATACCTAAATGTTTTGTACCTGCCACTTCCTATAAATTATTTTTTGTCCTACATCACCTTACTAAGATTATTAAAATTCCTACTAGGCTGTAAAGTCCAGGAGGTCAGAGGCCTTATCTTTCTTAGTCACCATTGAAAGTCTAGCAAGTAGCACAATTCAGGGTTGCCAGTTGTGAGGGCCTGCATCATAGCTCCTCCAAAAATGTCCATGTCCTAATTCCCATAACTGGTAAATATGTGAATTTATACAACAAAAGGAAACTTACGGATCAGATTAAGGATTTCGGAGTGGGGAGACAATCCTGGATTATCCCATTGGGTGCTATGTAACCACAAGGGTTCTTATAAAGAGGCAATGGAAAGGTCAACATAGAGATCTGGAGATGCTATACTGCTCTCTTTGGAGGAAGAAGCCAAGAGGAAAGCAGGTAGCCTCTTGAAGCTGGAAAAGACAGGAAATGGATTCTCCCCAAGAGATTCCAGAAAAAACAGCCGTACTAACACCTTAACTATAGTACAGTGAGACTGATCTTAAAGTTCTGACTTCCAGAACTCGAAGATAATCAATTTGTATTGTTCTAAGCCACTATAATTGTAGTAGCAATAACTAATGCATCAATCAATAATCTTTGGATTTTACTGTTGTAAATTCAAGTTTTGTACATTGAGGTGATTCGTATTAGATCATATGTAAGTACAACCAGGATACAAAAAGAAAATTTTCTGGGGTACCTGGGTGGCTCAGTCAGTTAAGCATCTGACTCATGACTCAGGTCATGATCTCAGGGTCCTAGGATCGAGCCCTGCAGTAGGCTCCATGATCAGTGGGGAGTCTGCTTGTCTCTCTCCCTCTGTCCCTCCCCCCAACTTGTTCTTGCTCTCACTCTATTTCTCAAATAAATAAATAAGAAATCTTAAAAAAACATTTAAAAATTCAAAATGAAAATTTTCTGACAGTACGCCCTATGCTATTTTTATCACATTTGCTAAATTACAGCAAGCACTCCCATAAGAAGTTGTATGTAAACCGTCCTATATGTTTAGTACTAAAACATTATTTCCTGATAATTTTATTCATTGTCAGTAAAATAGAGATCAGCAAAAAAATGAATTTTAGTACATTTCAATTATTAATATGCATTTCTGGGGTGACTGTGGTAAATCAAAATAGTACCTATAAAATGTACTGGTATCATTTTTCAAGTTTACTTGCTAATTCATGCAGAATGTTTTCAGAAAATCATCATTAAAATGATGGAATAAATGTTAAAACTGTTTTCATATATTCTATAGCCATTTTGAAATAAGTTTTACAACATCTCATTGATTATAATTTAGTATGAATTCAACTTTTCTTAATAATTTCAATAATGTAGTGCATCAATTTTTTATGCATTTAATGTTGCAATTAAATTGTATATTATTTCAACATCCACATCCTAAAAATGCAAAGATTTTTTAAAAGTGTGCTGTTTCTTTAGGGATGCCTGGGTGGCTCAGTGGTTGAGCGTCTGCCTTTGGCCCAGGGCATGATCCTGGAGTCCTGGGATCGAGTCCAACATCGGGCTCCCTGCATGGAGCCTGCTTCTTCTCCCTCTGCCTGTGTCTCTGCCTTTCTCTCTGTGTCTCTCATGAATAAATAAATAAATAAATCTTAAAAAAAAAAAAGTGTGCTGTTTATTGAGTTTTGACAAATGTACACTATTGTGGATTTATGACCACAATGAAAATACAGACTATTTACACCTCCCCAAAAAGTTCTCTTATGCTGCTTTCCAATGAAAACTGTTTTACCCCCCAGTCCCTAGCAACACTGATCTGTTTAGTGTCACCTAAGTTTGGATTTTCACAGAATTTTATATAAATGGTATTATACAGTACGCAGTCTTTTGTCTGGCTTCTTTCACTTAGCAAGAAGTTTTGAGATTCATCAATGCTCTTGTGTGCTTCAGTAGCTCATTCTTTTTATTTCTCAGTTGAATTCGATGGTATGAATATACCATGGTTTGTTCATCCATTCACTAGCTAATGGCCACTTGTGTACTCTGTAGTGTGGGGGCCACTGTAAATAAAACTGCTATGAACATTCACATACCTCTCTTTGTGTGAACATACATTTTCATTTCTCTTGGATAAATAGCTTAGGGTGGCATTGATAGGTCATATGGTAAGTATATGCTTAAGTTTATAAGAAACTCCAAAACTGCTTTCCAGATTGAAACATTTTGTATTTCTATGTGTAATATAGGAGAATTATAGTTTCTCCCTATCTTAGCAACACTTGGAATTGTCAGGGTTTTTAATATTAGCCATTCTTATGAGTTATCTCCATTTTCTCAATGAAAAAGACTTCCTAAATTTAAAAAAAGTTTTGAAATCTAATTTTCCTGTATCTTTCATGTATATTATCATAGCTCTCAGATCCTGATTTCCTAACTAAAGCCTCTGGACCGTCTTGAAATGGACTTCATTTAATCGTATTTTTCAGTTGAGAAAGCTACCGACTTCCTGGTCCTTTTTATGTTAGGAAATTTTGGATTTGTGTTTTGAGAAAAACATTGTATTTCATTGGAAAATTAGGCACTACCTAGAATACATTCCAGGGTATCTGATTCCGGTTTTACAACATTGAGCTATTTTATAACTCTTTAAGCTGTGGCTAACGTATAGATCTGCAAATTCTATCCCAACTGGTAAAAGTGTATTTGACTTCACTCTTCACTGTAGGAAAAAAACAAAAAACAAAAAACAAAACAAAACAAAAAAAGCTTTGCTTCCATTTGAACACTCATTTCAATATTCTTGATGTATATCTTTAAACTGGTTAGAAAATCTATCTGGTCACTTTCTAGATAAATAAATAGAATAAAATTTTACACAAGTGTTTTTTATATCTGCATGAGGCTTATAACTTTACCTCATTGTTTTTGAAAGTTATCTTTGACACTGTCCTAGATATTTTGAATTTTTAGATGTACAAACTCTGAAATCTATTATTCTCTATAAGCAATGCCTTTTTTGTTTTAGCAGCCAATAAACTTGGGTGACTTCAAAGTAAAAATTATTTGGGGGGCAGTAGTTCTACTCTTGGTTCAGATCTCTTGTCTTTTGATTTTCTCTGAGTCTGCTCCTCTCAAGGATGCTTTAGGGATCAGCCAAAGGAGTCTAAGACTCCTTCTCTGGCCTTTCCAGAACAAATACAAGATGTTGTCATAGGTATCTTGACCTATCTTCAACGTGGCTGAATTAGCAACTCCTAATGTGGTTCTTGAGGCCAGAAAGATTCTGGTCTTTCCACCACACCCCTCCCCACCTACACGTGAGCTCACTGCTCCTGAGGTAAGAACGATGGAGATCTAATACCATGCAGCTCCTCTCCAAATAAGTATTCCATGCCTGCCTGCTCTTCATTCCCCAGTGGCTTCAGGCAGCTGCTTATTATACTGTATCCAAATTTTGTCATTGCTCTCTGTGGCAATAGCAGTCCACTTGGACCTGACTCAGTCACTGTGGGAAGTGCAATTCTGAATATACTAAGGTTTTGAACAAATGTGGATTTGTTACACAAATGAACACTGTGCTTAACAATGTACCAACATGGTGGAGTCCCGGAGGCTTCATAATATTGGATAGATACACATATGAGTGGAACATATACATTTAATAGGTGATCTATTTTCCCCACTTTATAGATATAGTCTAAGATTTGGATAAGAGTGTAATCTCTATAATATATAAATTAACTATTTTCATATTTCTTGGAATTGACAGTAGTATATAGTGTCTTAAGAAATAAAATGGACAAAAATTTGAACTTTCTTTTTTAAGCTGCACACTCTATTATGTCTTATTAAAGGAAGAACGAGAATAAACTTAACACGATGAGCACTAAGTAATGTATGGAAGTGTCAAATCACTATACTGTATACCTGAAACTAATATAACAACATATGTTAACTATACTGGAGTTAAAATAAACTTAATACAATTTTTTAAAAAAGAAAGAGGAAGGAAGGAAAGGAAGGAGAGGGGGAATAGGAAGGGAGGAAGGAAGAGAAAGAAAGGAAACAAGCCAGAGATAACAGTGATTAAGAATAGTTGCAAATGAAAACTCCAATATAAAAGTAGAATCGAATTTTCATGAGCTGCTCATCTATCTTAATATGCTTTTGTTATTACCCTTTCCAAAATGCTCATCTTTATTTGTGAGTAGATCTTATATTACCCTTTCCTATAATGGCCTTGCATTTGTCCCCTCTGTGGGATGCTGCTCTCATAACTCTCAACTCCTCAGTTCCATGATGTAACAAAACAGTCTGTTGCTATGGCAATGATCAGCATCTTGCAGCATGAGCCACTGTGATTACAGGTCTCTAGTGCTAGACTCTTCTTCTTTCAATCAATTTGTAGAGATCGCTTTTGTTCTTCCACACACTCCAAATTCAGTTCTTAATGTGCTTTGATTAATGTTTCAAAGTTTAACCAGTGTAGTGATGTGTTAAGTGGCAGTGCTTTATCTGCATTTTCCTATAAATGCATTATTCAGCCCATATTTCACTGAATCACAGTAAATTAGGTGTATCTGACATTTAAAAATACACAAATCAGCCTTAAAATAGCAAATATATGTATTTTATAATTTATTTACATGAGATCTAGGTACTAGGACTCAAATCTTTAACATATAAATAAATTACAAGGGAAAACTTTTTATTTCAATGTCTTGATTATTAAACATGGGTTATGAATCTAAATTATTGTATGCTAGAGGATAGGAAGACTGTTTCTACCACATAGAGTAAGTCATCCTAAGCATGATACCACAGAAATATTACCCTGTGTTTATCAGATAAATTTTAGTCAAACACCTAGCTTGCAAGGTTAAATGGGTATATAAAATTAAAGGCATAAATTCTGCCCAAATTTTACCCTCACTGCTAAGTACGTCCATAAATAAAAGGCCCCTTCTCTTGAGTGTGTATATATACATATTTTTGTAATGTAAAGAACTGTGTGCATTTTTCTCATTCCAGTTAGATCACAACTGAAAGTCCAAATAACAATGAATTTTTATTTCATAAAAATAATAAAAATGCATGGCAAATTATATTGAAAGTAAATTATCATATAATAAACATACTATGAATTTTCTAATTAGTTAAATTTTGTTTTTTATTTCATATAATATTTAAATCAGTGTTTTTGCAACAAGGCAAATAACCTATGAAATGCAATTTTGTTAACGTCTACCATATACATCAGAAGCCTTACTTTCCAAATTTGAAGAATAAATTAATAACCACTGATGTGAAATATCTCCCAAGTGCCCATAACTGTCCTACCTCTGATTCAATCTTGCATCCAATTAAATGTCTCCTGGTAATTTGGATTGCCTTAAAAGCCTATACTTTATTACGCTAGATCAAATTCTTTCCTCTCTCAGAAGAACAAAGATATTCAAGCTTAAATGCCATTTAAAATTCACTAGATAAGAAAACCAATTTTGTGGAATGTCACCCAGTACTACATTTGTATTTCCTTATATAATTAATAACATATAAATATAAAAGTTATATAGTTTCAAAAATTATGGGTATTATAAATTAATCTATACCAATTTATCAACTCCTAAATTTATTCATTATCAAGTAAATCTAAAGGACTAAACTCTATTTGGAAAGAAAGAGAATAAATTTTAGAGAGTGAAAAATGTACTCATAGATGACCCTATGCTACCAAGTAATGTGCTTTTTAAGTAAAAGAGTATTGGTTATCACAACTTTATAAGTTTACATTAAAAATATGTATCTGGCATACATATCTCTCTTTTTCATACCTGTTCTTAAATCTTATTGATATCTAGTACTCTATCCCATACACCCAGTGTAATTCAGTCTTTCAAGCTGCACTGTTTTCAAAACTCACTCTCTGAAAAGAATTTGTCAGGCTACTTTAACCCCAAAAGTGAACTATTAATAATCTTAATCATTAGCATGACATTTCTCTAGGAAAAGCTGATCTTACTTGACAGTTAAGAGTTTCTAACTGAGTCTGCCCATACTTGAGTCAGCAAGGTGAGGTGGGTCAATTTCATGGCATTCATGTTTACACCTTTGAATAAATCTCTACCTCTGGTGAGGCAAATGCCAAAATCAACCTTCTGGGTAGCAGCAGTGTGCAATAGTAATTGTTGTGTATAATGATGTTATATTAAAAGATCTTACAGGACCTGAATGAATCAAACAGAGATGACATTATGTCCCTCTGGTTCTAGCAGTTTACTACATGTACCTACAAAAACATATTTTAGAACAAGGTCGCATGTATTTCAATGCCAAAACACTGACAATGATTTTAAGTGAAGCAAGAGCTTTAAACAATAGAGATAAAACCTAAAGAGAAAGTTGGAATTTTAAAATGAGGTAGTTTTAGATTAATTCAAATGCATTCATGTGGAGAATGAAAGTGCAATTTTCAAAGACAGCTACCATGAGGCATAACTTGAAGTTAGTGACGATGGGGTAAGCCAAATAACTCAATGTGCCAACTAACTGTATTCAATTATGCAAATTAAATTTAAAATAGCTATCTTGTTTAATGATCTTTCTTTTGAGTAAAACTAATCTATAAATTAGAAAACATTTTTGTAGGAATTAGCTATATATTTTTAATTACTACTTTATCATTCACATAGGAACAAATGCTATAGTTTAAAATGTATTGCAAATTTAAATAAAAACTGTATCTTATCTATATTATATTTCTATTTTTCAAACCTGAAATGTTATTAAGCAAAATTTCTAAAGCAAATGTTTAGCTTTCTTACAACTGGCTTCTACCTGTTACCTATGTGACTGAATTTATATAAATACTAAATATTATAGCACACTTATTAGAAACCCACAAGCCAACAAATTCTGGTCACTTTATTTAAATTTTGAAATTGCAGATAAAAGATTAAATTTTTCCCATGTTTTTCTTCTAAATATTATTTTTAGAACAACTGAATATGGATAGGTTTAGAACAGTATGAGTTGATTACACTTTGCTATTACCTTGAGTGAAAATTATTAATTACTCATTTTTATTTTTAATATATCTGAGCCAATATTTTATACCATTGATCTGTACCATTATCGCACCCCTACTATCTAGATTTCTAAAACTGGCTATGAAAAACACTGCAGTAAGGTAAGGAAAGAAAATATTAGAACATCTGTTTATGATTATCTCATTCTCTAGAAATTTCTCATCCTGCATTTTATATAGAAGTGTGAATATGTGTTATTTAAATCACATATGACTGTAATAGTACACATAAAGAAATTATAAATAGATAAGTTATACTTCTTATTTTTAAAAGCCATTATTGAGAGAAGGGTACTTTCAAAGAGTCCAAAGACATCATGCAGTAAACTGTTCTAAGGTAGAATTAAGAATTGAAATATAAGTCCTATTTTGTATCATGTTAGCTTTTCAATGTTCAGCATTTTTTCTATGTAATAGACTTAACACTGGATACAACAATAAATTTTGACAGAAAGCTAGGAAAACTTCACATGTAAATCACCTATTTAACTTTAAAATGGACCCTAAAAACTGAAAAAATGAGCCTTGAGAGTATAGACTTGAGAACACAAGACATTATATAAATTCAGGTTATGTTAAATAAAAGAATTAAACAAAGATATGGAGTATAATATTAGAAGTCCAGTTCACAAGAAGAAATGCTTCTTTGGAAGTGCATCCAAAAGCAAATATCCCTTGGTTGGCAGAACTTAACTATTCAAGAGGAAATTCTATGAATATGAATATTTGTGATTGTACAGTACATAATCTAATAACTCCTAAAACAAGATTACAACCTGCTTTCGGAAAGGATTAATTTATCTAATCAAGATTGGTTAATGCTTTTATTAGAGCTTGTAGTCACTGTATTAATTCAAAATATATGTCGACCAAGGAGATTAATCTATTGGCTACAAAGTGTTTTTAATTCTCTTCATTCAACTTGAGCTGATTTGTCCCTTAAATGATAATACTTAATTTGATCCCCATAAAGCCATTTTTCCCTTTGAGAGTCAGAGGTGCCTCTTTGAAAGCTTAGAGGTATTGCATGGCATTCTAATTCACTTCACATAGCAATGACATTCCCAACATATTTGAGCACACCATGGAGTTTGGAGGTTGGGCAGCTGTCATCTTAACTCCTTTGATCAAAATTACTAATCCCAACATCTATAAATCTGTGCATAAATTTGAAAATCCCTTAAAATGTTTTTTTCCTGACTATGGGCATTGTCACAAAGAAGCTTATGGGTAAATTTTACATCTGACAGTATTTGAGATATAATTGCCAGCATCACATTTCTCTGTATTTCATGAAGTTCAAATGCAACATTATTCAAATAAATTAATAAGGACAAATGTAATAGCATATTTGATTCAATGCACTATGACATTTATTTAGTGTAAATTTTAATAACATGAAAAACATGCATGACTTTTGCAATTTTTCTGCTTAAAACTTTTATCTTGAATGGTTCATTGGATTGAAGATCTGCAAAGGACTGAACCATAGTATGTACAATAGCATGGCGCATAGGCTCTAAGCCCTCAAAGGCCCTCATTTCTTGGTATTTGTGCCTTGTGTATTCCTCTCCCCTTGACTATAGACAGAACCTGTGACTCCTTCCTAAGAAATAAAATATAGCAAAGTTAGGAGACCTTGTTTCCATGATTACAATCTATAGTGTTGTAACTTCTGTACTGATAGCCTATTCTCACCCTTGCTGCCTTAGACATAGGAAGTTTTCATGTTGGAAAGCCCCTTTCGTTCAAAAAAACCTAGAGCAGCCTCAGGTCAATAACCATGTAGAAACTCTGGCCCTCAACCTAACAGCCCAAAAGAAGATGAAATCCACCAACACCGTGTGAACTGGGAAAAAGATCCTGCCCTAATCAGGTCTTCAAATTATATTCCTGACAGTCGTTGACACCATGATGCCAACTCACAAGACACCCAAAACATTGGGCAAAGCTAAGCCATGCCTGGACTTTGACCCATAACTATCTGTAGTTTTAAGTCAGTAGGTTTGTAGTAATTTGTTATTCACAATAGATAACTAATGCAAAAAGAGAGCTCATTTTATTCTAGTTACAAAACTGTATTTGTCATTTCAGTAGTTGAAGGATTAATGGAGACTCAGTGTAAGATTTCCAAGAATGAAAGGCTTACCAAACAAAAATAAAGTCAGCATTCTCTCAAGGTCCTAGGTTTGGTGTGTTTTCTTGCTCACTGAACTATCCAATATTTTCCTAAGGACCCACTGTTTAATGTGAAGTGAATTATTAATATGCATTAGGAGTTGGCAAAAGAATTTAATGGGTATAATTAATTCTGTATCTATAAATAATGACATGAAAGAAAGCAAAGGTTCTACTACTATATACTGCCTATTATTTCTTTCCAAAAATTAACCATGTGACTATGATTGTGCTAATTATTTCATCAATATTTCTATTAGCTGCTTAAGCAATATACTACTTCATGGGTTCAGCATATAGTTGCAATTTGAAAAGTATGTTGAGATATATAAATGGGTACAATGACTACACGTACACATGAATGCACGTTCACTCTTAAGAAAAATTTTATATGGTGAGCCTTGCAGATTTCCTGTTGGATGCCTCAAATTCAGATGTCAGTATTATTTCCCTTTTACTATCCCTAACTGTAATATGTCTTCATAATGAAAAGCAATACAACTGTTCTATCTTTAAGAAAAGCTTTATTAAATCTAGTTGTTAAAGGTTATAAAGAAATAATATCATGCTGATTCTTTTTAATTGTAGGGTAAATTTTCAAGAAACTCCATTTTATTTGGAAATAGAAATATCCAAAGATAAGTTGTTCCTTTTCTTAAAAGAAAAATCATTATCAACTGTTGGAACTTGATAAAAAATAGAAAAAGGGAAGCAAAAAATAAACTCTGGTTTGCTGATTTGAGCAAATAACAAGTCAAAATGCATCTAAAAGAAAAAAGAATCTTTTTGTTGTTTAAAATAAAAGCGGAAAGTGAAGGAGGCAAGTGAAGACATTTTTATGAGGAATAAATATGCATCTGATAGCTCAAAAAGGTGAAAATGAAAATGCAATCAGTTCTCTAATGAATTAATAGGTACAGCTGGGACTCTCATGTTACTTTATATGAAATAGCTAATGAGCAGAAAAGAAGTTGCCAAAAACAGGGCAGTCAGCACATTCCAGAAACTCACTTGCCTTTTAAAAGGCATTATAAATAGCACATGGCTGTTTCTTCAAAATCAACATATTTTCCTTTTCCTTCTACATTTAGAAGAAATTGTTAAGTTTTTTTTTTTCTATCTAGAGAAGTAATGGTAACAGAAAAGCTTAAAGCTACAGATTTTATACATCATATTTGCACTTTTTTTTTTACTTTTCTTAATTTGCATTGCTCCTAATATGAAATTTAAAACTAGTTTCTCTTAGAGAGATCTTTTGTCCATCCCAGGAGAATGAAGCTTCTAAGACCCACTTCATTAATACATGTGAGAGTCACACTCAGATGTCAGCAGGACCTGATAAATAATTTAAGAAACCAGAGTTCATTATCTGGCACATACTGAGTAGCTTCCCCATCGAAAGAGAACTCTTCTTGGCTTTAGGATTGTTTGTAGATATGTGAAAATAAAGACATGATATTGCTTGATTATTGAGTTTTCAAAGTGTTATCCAACTGTTCACATGGAACCTTCTGATTTTTAAATGTTGACACCTAAGTCAAACAATTTCAAATATTAGGAAGCCTTAAAAAAATGTGTTGTTGCAGATCTCTTGAATTAGTTGTAAGGTTAGTAGGATGGTACTTCTCTAGTGGCATATCCTGAGCTAATCTCCTGGTTCCTTAGTTGAGTGACTCGTTAAGTGAGGGAGTCATAACCATGACTAGACCAAACACACTCTCTGCTGTGAATTTAAAATAAAATAAGAGATATTCATTTGAGGGTGGGTAGGTAACAAATCATCTTATAAGGTGACAACAAAAATAGTAAGACTCAATAACTCTAGCGGAGCATTGATTTATGATCTTCTTTAAATTTTTAGGTGACTCCAGTAGTTCTTCTGACAAATATATTTTCATTACTTTCCCCCTTGGATAGCCAGAGTTGAGTTTGTTACTCAGCGGGAAAAAAACCAAAATAAAACACATTAGACCAACAAGAAAACCTTAGTTAAGATGGGAATCAATCATCTTCTTTTTATCCAACTCCTTTCCTCTATTTAAATGGTTTTCAACTGGGTTTCTAGGGATCCTTAGATGGGAGGATCAATGTTTTTGGTTGTCAATGTAATTAGGGGAGGCAGGTGCCATTTATATTCAGTGTTTTAGGGGGTGGGGTTTGCAGATGGCCCAGAAATGATAAATATCCTACAATTAGAGGCACAGTTCTATACATAAAGATTCATATCTTTCAAACACCAAAAGAAATTCCACTTCAATTGTTTCTAAAAGATTCCAAGAGGTGTGCCTTGATGCGCCTAAACTCAATCATCTTCTATTTCAACTAAAGGTGTCAGCTTGAAGCTTTTCATATGTCTTCACAAACTTTCTCTTGTTTTTGAGTGTTTATAACATGCAATAAATTATATTAAATAGCCTGGAATAATTTCCTTAAAAAAATAAAACACAGACAGCCTCAAGAATCTTACACCCAGAGTTTATACTGTCTCACTTATTTGTGTGCCAGCTCACACAGAATGAAATCCTCTATATCACTGCTTTCTTTCTTATGTCATCACTAGAAAGAACTATGAAACTTTTTCACTGTTAAATACCATTTATTTCTGAAATCCTCACTAAAAGAAAATCAAAATTTCCCCCAAATGGCTTCCACTTGTTATTTAAGTAGGTAGTTAATAATTTTATTGCTAAAATAGCATAAGTCTATTAGAGAAAGTATTTAATACATGCATATATAGATGTGTATATATGCTTAAGCAATATACTACTTCATAGGTTCAGCATATAGTTGCAACTTGAAAAGTATGTTGAGATATATAAATGGGTACAATGACTATGCACGTTCACTCTTAAGAAAAATTTTATATGGTGAGCCTTGCAGATTTCCTGTTGGATGCCTCAAATTCAGATGTCAGTATTACTTCCCTTTTACTATCCCTAACTGTAATATGTCTTCATAATGAAAAGCAATACAACTGTTCTATCTTTAAGAAAAGCTTTATTAAATCTAGTTGTTAAAGGTTGGAAAGAAATAATATCATATATATATATCATATGCATATATATATGTATATATATACTTTATGGTTCAGAGTTTGTTGGAAACCTTGAAGAGTGTGCAGAATTTGTGAGAAGTGTGTTGTAGATGTTTAGTAGTTTGCATTGTTTGAACTTATTAATAAAGCTAAGTAAAATAAGAATCTTTTGGTCTTCTTTATTATTCAAATTAAGCTACTTTCTTCAAATCTACTAATCCCTTCCAAGCCTGTAGCAGGCCTGGTGAACATGTTTATTGAACATCTGCCATATGCCTGAAAAAACCTTTGAATTGCAGGAGATTTTGGTCATCAATAGAAACATATTGCTATGATAATCACAAATGCACTGATGATGGAATATTTTTAATATTGTTGTAGGAGGTGGGGAAAATATTCTAGAAGAGCAGACCTTGATGTTATCAAATATTTTTGTAATTTTGGAGGGCACCTGGGTGGCTCAGTTGGTTAAGTGTCTGCCTTCAGCTCAGGTCAGGAGATCCCAGGGTCCTGGGATGGAGCATCAGGCTCCCTGCTCAGTGGGAAGTCTGCTTCTCCCTCTAGGTCTACCCCTCCCCCTGTTCATGTCCACTCTCTCTCAAATAAAATAAATAAAATATTTTTAAAATATATATTTTGTAACTTTTTCTGTCCTTTTTTATTACCATTGTATCTTGAATACTTGTTTATTTACAAAATTGTAACTTTCCTAGATTATGAGCTGGCCAGAGCAATCAGCTTATATCTCGGTGTCTGGGCAATTTGCCTAGCACATAGTAAATACCTAATAAATGCCTATGAATGAACATATGGAAAAAAATTCTAAATTATTGTTTCAATCAACTTTCTTTATAATTCAATGAGTTCTCAAGATTTTTTTCTTACTAACTTTAAATTCTATTTAGTTAATATACAGTGCAATATTGATTTCAGGGGTAAAATTCAGTGATTCATCACTTACATAGAATACCCAGTGCTCATTATATCAGGTGCCCTCCTTAAAACCCTTTACCTATCTAACCCATCTCCCACTTCCCTGAATCACCCCTTGGTTTGTTCTCTGTCTTTAAGAGTCTCCTGTGGTTTGTTTCCCTCTCTCTTTTTTCTCCCCTCCCCCCCATATATTCATTTGCCTTGTTTCTTAAATTCCACATGTGATGAAATCATATGGTAGTTGTCTTTCTCTGACAGGCCTATTGCATTTAGCATAATAGTTTCTAGCTCCATCCACATCATTGCAGACTGCAAGATTTCATTCTTTTGAGGTCTGAGCAATATTCTTTTATATATACAGGTATATATATATACCTGTGTGTATATATATATATACACCTTTATATATATATATATATATATATATATATATATATATATATATATATATATATATCTTCTTTATCCATTCATCAATCAGTGGACATGTGGGCTCTCTCCATAGTTTGGCTATTGTTGATAATGCTACATTAAACATCAGGATGCATGCACCCCTTCAAATCTGTATTTTGTATCCTTTGGATAAATACCTAATAGTGCAATTACTGGACCATTGGGTAATTCTATTTTTAACTTTTTTAGGAATCTCCATACTGTTCTCCAAAATGACTACACTAGTTTGCATTCCCACCAACAGTGCAAGAGGGTTTCCTTTCTCCTCATTCTTGTCAACATTTGTTGTTTCCTGTGTCTCTGATTTTAGCCATTCTGACAGGTGTGAAGTGGTATCGCATTATGGTTTTGGTTTACATTTCTCTGATAATGAATGATGTTGAGCATCTTTTCTTGTGTCTGTTGGCCATCGGGATGTCTTCTTTGGAAAAGTGTATTCATGTCTGCTGCTTGTTTCTTAATCAGGTTATTTGCTTTTTGGGTGTTGAGTTTTACAAGTTCTTTATAGATTTTGGATACTAACCCTTTATCAGATATGTCATTTGCAAATATCTTCTCCCATTCCAAAGCCTGCCTTTTAGTTTTGTTGATTGTTTTATCTTGATGATGACTTCCCAAGATCTTCTAATGCATTTGGAGCACTAGATAGAGGACCATGGCTGGCAATTGTATCTTTCACAAAAAGAGATAAGAGAAGGGAAGGGAAGAGAAAGAAAAGAGGAGAAAGAGAGAGCAAAATTTGACTTCCTATTTTTTAATTAGTTAATTAAGTAATTGGAGTAGTACCCTAAGACTGTGCTTAGGGCACTTGTGACATCTCATCTTAGTAAAATTGACAGCCAGAACTGTGTTGTGATGAATGCACAAAGGGAAAATCATTTCTTAAAGACAGGATGGTTTGTTGCAGAACTAGATGTGAAATTCTTTTAAAAATTCTAAAAATTATAAGTGATAACCTGAGGTAAGCCCAGAATTGTGTGAGCACAGTTTACATGAGATTCCTACACTTTCAAACAGAATCAAAAACATGATGTGCCCACTTGGGATATGGGCTACCTGTTGTTACCAAAGAATATCTGTAATGGAAAGCATTACTATTCAGAGGAAAGCAGCAGGTAGTTTGGACACAGATAAATTGGACTGTATCCGACTTTGTTACTTATACAGAAAACCTTGTCAATATTGTAGAGCTTCAGTTTCTACATTTTTAAATATACTGATGTTTATAATGTCTCTCTCAAGTGATTTCTAGCTATATATACAGCAATTTTTTATTCCACAAAACTGTCAAGGACCACTCTGATGAGTATTATAAGAGATACAGGGATGAAACATAACCAGTTGTGGCCTTCAGGAACCCTAAGAATTTGAGATGAGAACCAATTATATCACATATAACTTAGAGAGAAGGTGAGCCATGATGAGTGCAATGCTATGGCACAGAACGCTGTTGGAGAGTGAGATTACTCTAAATCAGTTGAATCTCCAAAGGTTTTTCTGAGAATATGTAGGGCATAGATAGCCTAAAACTTTGCATCTTATATTAGGTTTCCCTAGCCAGTGCAATCACTAGGGAAATTTCCCCCTCTTACTTTATTGTTTCATGGATAGTGGACTTAACTCATTTATTGGATAAAAAAAAATACTGAAGTTAGTGACTTCATCACAGTTCAAGGCTAGTGTTGATTTACACATGGTGTCATAAGTAGGGAGGAAACAAACAAATTGATTTAGAATAAAAAGACCAGATACGTGTAATCTTGCTCACTCTTAGGAGTTTTTTTTAACATACTCATCTCACTAATTCCAACAGTTGGTATGAAGAGTTAACAAGGTAGTATCTATCTTAACTCTTAACTGTCAAATACCATAAAAATGGAAGTTATTTTTTTTATAAGTAGAACTCGACTAGTAACCATTGACTGATTAAAACTTGTAATTTTACTGCTTAGAAATGATTTTCCATTCTCTAAGTGAATCACTGTGATGTTTCATTGAGGGCATCTGAATGAATTCTTAACTCCCTGTTTAAAATTAGTCAACCATACAACTGATATTTCCAAACAATTCCTAGAATTTATTGGACATAATAATATTCTCATAGTAGTGTTGATATTATCTCAATTTTTGCTGTAGTAAAATGATGCAAAACTTTGGTAGAATAAGAATGGCAATCATATTTTAAACTCTGCAGGAAACTAAGTTGAAAATTTTGAGAATACAAGTTTCTACACTATCAAAGTAAATTGTGTTTCCGATTTTAGGCCAATAGTCTTGCAAATAATCAGAACTACAATTTTTTCTTATCATCTTTTTATTTTCCTTAAGAAGTCCTGCACCTGCTAGCTCCTTAGTTAGAAAATTTAGAATATATACTTTTTTTAAATAACCTAACTTCCTAATCGAATTTTCTTTGAATCACATTTTTACTTTATTTAGAAAAAGACAAAGTCTACATGAACAGGTGCACTTGGAATCTAGGCTTATCATTACTAGATTACCTGAGAAATGTACACAATTACTCTGATTTCAATTGTTTTATTTTGAAAATGAAGCACAGCCATTTTTGTAGGAAAATTTCTAAAGTCAATGAGACTATATTTTAAACCATATTTTAAGTATTTATTAAAAGGTTTTATTTATATTTGGGACATCAAATTTCCAAACTCTTTACAAATTTGCATTCACATACAATTTCATATTAATACAGTCCAAGAAAACTACTTATGCCTGTATTTCAATTTGCAGTTTATGAAATGTTTCTTCATTAAAATAAGACCTACCACAAAAGCCATATTTAAAAACAATAAAATCAGGTTTCCAAGTGTATTTTTGAATGCCCAACTTTGTGCCAAATTGAGCCTCTGCTAACTCATGACTGTTAATTTAAAAATAATTCATATTTTGCACTATTTCAAACTAGTTTCACAAGTAAGTTCAACTTTTAAATCTCAGAGGAAGTACCAAGTGTCTTCTAAACAAGAAAGAAGTAAAAGCTTCCATCAGTAATGCAGAGACCCTAGCTGTCTTCCCAATTCTAACTGTCTCAAGCCTACCTTCCACTCTGACTCAGTCAGCTGGCAACCTTGAAGTGGCAGTCACCCATCCTCTCCCAGAAAACTCCTTTCCTGATAAACATGAGCTGGATGAACTAGACGATCTCTGCATTTTGACAGAGCTCAAAAAACTCATGTCTTTAACTAACAAAGAGGGAATGATAACAAGGAAATATGTCTTTGTGTATCAGTTATAAATCAGGAGTAACAATTCCCAAACATTCAAAATAAATTAATAGAAAAATAATCAGTTAATTTTTGGAAGCCAATATTACACAGATAATTTTAAAAATCAGAACCAGTAATATTCCCTTGAAAATACCATCAATCATTTTAATTTAAAATAATTTCAATTTAAAATAAATCAATCTTGCTTTTTTTTTTTTTTTTGAAATCTTCCACAAGATGTGAAGGATTGGAATTCAATTAATCTGTGCCTAGTCAAATTTTTTACATCTTTCAGAGCTTCTATAAAATCAGTGGTTTCCCACGTAAAATTCTACTATACATGTCATCATTCTACTATCATGCCAATTCATGGCATACTTCCTTGTATTTTTCTCTGACAGTATTCTTTAAATATTATGATGATAATAGAAACCACTGAGATTGTTGTGCCCAAGATCGCGAATCCGAGAAACCACCAAGGAGCAGACACCGACACACTTAGGAAAACTTTGCTGAATAAAGAAGATGCAATGAATTTCATATGCAAGTACATTGTAATATCCATTTAAAAGTAAAAATCCATTTAATAGTAAATCAGTGCTATCAGGTATGAACATAAAGATATCAATTCACCTTCTAGAATGAAAAGGAAATGTAGTGTTTCCTTTGAACTCCTTACTTGATAAAACAAGATTTTCTTCCTCCACCCTCTTCATCGAAGAACACATTATTGGAATATAATCCCTGTCAAATTTACCTCTACCAAGTGAACTTAAGCCTCTAATAGGCATAAAGTAAGTTGTAAATGACAATCCTTACATAGGCATAGGATTTTTGCAGGTTGGAAAAGGTTTCCTAAATTTGAAAATTTTATGATCTGTTTCAGGTATTTGCTGATTTCTATTATCTGGAATGTGATAGAATATTTCGTATTTTAGAGAAAAAAATGTGGACAACTCGTGAGCCCTGAGTGAAAGTTTTCTAATAACACAAAAACATATGCAAAGGAGTCTGACTCTCAAGGCAACTGGCTTTCAAAGAGTGAAAGCAGTATTTACATTTCAGACTATTGTATAGTCAACAATTATTTCATTGAGATAAACTTCAGTCAATTTTAATGTAAGATGCTTCTGTCTACTTCTGGCCAATTTCAAAATTCAGGGCTTTGGGAATGCTCTAATTTTCCTGGCCTTCAAGAAGTTCCTAGATTTGATTGTCTATATCATATAAATTCATATATATATTTATAAATATAATACATGTATTAAGTGTATATATGTACTTAATATATGTATATATGCATATATAAATGCATATGTAAATACATATATTATATGTGTTGTGCCCAAGATTGCGAATCCGAGAAACCACCGAGAAGCCGACACCGATGCAAACACACGAGGCTTTATTTACAAGCTCGAGCTTGTGTCCAAGTACACCCGACACAGCGGAGCAAGGCCTTGGACCCCGAAGTGGGTTTTAGCTTAGTTTTAAGGGCTTGTCTCGGGGACCTCCAGAAGGGCTAGAACAATTCCTCAAGTTCTGTTTACATTTTGAATTGGGGCCTTCAAGGGCATTGAGCTCTGTTCTCATTCAATAGGGGCTTCCTGCCCTTGGCCTGGACTCTATTCTTATGCTAATGTGGGGCTTTCTAGGACATTAAGCTGTAAACTTTTGTGTTTTTCCTGTAACTGAAGTAATGGAAATTTCAGCTCTTCTTCGCAGGGGCCTGGGATGGCTGTACGTGTGCTAACGCTGAACTTAAAGTGGAATGGCCTTAATTTTCTCAGCCTCAACATTTCCCCCTCTCAGAGGAACTTAAGGAAGGACCCAATTATGGGTCCAGGTTGCTCTCAGAGTGAGCCAGGGGGAATGATTAAACCAGGATTCTCACCAACCTTGTTGCTGTTCTCGCTCCCATTTACATTTCAGCAAAGAAGCAACATCCTAAGTTTGAGGCAGCACATAACTCCCCCCCACCCTTTGTTGTAAGAAGACTAAGTCTAATCCCCTTCTATTTTGAAGGACAACCTCAGACTAGGGAGTCTTGGAGGTGGGAAATAAGTGAGAATGGCGCAGTCTTAGCTTTAGAGGATTGTCCTTGTCAGGTTGGCTTTTCCATTCTGGAACAAAGTCCTTGAGAATGGCGTGTGGGTGTAGTGGACCGAGGGAGTAATCCCGTCGACCTTGGGAGCAGTGGGAGTGGTCAGGATCACAATGTAAGGCCCCTTCCAGCGAGGTTGAAGTGTCTGTGTTGGTATCTCCGCACGTACACCCAGTCACCCGGCGGATATCGATGGGGATCCGGGGATGGTCCAGTCTCGTAGAGGGCCCTCAGCTTAGGCCACACCTGCTCATGGGTTTGTTGTAACATTTGGAGGGAGAAAAGAAGTTGGTGATCATCAAATTCAGCAAGCCCCTCAGGTTTTAAATTGGGCATAACAGGTGGAGGAAGACGGAATCTCTTAGGGAGTCAGTCCCATCTTATATGGGGAGTTCCTCACCCTATATAGGGCGAAGGGGAGGAGAATCACCCAGTCCCCACCAGTCTCCAGGGCTAATTTAGTTAAGGTCTCCTTTAATGTTCTGTTCATCCTCTCTACCTGTCCTGAGCTCTGGGGCCTATATGCACAATATAATTTCCAATTTGTCCCAGGTACTAGTGCGACTCCCCGTGTTACCTTAGAGATGAATCCTGGGCCGTTGTCTGATCCAATCCTAACAGGATAACCATACCTCGGTAAGATGTCTTCCAGCAATTTCTTGGTCACAGGACTGTACTGTTTCATGTTTGGTGGGAAAAGCCTCTGTCCATCCTGAAAAAGTATCTACAAACACCAGTAAATACCTGTATCCGTATTTTCCAGGTTTTACCTCAATGAAGTCCACTTCCCAGTAGGTTCCTGGGCAGTCCCCTTAGAGCCAGGTTATCCATGGGCGGTGGCATTAGTTAACTGGCATGCGTGGCAGCTCGCCACAATCTGCTCGATCTTTGCTCGAGAGTCTTTAATAGTGATCTTTGCATGTCGTATGAGGTCTTCCATCTTCCTTGTTCCCGTGGGAGGACTCCGATGTATTTCGGATAGGACTCGCCGTCCCAGTTCCTCTGGCAGGATGATGCTGGAGTCTGCGGCCCTCCACCAGCCACGGAAGCACTGGGTCATGGGCAAGCGTTTGATCCAGTGTAAATCAGCATCAGTATAGTTGGGGGTGTCGGGCAGGGTCGGTGCCCCTGGATCAGGTACTGTGGTTGCTAAGACCTGGGTCACTGAAAGGGCCACCTCCTTTGCCTTCAAATCGGCTCGCCGGTTTCCCCTGGCTACTGGCGTGTCTGCCTTTGGGTGCCCCGGACAGTGGATGATGGCCAGGGCCTTGGGCAGCCAGAGGGCCCTCAGGAGGTCAAGGATCTCCGTTTTGTTTTGAACAGTCTTTCCCTCTGCGGTCAGGAGCCCTCTCCCTGTGAGCGGCGGCGAGGGCGGACCGGCTGTCGGGGTAGATGTTGATTCGTTTACCTTCCCCCACGGTCAGCGCCTTGGCCAGTGCGGTCAGCTCTGCCCGTTGGGCCGACGCTCCGGCTGCCAGTGGCCCCGCCCAGACGGTCTCGGCTCCGTGGTCACGGCTGCCCCCGCACATCTGACTCCTTCTCGGACAAAGCTGCTGCCGTCCGTGTACCAGGTGGCATCGGCGTTCGGCAGTGGCTGGTCCTGGAGGTCAGCTCTGACTCCGTGCACCTGTGCCACAATTTCTTGACAGTCGTGCAGAGGGGGGTCTCAGTCTGGGTTAGGGAGTAGCGTTGCCGGATTCAGGGTTGTCGGTGGCTTAAATAAAATTCTGGTGGGGTTTAGCAGTAGGCTCTGATAATGGGTCAGACGGGCATTGCTGATCCAGCGGTCTGGGGGCTGTTTGAGTACCCCTTTAATAGCGTGTGGGGTGGTAACACGCAGTTCTTGCCCCATGGCCAGCTTGTCTGCGTCCTTGACCATAGTGGCCACTGCAGCAATAATTTTTACTCATGGGGGCCATCCAGCAGCCACTGTGTCCAGCTTTTTGGAGAGATAGGCTATGGGCTTCTTCCAGGGACCTAAGTAAGTACTGGACAAGGACCCCTTTTGCCACCTCATCTTTCTCATCCACATACAGGTAGAAGGGCTTGGCTAGATCAGGCAACCCGAGAGTTGGGGCAGACAGCAAGACCTGTTTAAGGTCATTAAAGGCTCTGTTCATGGCCTCTGTCCATTCAAAATTTTGCTGGTGCCTGGTGGCCTCATAGAGGGGTCTGGCCATCTCAGCAAAACCCGGAATCCATAATCGACAGAACCCTGCTGACCCCAGAATTCACATACCTGGCAGACGGTTTGTGGCTGTGGGATCCTTAAGACAGTTCCTTTCGTGCATCCATCAACCATCTTTGTCCACCCTTTAATTTGTAGCCAAGGTAAGTCACCTCTGCTCTGCACATCTGGGCTTTTTTAGCTGAGGTCCGGTATCCTAGGGCCACTATGGTCTGGAGCAAGTCCCTGGTGCCTCGCAGGCATGTGTCCTGGTCCTCCACCACCAACAGGATATCATCTACATATTGTAATAAAGTCAAATGAGGGTGCTTGGAATGGAACTCACCCAAGTCTTTGTGTAAGGCCTCATCGAAGATGGTCAGTGAATTTTTGAATCCAGGTGAGCTGGTCATTGATGCCTTTCTCAGGGTCCATCCATTCAAAGGCAAAGAGGCCTTGGCTCTTGGGTGTTAAAGGCAGGCTGAAAAAGGCATCTTAAATCTAATACTGTATACCAAGTTTTGTCTGGAGGCAGGGTGGAGAGGAGGGTTATGGGTTTGGGACCATAGGGTGCATATCCTCTACTCACCGGTTGACTTCCCTTAAGTCCTGGACGGGCCTGTAATCATTAGAGTGCAGTTTCCAAACCCGCAGCAAGGGAGTATTCCATGCCAATTGGCAAGGCCTCAATATGCCCGAATCCAGTAGTCGTCATGTTTGGGGTGTGATTCCCTTTCATGCTACGAGAGGCATGGGGTATTGGCGGACCCTGACAGGGTCTACCCCCCACTTTAGTTTTATGTATATGGCCGGTCGGTGCCGGGCCAGCCCAGTTTCCCCAGTTTCTGCCCACACTTTGGGAAATTCCGCAGCCAATGGTCAATGTCAGTCATTGGGGCTGAGGGTGTTTGGTGGAGATGATATTCATCTTCTAAACTTCGGACAAGCACCCGAATCAGATGCCCCTCTTTGTTTAGGATTTTTGCCCCTTTGGGGTGGAAGCAAATTTGTGCCCCCATCTTGGTGAGCAAATCCTGACCTAACAACTGGTAGGAACACTCAGGGATGACCATGAAGGATACCCAGCCCATACCGAGATCCACAGTTCTTCAGGTAGTCCATGAGTACTGTTTGGTGCCTGTGGCCCCTTGCACCCATGAAGTCTTGTTTGCCACTTTCCCTTGGGGTTGAAATAAAACCAAATGTTGTGCCCCAGTGTCCACTAGGAATTCAACAGGTTGCCCCTCCACTCTAAGAGTTACCCTGGGCTCAGGGAGGGGTGCTGAACCCCAATTCCCCTAATCGTCCAGGTCCTCCATTTCCAAGATCTTGGCAGGGGCCTTAGATCTTTTGTTACAGCAGTTTTTCACCCAGTGGCCCTCTTCTTTGCAATAAGCACATTTGTTTTTGTTCAGTTTAGGGCGCTCCCGACGGGGACCAGGGCCATCCTCCTTACCTGTCCCTGAAGCCAGCTTCTTGAGGTGCCTCCGTCTTTCCTGTGGATCGTCCATGGTTGTGGCCAGCAGGATCTTGGCCAGGTTTCAGGTCTGCCAGTCACTTAGTTTAGTTTGTTGTTCTTCTGGACTTCTCTATTATTATAGACTCGTTCTGCTACTATCACTAAGTCCTGCAAGCTCTTCTCTCCCAATCTCTCTACTCTTTGCAATTTCTTTTCAATGTCTGGAGCAGCCTGGTTAACAAAAGCCATGATAATTGCGGCCTTTGTTTCCAGGGCTTCTGGGTTCATAGGAGTGTACTGCCTAAAAGCCTCTATGACTCTCTCTAAGAAGGCTGCTGGACTCTCATCCTTACCCTGTCTCATACCATATATCTTGGCCAGACCGGTAGGCTTGTGTGCGGCAGCCTGAAGACCTGCCCCTAGAGTCTGGCGGTGGACCCGGAGTCTCTCCTTACCTTCAGCCAAGTTGTGGTCCCAGGTGGGGCGGGATAAAAGGAAGGCAGCATTTTTATGAGGTCTGGGTTTTGAGTTGGCTGTCTGTCCTCTCCCAAGACAGACTTCCAGGCTTCCACCTGAATTCGTTCTCTCTCTTCGATGGTGAAGAGAACCTGCAAGAGCTGTCGGCATCATCCCAAGTAGGCTGGTGGGTAAAGAGAACAGTATCTAAAAGCCCGATTAGATCTCTTGGATTATCAAAGAACTTTGCATTTTGGGTTTTCCAATTATATAAATCACTGGTGGAGAACGGCCAGTACAACATCAGCTGTCCGCCAGTCTCATGGCGGGGGGGGGGGGGGGGGGGGGGGGGGGAGTCCCATGGCGTGGAGGGGAAACGCTAAGGGGAAGGGCAGTGGAGTCTGCCGCCCCACCTTAGGGGGTGAGGCCGCCCGGTGTGTCCATCCGTGTGTCCCCGCTGCCAGCTGGCACACAGGGACTCCCTCGTCAGGGAGGGGGGTGCCCCTTCTGCAGCCCCCGGTGCCTCCAATGGAGGGGCAGAAGGGGGAGGGGGTGCTGGTAGGGCGGCGGGAGAATCAGGTCCTCCAGGGAGGAATCCTGGAAGACCTGATAAAGGGGCGCTCGGTGCGTAGAGTCGGTCTCCTTCTCAGCTTTCTGCAGGGCTAGAATCTCGATGGGTTCTGCTTTGGGGGGTAAAAATGGTTTTAACCAAGGAGGGGGATTCTCCATCATGTCCTGCCAGGCCAGTATGTAGGGCACCTGGTCAGGGTGTCCACCCGGTTTGTCCCTGAAGATCACGGCCTTAACCTATAAGATAATAGGTAAGTGGAAAGTTCCTTCTCGGGGCCATCCCACATCAAAGGTTGGCCATTCTGATATGCAATAAATTTGAAATTTCTCTCTCCTTATGTAAACAGCTATGACAGTTAACAAAGACACAGTAACACAGACAAATGCACAAACAGTTAACAAGGACATAGTAACACAGACAATCGTTCCAGTGCGGCCACAGAGACAAAACAGAAAGTAACCCGAAGGGCTGGCAGCTGGCCATCCTTACAGATGAGGACCTCCATCCTCCTTACAAATGAGGACCCCGTCCTCCTTACAGATGAGGATCTCTGTCCCCCTTACAGACGAGGACCCCATCCTCCTTACAGAAGAGGAGCTCTGTCCTCCTTACAGATGAGGACCCTGTCTTCCTTACAGATGAGGACCCTTGTCCTCTGGGCAGGGGCAAGGGACATCTCCTCAAGACCCCCCGTCGACAGCCGGCCAGCGCGTCCGCCTAAGCCAATGTCGACCCAATATAGATTGGAATTCCTACAGGTAAAAGTACAGTTTAGAGCTCTCAGAGAATATGCATGCAAAAGGTGGAAAAAGTTGAGTGCAACTCACCATGCGTGAAACCCTCCGGATGGGGTCCTGGGGGTTTCTCGGATCCTGGACGAGCCCCCAAATGTTGTGCCCAAGATTGCGAATCTGAGAAACCACTGAGGAGCCAACACTGGTGCAAACACACGAGGGTTTATTTACAAGCTCGAGCTTGGGTCCAAGTATACCTGACACAGCAGAGCAGGGACTTGGACCCCGAGGTGGGTTTCAGCTGAGTTTTAAGGGCTGGTCTAGGGGACCTCCAGGAGGGCTGGAGGAATTTTTCAAGTTCTGTTTACATTCTGATATGGGGCTTTCAAGGGCATTGAGCTCTATTCTCATTCGGACATGGGACTTCCTGCCACTGGCTTGGGCTCTGTTCTCATTCTAATATGGGGTTTTCTAGGACATTAAGCTGTAGACTTTTGTTTTTTTCCTGTAACTGAAGTAATGTACATTTCAGCTCTTCTTCGCAGGGGCCTGGGATAGCTGTACTTGTGCTAACGCTGAACTTAAAGTGGAACAGCCTTAATTTTCTCAGCCTTCACAATTCATAAGCTCTTTTTGGTCTACTTTTTATTTTCCTCCCATCAAAATGTGTGATGAGGCTGAGGATAGAGAGATTTGCAATCCTGGCACCTTGTTGTGGCCATCCATAAGGCATGGATTTGATTAAACAGTGATTTTTCTTATTCAGAAACATTAGTTTGATAATCTGTTCTATTTTGCCTATATTATTCACAGAGGGAAAACTGTTGGTGTTGATGAATATATAATGATATCCTGTTGTAGGATTTAAAACTAGAAAATATTAAATAAAGAGGCTTTTTAAAGCACCTTAAGTTATTTACTCACCCTATTTCTTGTGTGAAACATAACTTCTCTTCCTTTTCGTGTCATTCAGTCCAAGCCTGGAAACTAGAATCTCCAAATTCATCAATGCACCTGCCAAGATATAGCATTCCATATTAACAGCAAAGCTGGTTTTTTGTAAGCCCCAGAGTAGTATCAGATCCGTTGAAAAAGAGGAGTTTGGAGACATATTCTAAATGCAGGAAACACAACCTTTATTTTTTAATTTTGAAATGTCATATCTAAACAAATGGTGTTTTCCTCTCGCATAGACATGGTTGCGAATTTGTTTTTTGTTTACATTACTCTAATAATTTTTTGCATAAAATTATAGGACTTAGATCACTAGTTAGATCACCTTTTCTAGTTATTCTTGTTTCACTTAGGTTTAATATATAACATGGCTTCCCATAAGGTTTTTATTTTCATGAATTCTGAGGTCAGTTAGAAGCCTCCCCTCAAAATTTGTATCGTTACAATTTTTCAAGTAAATGCTTTTAAACTGATAGTGAAGTAAAAAAAAAAAAATGAAAAAGAAAAAGAAAGGTTTTCTCACAGTCCCACCAGAACAAAGAACATTCAACAATATCAACAATATTTCCAAGCAAATAGCTACAGTTAAACTTTCCCCCAGTTCTATACAGACCTATATAACTAATTCTTGTTCTTCTAATCTTAAGTCAGCAGTTCACCTCCTGAAATCATCTGCTTCAGCAATAAACCTGAAAATCCTGACTCAGTCCCCATATGTGAGATGTTTGCTTCAGAAGCAGAGCCATCTGGTACTGGGAGCCTGAGCCTCTGGCCCTACTTCCTGTATCAGGTGTCCAGAGCGCCTGCTACAGCCCTTTCTGCCAACAATCTGAGAAACTGGTCTTATTATTTGTTTTTCCCTGGAGATTTAACTTTTTCTTTATGTCTTGGAGCAGGAGCTTTTAAGCAATAACAAGAGAATAATGCTGACAACCTACTGAGAGAGAATACAAGATCAGAATGGAGGGAGATAGAATTCCTTAGTCAGGCATGAAATACAACTATGTCACATGGAGTCAGCTAACAGTTACTCTTGCGATTAAGAAAACATCAGGATCAGTGAGGGCATTTGTAAACTCCAAGACTTTTGAACCTATCCTATGAAGCAAGTGTTAAGATTTTCAACATTGGCAAGTATATTTTATTCCTAGAAACAAAATTTTCTTAAAAATCAGTTAACAAATACTGTGCTAGAGTTTCCACATGACTTATGATTAGAATATATTTATATCAATTGCAAACATAATATATATGACATATTTCTATTAAAATTATGGTCTTGATAAAAATTTTTCAGTGCCTTATTGAGTTACTTAAAAACATAGAAGGGTACCTGCATGGCTGAGTCAGTTAAGCGTCTGATTTTGGCTCACCTTAGGCTTCTTCCTCTCCCTCAGCCCCTCCCCCTGCTCACATTCTCTCTGTCTCAAATAAATAAATAAAATCTTTAAAAAAATAAAATAAAATAGAAAATACAAAATGGGGATCCCCGGGTCGCTCAGTGGTTGGCGCCTGCCTTTGACCCAGGTCATAATCCCGGGGTCCTGGGATCGAGTCCCACATCGGGCTCCCTGCATGGAGCCTGCTTCTCTCTGCCTGTGTCTCTGCCTCTCTCTCTGTGACTCTCATGTATAAATAAATAAAATCTTTTTTAAAAAGAAAGAAAATACAAAATTTCCAGACCTTACTTTATCATCCCTCCTTCCAGACCTTACTTTATCATCCCTCCTTCCCCGCACATACCATTGTCTCAGAGTTACAAACTGCTGGAGTGAGCCTTTGGTATTCCCCACAGCTACTTTTAATTTGGGAACTTTTAGAACGACAATATTGAAAAGAATTATCAGAGAAGACTTACTAGCACACCCATAAATAAGTATAAGTTACAGGTATCTCAGGACAAGAAACCATTGCCGTCTTGTTTATACAATTAATGTTAGACACTATTCTTCAAATAAAGAAAACCAACAATGATTATGAATTTTATTTTTTGTAGAAGTCAGAACTTTTGTTAAAAACAACTCAAGAACATGATAAAATTAACATCAAAAGCACAATAAGAAAAAAAAGCACAATAAGTTAACAGGTTCTCATGAAATGAGAGTTTTCTGCTCTGTTACATTTTATTACACATGTACTTCAATAGATTAAGAACATGCATATGCATATTGTCATTATTGATCAGACAATGATCCTGTAACTGTTCTCTGGGCAGAACACACCGATATTTGGTGTGCTGCTTAAAAACAATTTTCTTTCGAGTTAATGTTTTATTCCTCTTATTTATGAGTTACTCTGATCAATAATGACAATATGCATATGCATGTTCTTAATCTATAGAAGTACATGTGTAATAAAATATAACATTAGCGGTTCACCTGGATGGTTCAGGTGGTGAAGTGTCTGACCTGGCTCAGGTCGTGATCCCATCATCCTGGGATCAAGCCCCTTGTGGGACTCCCTGCAACCAGGAATCTGCTTCTCCCTCTGCTCCCACCCCCACCTCAGCTCACGCTCTCTCTCTCTCTCTGCTCTCCCTCTCAAATAAATATATAAAATCTTTTTTAAAAACCCATAACATTAGCTTTAAGTATAGTAATTTCAAGCATATTATAAGTACCTCATATGCCACATTGAATTTACCATCTTATGTATAATTTACTATGTTTTTTATACAGACAAAAAATAAGCAAGACATTGCTTTGGGACTAATTACTTTGGTTTTCTCTCTTTATAGATTTTTAACCTCCCTTATAAAGTATCCAAATAATCAAAGTTTAATCAATTTAAAACAATTCAAAAGGTTGAAAATTACATTTTCTTTTGATATCTCAAAGTAATACTATCATTGTTGATAAAAGGACTGTCAGAGGGATAACGCTTACCAGTTTTGCCTGGTGACCGAATTCCTCCAAAGGTGAATGTCCAGATTAAGATACATGGTCAAGCATCTTATTTAGGAGGTGAAGAAAACAGCAGCAGAGGGCAGCGGAGTGATACCTGTTGGAGGAGGTCATCGAGAGGTTGTAACCACCGGCTGAGCCAGGAGCCGAGCCTGGACAATCCGGGGCTCCTTGCATACTCCCTGTTCTTGCAATGTACCCTTGCTTGCTGCTCTCACAGTAGGAACCCTTTTCAAGGATGCAGCCTTGAGAGAGTTGTGTGGGGTGGAGACCATCTGGTCCAGTATTGATTCAAAACTCTCTACTGAGCTTTCTGGGTGAACTCTCCATAGGCAGCGGGAAGGAGACACCAGAGGAAAGAGGCAGGCCACTCCAAGGTGGTAGGTAATTTGAATAAGCAAAGGAAACTTAAAAATGAGGATTGCAACCAGATCCTTGCACTTGTCCACCAGATCTTCAAAATTAATAAAAAGATTTCACTGGGTGTATAATGTATACCAAGTAGGTGTTCTCAACACCACGTGACTATCCTCCAGGGTGTGTTCTTGCAATTGCCTCTGAGGGCGGGAAAGGCAAGCAAAAGCCACGTTCCAAGGATAATGGTGGGGAGAGGAGCCTCCAGTGCCCGGGTCTAGCTCACAGGTTGTTTTGTGGTCATGTCTTCTCGATGACCATCCCCAACGTGGTGCATGTGACTGAACTCTGTTCAAACTTCTATGTAAACAGTTAAGATTCTGGCAGAGAATCTTAACTCTCTGGTGGCTGCAGAGATGACTTGTCTCACAGCTGCAGGCACAAGGCCCATAAATAAATTCCCTTGCCTGCTAAAATTGCCACTCACTAATCTGGGGTGCCCTCCCTCTGTCTTCTCCTTGCTTTGTGTACTGGGCAGTTTCAGATTTCTCCTGGGAAATCCCAAGATTGTGAGCCAACCAAGGAGGGAAGGGAAGACAATTATAAACTGCTTTGTCAAGCCAGGTATCACTCTGGATCAATGGAGCTTCAATTCTGCAAACTAATTTCTGGGAGTCACTGGAGAGCACGGACCTCTGTGCTTATCACACGCAGAGTATTTAGTCATATTTAGTGTGCAAATTCCATGTGGCTGATCTTGTGGGGGGGACCTCCAGTTTCCTATAAGAAAAAAATAATAACAATAAGTTAAATTTCTACTTACAATAATAAGGGATGGGAATGAGTCTAATTTAAGGAACTAATAGCTTCCAGAATAGAAAAAGGAGGTATTATCTATAATTCAGATTATTGTAGGGCAATTGAAATTTTTGACTGGATAATCTGGTTTCATTAAAAACCAAACTATTTTATCATGGTATATTTCAAACTGCTCAGCTTTTAGGATGCTCCTGGCACTCAGACTTTCAGAAAACTCTTGTTACTTGAGACTGACTATATCAGAATGCAAAGCTTTTAGAAATGTGTTTTCTGAGTTACAAGATATGCTAATAGTGTCCAAGTGGCTATGGCAAAGGAAAATACATTAATTTGGTTTTATTATTTTCTTAATCATGACAATATTGTCAAATGTGAAAAAATAATTAACATATCATAAAAATATTTACATGCTCTAATCCTCTGTCACTGCATATTTTAAAAAATATTTTAAGTATGATGAGAGATTAACATTTGGGTCAATATTTACTGCTGAAGTGGCAATATCCGTGAAAATAACTCATTTGGGTGATTACAGGATGAACAAATAATGTTTCATAAAAGATTTACTTTGCTTGTTACTAAATTAACTCATGCAGGAACACAGAAATATTGGTAAATAACTATTCTTTTGTTTGCTAGATAATAAATGTATTTTGCAATTACAGTAGTAAACTGGGTTTAAGATAAATTAAAATGTTAAAGAAACAGAAAAATAACACAAAATTGTACTCAGGAAAAATCCAGAAAATATGCATCCTAAGCCACAAAAGAATATTTAAATTCTGGGTTTCACACATCATGATTCCCTAGGTTCTGTGTTATTTGCCAAGTCCTCAGATGGTCTCAACAATTTTACTACACATAGATTTCCTAACTATAAGCAGCAAAAAAGGGATTAACTCTGATGTCAGGCCTGCTCTTGTTTTGGTAAATTAATTTTTATTGGAACACATCCATACCCATTCACTAATGTTTGCCTATGACTGCTTTTGTGCTACAATGGCAGGCTTGAGTTGTTGTGATAAAGACTGTATACCCAAAAACCTAAAATATTTCCCATCTGGCCCATTACAGGAAAAGCTTTCTGATTCCTGTTCTATTTTAACTTTAACAATTTTAAAGCTGGTATAAACCACAGTAGGGCTGACTGAGAATGCTTGAAAAAACTCACCCTCAGCCATCTATTTACTTATTTAATACCTACTTATTTATTTACTTTCCTTCTCTGAAGGCCCAACAATATTACTTTATTTATATGCTGAGATTTATTTTGTATATGAGTCAAACTCTAAATTTTAATACCAACTGTTGTTCCAATGAGCTATCTTGTTTACATATGAAGTGACTTCTAAATTTTAATGTAGATGTATTAATGAGCTATTGCTCATTAATGTAATAATGTGTGTAATAAACCCTCTGAAAATTCAGTGGTATTCAACCATAAGCATAATCATTACTCATGAGTCTGAAGGTCAGCTGGCAGTTGGACAGATTGGGCTGCACCTGTGGAACTCTGGAGGGCTTTTTCATGTACTTGCAAATGGGTTCAGGTCAGCTGGGAGGTGGGTAATCCACCTTCTCCTGAGTCTGAGCTCTCACCATCTAGCTTCCCACTGTTTGGCAGAGATCCCAGAGGCACCAGAAACATGGAAAGCCTCTCGGTACCTTAGTTCAGAATTGAGGGTGAATTACAGAATTGGATGACTTTTGCAATCAATCTTCCATACATGTTAAAAATTACAACTGAAAGTTTTTTGGGTACACTTTTTTGGGGGGAGCAAAAATATGTACAAAGTACATGGATGCAAATAATGTTAGGGAATTTAGACCATTTTTGTAATCAATCTATTATCAATGTCTTAAATCACAATTGAATAATTTTTTCATCGTCTTTTTTTCTGGAGTAAGTAAATGTTTCATTTTTCCTTATGACCTGTTTTCCTTTGAAATACTATGGTATTTTGGCAATGATATGGATGGAAGTAGAGGGTATTATGCCAAGTGAAATAAATCAGAGAAGGACAAATACCATATGATTTCACTCATACGCAGAATTTAAGAAACAAAACAGATGAACATAGGAGCAGGGAAAGAAAAATAAAATTAGATAAAAACAGAGAAGGAGACAAACCATAAGACACTCTTAACCATAGAGAACACACTGAGGGTTGCTGGAGGCAGGGGTGGGAGAAGGGCTAGATGGGGAATGGGCATCAAGGACTGCTTGCGTTGTGATGAGCACTGGATGTTGTATGTAACCGATGAATCCCTAAATTCTACTCCTAAAACCAATACTACACTGTATGTGAACTACCTTGAATTTAAATAAAATCTTGGAAGAAAAATAAATAAATAAAATGAAATACTAAGGTATTTTGGGAAAATTTAAAACAAATGTTTTGGCTATTTGTTAATGGTTTTAATTCATGGATTTTTTTTCCTTCTCTGATTTGAAAAGTAAGGTTTTATGCTACAAGTGAAATTCTTTTTTAGAATTTAAGATGCAGATAAAATTTGTCAAGAGTTTAGCTGTCTATACCTTCAATCCAAATGTATCTCTTTAGCATGGTTAGGAAGCTGAGATTATTTCTAAAACATGCAGGTTATTGGATTCTAGCCCTAGAGTCTTTATTAGGTCTGAAATGGAATCCTGCTTTTGCTTACAAACTATGACTATAGAAGTCTGATATGTTTGGGCACTTCACTTAGTTAAGAATAAAACTATATTTAGGAAACAATAGCACTTATTAGAGAACTTGCCAGTTACACTCTGCTTCATATAAACTACTTAAAATTACGGTCAGTGGAGTCAACTAAAAAACATCAACCACAGAAATCATGGAACTACCTATAGAAACCACAGCAATTTATTTCTGAGCACTGCCTCTTTAATTAATTCAGCCTTGATATTAAGAAATCAGACTTATCTCTAGGTGGTAGTGTAGAAGGTAGCATTTTCTACCAGAGAAAGCAAGCAGCCAGAGCTCATTGGGCAATGAATGAACAGAAAGGGAATTTTGCCTAAATAATAAGACAATAGAATATGACAACATTAACAACTAAAGCTTGAATATCATTTTATATTTCATAAAAAGTTATCTCCTCATCTAGTACTCAAAACAACACAAATTTGTATTTTCACATTATTAGATGACTCTAAGATTATAATGGCACTAGAAGTGCTTGCCTAAGGTTACACAGAAGTAAAAGTAGACAATGCTCATCTTCAGCCTCTGATAGGCTGAATTATATTATCCCTGTAGTAAAAACTGTAGATGAACACATAAGCAAAGTCATATTTATTTATTTAGGTACATACAGCAAGGGTGAATGCAACCCAGGACAACTTTGGGGCATCTCAATAAAAGGGACTTGGAAAGGCATTCATAGGAAATTTGGGCCTATGCTGGAAAATTCTAAGTAAACTGGTTTAAGGAAGCAGGAGCCAGTCCTGGACTAGAACTGTCAAAAATGAGAAGCAATGTTACAGTATAATAAAGTAAATATGTGTTATATTATAAAATTAATTGTATTAATAAAAGATAAGTATATTATAAATATAACTATACAATATAAATAAATGTATGATTATATAAATAAAATTATATATTTATTATTATATAGTTTAATGTGTATTATATTCTGCACATAATATATACTATATTAAAATGTATTAGCAGTATGTAACATATGTGTATTATAATACATAATGTATAATTTGTATCATGTGGTTAAGGATTACTATATTATTATTAACCTATAAATTGTAAAATATTTATCAAGGATGTTGAAAGAATAAAATGGGGCTAGCAATGTCATTGGTAACAAAGCAAAAATCATTCACACTGGACAAAAGAAGGAGATATTTGGGCATCTCTGTGGTTAAGGACATGCCTTATTTTTGTCTTGTTCCGTACACTAACAGAGTCATCCCTGTCTGCCTTGTTAATACTCTGTGCTTGCTTGGGAAACCTAAAGATTTAGTTGCCATTTAATGTAAGCTAAGTAGTTCCTCCAGATTCTTGATGGATAAAGTACGTAAAGACCTTTCTAATAATAAATAAATACAATAATAAAACCATTTTTACCTGGTAACAAAATCCACTGGTTAGCAGAACTTAGATAAAAATTATTTTGAGGAAGAAAAATTCTGTGTGCTACCTATCATTTTGTTATTATTCAAGTATAATTAACTTACAGTGTTACATTAGTTTCAGGTGTACAATATAATGATTCAACAGTTCCATACATTTCTCAGTGCTCATCACCATAAGTGTACTGTTAATCCCCTTCACCTATTTCACCAATATCCCCACCCACTTCCCTCTGGCAACCATGAGTTTGTTCTCTATATTTAAGAGTCTGGCTTTTGTATGTATCTTTTTCCTCTTTGTTTTGTTTCTTAAATTCCACATATGAGTGGAATTTATATGGTACTTATCTTTCTCTCACTGATTTATTTCACTTAACATCATACCCTTTAGATTCATCCATGCTGTTTGTAAAAGGCAAGATTTCATTCTTTTTTATGGCTGAGTAATATTCCACTTCCATATTTCACATCTTCTTCATCTGTTCTGATGCACAGTTGGGTTGCTTCTATATCTTAGCTATTGTAAATATTTCTGCAATAAACATAGAGGTGTATATATCTTTTTGAATTAGTGTTTTTGTATTCTTTGGGTAAATATCCAGTAATGGAATTACTAGAAAATATGGCAACTTATCTTTCTGAGGAAACTCTATCCTGTTTTTCACAATGGCTGCACCAGTTTGCATTTCCAGCAGTGCATAGGGGTCCTTTTTCTCTACATCCTTACCAACACTTGTTACCTTTTGCATTTTTTATTTTAGCCATTCTGACAGATGGGAGGTGATGTCTTATGAGAATTTTGATTTGCCTTTCTCTGATGATTAGTGATGTTGAGCATCTCCCCATGCATCTGTTGGCCATTTCTATGTCTTCTTTGAAAAAATGTCTATTCATGTCCTCTGCCCATTTAAATGGATTATTTGTTTTTGTGTGTGTGTTGAGTTGTAGAAGTTCTTCATACATTTTGGATACTAATCCCTTATTACATATATCATTTGCAAATTTCTCCTTCCATTTTTATGGATTGGGGTCTCACATTTAAGCCTTTAATCCATTTTGAGTTTGTTTTTGTTTATAGTGTAAAAAATTGTTCCAGTTCATTCTTTTGCAGGTAGCTGTCCAGTTTTCTAAATACCATTTGTTGAAGAGACAACTTCCCATTGCATGTTTTTGCCTCCTTTGTAATAGATTAACTAACCATAAAAGCATGGATTTATTTCTGGACTCTGTATTCTCTTCTATTGAACTGTGTCTATTTTTGTGCCATGTATACTTACCTTTAATTAAAGAATAATATTTCATATAGTCAGACAAAAATTTAACTTATTTTCATTATAACAAAGCACGATTCAGGGAGGGTTGTTTTGTTTTGTTTTTATTGAAGTACTTAATCAAAGAATAAGCAAGATACCAGAGCCCAGATATGTGAAATAAGTAAATAAGTCATTCATTCACTAAATTATCCCAAGGCTCTATAGAGACAACAATAAATTCTGAGATTAAGAGTTTTTAAAAGGAAGTAGTTAATATCTATTTAATCATCAAAGACAAAGTAATATCGGGGATCCCTGGGTGGCTCAGCAGTTTAGCACCTGCCTTTGGCCCAGGGAGTGATCCTGGAGTCCTGGAATCGAGTCCCACATTAGGCTCCCTGCATGGAGCCTGCTTCTCCCTCTGCCTATGTCTCTGCCTCTCTCTCTCTCTCTCTGTGTCTCTAATGAATAAATAAATAAAATCTTTTAAAAAAAGACATAGTAATATGACAGATATAATTCAGAAAAATCAGGAGTTTAAAATGGATAAACACTAATCTAAGGCAAACAACATATGACAAGATATTTATTAAGTTTAAAATTTAAAAAAAAAAAAGTTTAAAATTAACCGGATATGTTTCTTAACATAAGTCTTCGTGTATAGGTAAAAGTATATCACAGTGAACATGATCAGAAAATAATTATAAGGACCAACAAGAAAGGTGGCAAAAGTGCAAGAAAAATTCAGCTTATAAGAAAGAAATTACTTTAATTAAAAAGATCACTGACAAACAATCCTCATTCCCTACATAATTCAACATATCAGAAAGTTTGGAAAATTCTAATGTAATTTCCAGATATAAGATATTTTAGTGTCTCCCATCCCTGAAAGCTATGTTTTACTTTTTGATATCCTTCATCTCACTCAGTTTCACACTTGCTCTTTGATTTCTCTAAATAAAAACATTATAATGCTTCAAATTAATCAAATCAAATAATTGAATCCTCAGAACTCTAATTACTTTGATTAGACCTTTAAATTATAGGGTAGCTTTTCATTATCTAATGAGTTAATGTCACCTGTCTATAAAAACAAATAAAAATGAAAGGACATTTTAGTAAGTTCATTTCCCAAAATGTATTATTATATATTCATTATGTGATCATTAGAAATTTTTCTAAGAAAATAACATTATATTTAAAGACTAAAATTTTTGTGGAAACTAATTTTCTTATTCTCTTTGGCCCTGATATATTTTTGCTGACATTTGAAGAATCCACTTTTTAAAATAGTAACACCTAAGATACAAACAAATTATTAGAAGGCCAGTATTTGTTTATTTAAGGAAAATAATATTAAAACATACCAAAACAAATGTTAATGGTTTACATTACAGGATATTTGGACTTACACACAAGAATAAAATTTATAAGATGAGTCCTATAGAAAATAGGATGGCCTGATCTTAAACACCATCACAGAATGAAATGCTTTTCAATTAAAAAAATAATAATAATAAGTCTCTACATTTTTTTTGCGTATTGCAAGTTACAACCAATGAAGAGTGGTTTATACCTGTATTAATACCAGGACCCTTCCCAACCAGAAAACAAATTGTTCCCAGGTGAACTCTGCCCCTTCCCAATTAATTATGAGGAATGGTAGTGCACATTATTTCTGAGTTCCTAGAATTGACAATGATGGATTAGCAGCCAATCCGTTCTAAGGCATTACTTAATCTATAGTCTGAGTTCAAAGGATCAGCTGATGGTAAACTGTCTAGAGGCTTGCTGATAGCTGTCATTTCAGGCAAGACTAGTGATAAAAACCTCACCTCACCCTCCTCACCTCTCCAACCTCTGCATCAATCGAGTGTTGTTCAACCTTATTCTTTCCTCCTCTACTTTTTGGGGTGTTACATGCTATATATTTTTTTAATTTTTATTTATTTATGATAGTCACACAGGGAGAGAGAGAGAGAGAGGCAGAGACACAGGCAGAGGGAGAAGCAGGCTCCATGCACCGGGAGCCTGACATGGGATTCTATCCTGGGTCTCCAGGATCACACCCTGGGCCAAAGGCAGGCTCCAAACCGCTTCGCCACCCAGGGATCCCTACATGCTATGTTTTTTATGCTTACTCTATTTAATGCACATAATCTTAAATTTTAACTTAAATCAAATTATGGCTTTATCCATCACTTCTGCTCTCGCTTTTATTCAATCAATGTTTGCTGAGTTTTAGTCTCATTTTTACAAACATCTTTGTTTGTCCTTCCTTTTTTTGTTGGAAACTATCCATTTTCTCTCCTTCCTGAGAAGGGTAGTTGGTGGTAAATTTTGCTCTTATTTAAAAGTATCTTTATCTTTCTTCTTTCCTAAAAGATCTTTCGTCAAGAGTAGACTACTAGATTACAGATATTTTTTTCTGATTCAATATAGATGTAATTCTATTATGTTCCACCTTCCCTATTGCTACTAAGAGCCTATTAGTCTTCCTTACTCTGAAAATGGCCACTTCTCCAAATTTATCCACCACGTTAAAATCTTTTCCTTTGCTTTTCTGTTCTACAGTTTCTCTGGGCTGTGTCTAGGCTGGAATATATTTTTTTAATTTGTGTTGTTCTGAAGTCTTAGCTTATTCATTCTCTTGATTATCTAGATCATACTGGATCTACAGGAATCCAGACCACCCTGCTGAATTCTTATTCACCTTGTTATCTTCTCCACATTAAGCAAACTCTAAATATTATCACTGTCATATATAGTGCCATTGATCATTAAGTCAGAATTCAAGTTTTCTAGTGTGTGGCAGAGTGAAAGTTAGTTCTGGCCCTTACTTTCCTCCCAGAAATTCTGCTTTCACTGTGCTTTGGGTCTGAAAATTTCTTATTTTCATGTCCATTCATCAATACACTCTTCTTTAGATGTATCTTAGCGTACATAATGATTTGCAAAGTCACTGAAAATGTTGAATACAGCAATGCATAGAAAAATCCCCAACTTTTTTATAATGAGGGTTATGAAGGAAGAGGAAGATAGTGACTCCTTTATTTAAGAAGGTAGAGTTTTCGACTCTCTTCCCCTTTTTTCCCTTTCCCTTCCATGGGCAGGTGGGGGGCAGGGCATGGTGCTATGTTAGATTTGTTCTCTTTCAGTCAAGGGCCTGACTTAAGATTTCTTATGTAGGATTACAATGGTTCAGAACAAAACCAACAAGAAGGAATTTTCAATTTATACCATAAATAGAGAACATTGTTTTCAATTCTCCCTTCCCAAAATACAACCCTAGGAGAAATCTAGGGAGAGGAAGCCTGTATGTGAAACACATGAATCCATATCATCACCTGTACTGCAGTCTCAGCTCAAATAGTGACATCAGAGTCTCTCCAAACGGTGAGCCACAGAGGCACCTTTGAATTAAAAATGAGATTGAATAAAATTTATTAAGGCTGAATCAAAAGTGAACTGGAATGTCTTAATAAAGTAACTAAAACTATAAGATTGAATGAACAGTTGCTTCCTATCATTTGCTTTCTCAAAGTTCATTTCACATTCCTGTGTACAAATCTCTGGCTTAACTTGGTTTAGGTGTCTATCCCATGGTCAAGGTGCAGTGAGCATTGCCATTGATTCCCTATCAGGAATACATGATGTGAGGAAGGGGTATTTCACTAATGGGACAGCACAATAGCCACAAAATGCAAAAGAAAAGAGATCATGGACAGACAGGACCACTGCATGACCATAACAGATCACGTTGAAATTAAGATATTAGTGGAACAGGAAAAAGGATAGTAAAGTGTGTTTATATATAAATAAGTATAGATAGTATAGATAAATATACATATATCTGTCTAGAAAGATATTATAGAAATATAATAATATATAAATAAGTATAGATAAGTATCGATAAATATACATATATCTGTCTAGAAAGATATTATAGAAAAATGTAGCTGTACACAAAAGGGAATCCAAGATATTAGAGATTAATATTTAAATGTGAAAGTAACTTGAACAAAATTGTGAATACACTAGTATGAAAAAACAAAGATCTATATTTTACATGAGGTGTTAAATTTGTGATGAGTGCATTAAGCAAAAGAAATGTATTTGTGTGAAAAAAAAGAAAAAAGAAATGTATTTGTGTGGATAAAAGGTGTAAAAATTAATAATACCTTAGCCACGGGTTGTCTTCTTACTTTCTTTGAAATCACATAAACAATGCCAATGGTCTAAATAACTATATATACACAGACATATATACAGATGTGTGGTCTTGTGTTTCTAAGTTAGATTTATACATTTCCTATAATAAAATATAACTTTCTTAAAAGCAAAAAATTATTTATTCTGAATAAATATTTCAATGTTATGTCTATTAATAAATAAATCGATTAACAGATTAAATTGTATAGGAACTCTGATTTGACCACTTTAAGCAGGTATGCTCAGTGTTCTAGAAAACCAGTCACTGGCATATAATAGAAAATAGAAAGGAGTATTTTGTGGCTTCTTTTGTTTATTTTATTTGTCTCTTCCCCATTCTTCTTAGGCAGAATTGAAACGCTCTTTCCCAATGTCAGCCAACATCAGGCATTTTGCCAGACAGGAAAAAAGTGGAAGTAATATCATAAAGGGTAATGACTAAATTTATTTTAGAGCCTTTGCTTTGATAGCTTTGGAAAGAAAGTGATTCATAGCTGAGAAATCAGAATAATGCAATCAAAAGTCCCTGTGGTACCATTCTTGACCTTTAAGCCAACACACATTTGCAGAATGGAAAATTGAGCAGGGAAGCATGCTTTCAAACACTTGCCTAGTGGTGCTTGGTGGTTCATCAGCTAGACAGTGTTCCTTATCAATATTTTAGAGTCTGATGGAGCAGGTGCCCTTTGCAACCAAAGGTCATATCAAGAACTGGAAAATAGAGTGGCCTGAAGAAAGTCAACCCCAGTAGTATTAATCCTAACTACCAAAGAATACTTAAAAAAACAAACAAACAGATATTTTTGAGAAACATTTCAGAAAACATATTTCTCATGGTGGACTTAAAATTCAGAAGCCTCAAAAGCTATCATGTATTGGTTATTTAATTGCAAGAACAGAAAGACATTCATGCTGATACATGTATAGAACTTTATTTTGTTAACACATATAGATGATCTTACAAATATTTGTGAAACTAGAAAACATGCTTATCCAAGGTAAATGCATCTGGAATTGGAAAGTTAGAAACAGAAGCCATCCTTTCATTTCTACTTCTCACTGGTAAATTTAATGAACTTTCAATTCTCTACAAATACAAAACTCATAATGAATTTTGCCTTTGGTTATCCCCAGTGGCTCCAGCAAGCTGTCTCATCTACTCTGGCTTTCTATCTAATGACCTCTTGACACTTAGCAATATCTAATTAGCCTAGACTCTAAGGTTTCTGGTCCAAATCCTTACCGAATCAGAAAGATTCACTCTATACCATACCATATGGGTTAGGTTCCTTGGGTCAAAACTCCACTCCTGCTATGCTATTAAAGGAGTTACACGTTATCCCAAAGTGGGGGGGGGGGGTGTAGAAAAAGATGGTTGCACCTTTGATTGGCTGCAGAGTATCTATAAAGACAGTATAGATAGGGAAGCAAGTATCAGCTTCTCTACTAAAATCAGTAAGGTATATTTAGTATATTAGGCTTACCAGCCAAAGTCAAATGAACTAATTTATTTTACAAATAATGAAGGGTTATGTTGTGATCTCCCGGTGAACACTCTGAAAACAAGTATGGTTGAACTATACTCCTTTCCCTTTTTGGTTTTTTAAGGATTATGAAAAAAAGAAAAGGAAAAAAAGTGGGAAATGGCCCAATCACTTTCTTAGAGTCCCCAGTCAAATTAGCAAATCCTTGGGATAGAGGAAAAGCTTGGTGGATGCAAGGTGGGATAGAAAAAGACATGCTTTCTGGATGTAGACATGAATTTGTGAATACACAGGACACTTGAAAGCAGAGTTTGAAAGTCTTACAGATTCACAGATTTGAACAGTTCTCCCAAATAAGGTCTGTATTCCTCCACCATCCAGCCCTCACAAACTTTCCAACTTCTACCTCAACCTTCTCCTCTTGACTGCTGGCTACACTGTTTTCATTTAGTGGTCCCTGTATGTAACATGTCCTCCTTGCCTCCCTGGCTAGGAACATCCTGCCCTTCCCCTTCTATGTGATAAACCCTTGCTCATCTCTTCAACTGGAGATCAAGCCTTCCTGTCTATTGGAAACATTCCGTGACTCCCACAGAAGGGACTAGATGTTTTCTCATCCATGACTGTCACTGTGCATTTCACAGTGCACTTAGAAAAAAAAGATGTATTTTTTCTTTTGTCTTTGTGTCTCCCTATAAAATATTTAAAAGTCAGTGTGGGGATCCCTGGGTGGCTCAGCGGTTTAGTGCCTGCTTTCAGTCCTAGGGTGTGGTCCTGGAGTCCCGGGATTGAGTCCCCAGACAGAGTCCTGCATCGGGCTCCCTGTGTGGAGCCTGCTTCTCCCTCTGCCTGTGTCTCTGCCTCTCTCTGTATCTCTGTGTCTCTCATGAATAAATAAAATCTTAAAAAAAAAAGTCAATGTATAAATTGCAACTGGCTACAGGAACCAATAATAATGAAAATATTAAAATAACGATTTAGATCTTCATCATCACCAAAGGTTATGTCTTTTTAAAAATCCCTTTTCCATTCCTGAACAGTTTGTAATCAATTAAATAAATAGAGCACACATGTGTCAGATTGATATCAAGAAAATGGCCCCTATTCTTTTTTTTTAAGTTCTTATTGAAATTCCACTTTATAATATAATATTGGAAAATGGCCCTTTCTTTAACCCTACCATGCTCTCTCATTCTTTGCTACCTGATTTTGGAATTTTTTCTGTGGAACCTGGACTGAGCCTATGACTTACCTAAGCCCCTAGATGCTCACTCTACCGACTCTCTTGGTGCTCTGACCATAACAAGAAACAAGCCTGGGCTAATAATGTTCTGGAGCATGAGGAGCCATGGGGAGCTGAGACAAGCGCAGCAGGCCCAGCCTAGGTCTTCCCAAACCAGCTCACTCCCACAGATCCAACTACCGATGCATGACAAGTCCAGCCCAATCATAAAGCCATCAAATCGAAGTAGGCACATGTGAAATATTGTTTATTGTTTGGAGCCACTAAATTTAGGGGTGATATATTACTCAACAACAATTAATTGACACAAAACCATCCAGAGTTTTCAAAAGAAAAATATCCCCTTACCTTAAAATAGGGAATAAATGGAGGAAAGATCAAAATTGTAAATATTTAAGTATTAAATATTTTATATAGAATAACAGATAAAAGAATCAATATAAACCGGTATCTAAACTGGGCTAAAAATCATATATTCTTTTTCATGGAAATATTTTTGTCATATTATTTTGTGAAAAACAGTTATCACTACATCAGGGTTTTATATTCATATAAAAATAATTAAGTGTCATAATAAAAGTACTTTATTCATAAGAACATAAACACTTATATCAATATCCCATTTTTTTATATTGCTATCCAGAATCCAATTTTCTTGTAAAGTTATATTTAGACTCACAAAAATGATTGAAAATGTATCTTCCTCATTTGATTGCCTGGCTTTGCCATTACTAAAAGTGAAGACTAAAACATTACCATCGTTCTGCTACTTCATTCTATCTTTTCTTTTTAATCTCTTGGATGAATGACTTATTCAGATCAATATCCATGATTTATAAAGATATTTCATTATCTGTAGTATTATTTGAAGATTAATAATCCTTCTATTAAAATACTACTATCTAGAAATAAAGGTGTGGAAAAATCTGTTTATCTTAGACATAAATGTCACCACACATAGCTAAAAACAGTTCCATTTGGATTTTTTATCTCACAGACTATAAAAGTCACATTTATTTTGTATTGTGTGGGGACTTCGATATTAATTTGATTAATTCCCTGCATGAGTCTTTTTTTTTAAATAAATCATAATGCATCTTTTCTTCTTTTTTCTAAAGAGAAAGGTCAGAGATTCAAGGGCCTTGGCAAAGCTTTTTAAGATTAGAACGTGTAAGGTCTTTAGGTATTTCTGTTTAATAATATATATATGTAATTAGAATTTAGAAAACTCAGAACCATGTATGAAAGAAAAAAATGTATAACTATGGAAATTTTTACACTGATTTTAAGTTATTCTTTTTAAAAAAAGATTTTATTTATTTATTTATATGAGAGAGAGAGTGAGCAGAAGCAGGGGAAGGAGCAGAAGGGGAAGGAGAGAGGAGGAGAGAATCTCAAGCCAGCTCAAGCCCAATGCGGGGCTCCATCTCATGACTCTGAGATTATGACCTAAGCTGAAGCCAAGAGTCAGGCTCTTAACCCATAGAGCTACCCAGGTACCCCTGCATTTCAGTTATTCTTAAGGGATCAATCACAGACTGCAATGATATCACTTATCTGTGATCTAAAAAAGCTGAACTTCTACAAACAGAAAGTGGAATGGTATATACCAGAGGCTGGGGGTAGACAATCTGGGGAGATGTTATTTAAGAGTACAAACTTGCAACTAGTAAATAGGTAAGTTCTGGAGATCTATTGCACAACTTACTTGGTGATTATAATCAATAATACTGTATTATAAATCTCAAAGTCACTAAGAGACCTGACCTTCATAGTTCTCACCGTTAAAAAAAGAAATAATAATTATGTGATGTAATGGAGATATTCACTAATGCTAAGGTAGTAATCACATTGCAATATATAAATGCATCAAATCAACAACTTCAACACCTTAAACTTATGCAATTATATCTCATTTTTTAAAATTTCCAGTCCAGCTCTGATCTCTTTACTGAGCTTTAAACCCAAGTATCTAATTATTCACCAGACAGGTCGATTTTAATACACTATGGATCAAACAAACCAAACCTTCTTCTTCCCCACAAGCCTTAATCCTGTGAGCAACATCATGATTCTGTTCGAATGCATTGTTCAAACCACAAACCTGGGCAGTAGCCTTAATTCTTGTTTTCAACAGAATCTACCTTCTCTGTTTGAAATACTTCTTTTTTTTTTTTAAATTTTTATTTATTTATGATAGTCACAGAGAGAGAGAGAGAGAGAGGCAGAGACATAGGCAGAGGAAGAAGCAGGCTCCATGCACCGGGAGCCCGATGTGGGATTCGATCCCGGGTCTCCAGGATCGCGCCCTGGGCCAAAGGCAGGCAGGCGCCAAACCGCTGCACCACCCAGGGATCCCTGTTTGAAATACTTCTTAAGCTATTTACTTCACAATTTCATTCACCTAATTTAGACTAAAATCATATCACCAAAATTCAAACCACAATTCTCCAAATAGCCACTTGACTTAGCCAAATCTGAATCCTGTTATTTCCAGACAGGTGGATTAGGTGTCTAAACAAAATCCACCAGGTCCTGCATGCCCCAGGTCCTGATAAACTCTTAACTCTGAGCGCAGAGTGCTGAGCTACTTGCAAGTTCCATAATCCTATCTTCCCCTGGAGATCTTGCAAATTTAGGTTCTTCTTCCTGGAATATTTCACAAACTCCATTCCCTGGATAAATCCTACTTGATTTTAGACACCATACCCTCCAGGAAGTCTTCCTTCATGCACAAGATTGGATATAGCTCCTCAAAAAGTCCCCAGAGCTTCCTATGTTTCTCTTACATCACATCCTCATGCTATTGCTGCCTTACGTGTGTCTCCAATTAGGTCTTGGAAACTGCAACCTCTTCTCATCCAGCCTGATAATATCTCTAATGCTCAGCAAAGTTCCTGGCTCATAATGAAAGAAAAAAAATCAAATTGAAGAAATCAAATAATGAATAAAAAACGTATAATAATTGTTTTAAAAGATTTTATTGATTTATTCATGATAGAGGAGAGAGAGAGAGAGAGGCAGAGACACAGGCAGAGGGAGAAGCAGGTTCCATGTCAGGATCCTGATGCGGGACTCGATCCTGGGACTCCAGGATTGCGCCCTGGGCGAAAGGCAGGTGCCAAACCACAGAACCACCCAGGGATCCCCCCGTATAATAATTAGATAACCCTGATTTGTCCACTAGCTGTCACTATTTCCAACGTGGATTTGTTAGGTTGGGTATTTTTCCTAATATGCCTTACAAGAGTAAGTATACTGAAGGAACCAAGAAGGCAGATTGTTATAGTAGAAAGTGCTGAATCTATCCAGGATAGAGGAGACCCAGTGTTGAAATACTAATTTATACCTGTGAAACCATCACCACAATCAAGACAGTGAATATGCCCAATACTTGTCAAATTGTACACTTAAAATAGTGTAGTTTAGTGTGTCATTTATACTTCAATAAGCTGTTTTTTAAAATGAATAACATTAAATTGGTCAAGGGAAAATAGTGACAATATGGGAGCTTTAAATATAACACATTAGTATGTAACATGTGCATTCATTCATAGATAGTAGTTTTTGCTGTAAGGCAAAGGAGAGACAATTACATGGTAGCCACATAACAGGCGAGTTGAGTTATTAAAAATACCACTCACCTGGATTGGTTTACATGTTATGCTTCTTTCCACCATATACTCTTCCATCATCCTTTCCTGTAAAAATATCATATGAACACAATGAGAAGACAGTTCACATTTGCCGCTGCCCAAGAATGTCGTAAGCCACTCATGTGGTCATTTATACAATCTGTTCAAATTGATTAAAAATAAGGGGGAAATTGTGCAATTGCACTTTAAACTTTTGGAACTGGAGAGAACCTTACAGACAATTTGGTTCATATTCCTGATATCACAGATGAGCAATCTGAGATCCAGAAAATTAGCTGAGCCACACAACGGGCAGGTGGAAATAGCATTCGTATCACCCATTTAAAAATTCCCCAGAAGAGAAGCACCTGGCTAGCCCCATCCGTGGAGCATGAGACTTGATCCTGAGGTTGTAAGTCTGAGCCCCATGTTGGGTGTAGGGATCACTTAAAGAAATAAAGTATCTTTCAAAAAAAAACCCAAACAAACAAATTCCCTGGTAGAACACCGTGCCAGAGTTCTTTTTCTAAGTAATTTTTTGGTACAATTTATTATTTAATCAAATTCTCTGTCAGTTATATTCTCCAAAAAAAGAATACAAATAATAAATCACTTGAGGAACTTAATTCTATCCACTTAGGTGAAAATTAAGTCTACTCCTTGCTGTGCACATCCATTTTCACCACTGCCTTCATGTTTCTCTCCAGCCCACCAATAGAATTATCCTGCTGAACTTCTCTTCTTCTCTGTCTAAATTATTATATTCACATAGTAGGTGATTGGCCAAAATAAACCTACATAATGAAATTTTGGATTAAGAAAAGGCTATCTGAGAAATCTACATTTTTACAGAAACACTTAGAAAAAAGCAACCATAGAAGGTAATCTCAATATTATATTTTCTGTCAGAGCTCTGAAAGTTTACTTATTACCAACTACTTATTTTAGGCTTGAGCATTGAGATTATGGTTAGTTTAAAGATAAAACATTTACAGGGGCTCCCCATAAAGTTGCAATATATAAACTTTCCATCACTAGACAATATTCTTCTATGGTAGTAGAATATCTGCCTGCAAAAAGTTTTTGCATTAATCATTGCTGTGACTCTTTCATTTTATGAGCACTAAAGCTGTATTTTGTAAAACTGAAAGGCATCTCAAAGAATGCAAATGTTGTCAGCTGCTTTGCTGACTTCGTTTTCTTATTTATAGAATCATAAAAATAAGCCGTCTCTTTTTTTTCTTTCATTACTTTTTTTTTTTTTTTTTTTGGCAGGGGGTGGGGTGGGGGCAGTGGTTATTGTTGTTGTGATTATTGCTTTGGCCAAGTAGGGAAAGAAAATGGACAAAGAAAAAACCTGAAAAATTGTTTTACTTTTCCCAGTTACCCAAAGAGCTACATAAGGCATTCCATATAGTATTCATGTTATGATTCTAATGAAATTACAGTCCTAGATAAGGTGACTAACTGTCAGACTTGTCTTTTACACAAAGCAGCTATTGTATTTATAGCTTTAAATTATAATATTATGGCTATTATCTTTCAATTAAGTCATGCAAAAAAAAATAGGACAACTGGAGCTTAGCTATATTTAGAAGCATACAATGTGGTTTCTGTTAACCACTAGAAATGTCCACTCATAGTACCGTTCCACATCTGAGCATCCCACTCAAAACGTGAAGATTTGATTCAGCTCAGACAATGACTCATGATTTCACAAAATCTGTTTGTTTCCAGTAAGGACTAAACTGGTCTGTTTAAGTTCTGATAGGGCTTAAAATGGTAACTCCCATATAGCCAAATTACGTAGCATGCCCTTACCAAACACACGCTTCCCACTAATTAGGATTTTACTTGAACGCCATAAACAAAACTAGCTAGACAGCTCATGGGACATCTGTGTGTATATTACATGACTGTAGCTCAACACATCTTTACAAAGCAAACACACACATGAAACCAGCACCGAGATCCCAGATGGAGAACAAGCATCACAATTTCTATATATTCATATAGAATAAACACATTTATTATATATAAATAACATTGAATTTTAAGTCTTAAAAAACCTGTCCAATTAAAAATACTAATTAGCAATGAGAATGTTTTACACAAACCCCCTTTTGGGCATTACTCCCACCCACAGTCAACCACTAGCCTGACTTCTAGGAACCTTGTAAGCATTGTGTGATTTTGACTGTCCCATAAATGGAATTGTACAGAATGTTCACTTTTGTATTTAGCTTCTTTTGCTCAACATTAGGTTGATGATATTTATTTATCTTTGTGTGTATAATTGCAGTACATTCTCATTGCTAATTAGTATTTTTAATTGGACAGGTTTTTTAAGACTTAAAATTCAATGTTATTTATATATAATAAATGTGTTTATTCTATATGAATATATTATGTGAACTGTAAATGTATTTGCCAATTGACAAGTTTTTTAAATAAAAATGAAAATTTATTGCCTTTTTCCCTAGGTACCATGGTTTTCTCACGATATTTTCCCTTTGCCTTTTGATTAGCTAGAGAGAATTATAGACAATAATGTAGCTTGAAAGAAAAATAAGAAATATCTCTTAACCATCCTCCACAGTAAGTGCCAAAATTGTAAATTACAAAATAATTACTTTTCAAATTTATAACAATCCTCAGTTTGCATTATGTCTACTCTCTTCAGTATAAGATTTTACATTTTACTTTTGCATCATGCTTGAGAATAAAGCATTTTTATATATTTTTTTCATTTGTATGCCACAGACCTCTGTTAGAAAGGGCAGTTATCTCTTAAGTACCTCGTATGTCTTACATAACACTAACTATGGTGTGATATTTTTAAAAAGCAAACATCCACAACCACAAAATAATACTATCATGGTTATTGTGCTTAAGGAAAATAGTTAGAAAGTTGAATAACTATTTTATTAGTTATTAATAACTAATTTGGTTATAGTTCCGTCTTGATTATGACCAAGACGGAAAGTCCTTAGAAAAGCAAGCTTTCATAGCGTTGGTTAGGTTGACATGTAAGAGTCTGAAGACAAGTAGTATGTTTTATCCATAATAAATGAGAATCATGGGTCCTTCTACAGGCTGTGTGAAGTTTGTGAGAAGAGAGAGGGCTGGGAGGGAGAAAGTCAGGACAAACCTCCTAAAGGACATGATGCAGGGAAACATGGATATGATGTATATCACTTGCAAATGTCATCCAGTCACTGACTATTGCAATGAACAAAGCAGGGATCCAGTAACAAGGTAAAATCAACTGCAGGTGGGTGGATATTCAGAATTTCAGCATTAGAAATTCTAGTTTTTAATCTGAATTATTTAGCACTCATTCTAGAATTCCTTATACTTCTGCCAGCTGGGGATATAGTTGGCCTTGGGTCTGCTGTACTGCTGATTTGACAGCTGGTGTTGAAGGCCATGAGCTTAACATAACATCACTCAATTGTTCTTTTCCTACCTTCCTCTTTGTGAAACTAGAAGGTTGAGTAAGACCATCTCTACAGTATTTTCTTGGTCAGCAATTCTCAATTTTTTTCATCTTTTTATCATTTTTTCACATAATCTTTTTAGAGGTTAGCATTTCATAAGGTCATCTCAACCATATGATTCTGAAAAGTCAGACTCATTGAAATAGCAGAATTAATCTAGCCATAAAAATAGACAGAGGTCAGCACAGTATCTAAGGCCAAAAGGAAAAAAGCAGGGGAGCCTGTGATGAGAGAATTCTGCTCGACCTCACCTTTCTATTTCCTTTGGCTTTGGCTTTTATTGGATGCTATATTTCTGGGGAAATCATTCCCACTTGCTGCAAGTAAATGGTTGTGTTCTGAATTTATTGAGACAGGCAGCAGAAGGTCAAGGTATAGGCCAAGGGTAACTAAAACAGGGAAAGAGAACATTTGAGAATGATGTAGACAAATGCAAACTGCATGGATTAGGCATGTATTGGCTGGAGAGTGGTAAGCATTTTCAGGAAAGCACTGAGCCCATTTATTTTTTTCATTTCTTCCATTCCCAAAGTTGTCCTGGGTTGCAAAAAATAATGCTGACAAATGATAGTACTTAAAATTATAAGCATTGCCTATAGAATTTTTGTATTAGTCGTATACTTAAGTATACGACTTAAGTGATTTTTACATAATACAAATTCAGTCTCTGGGTTCTTAGGAAACAGGTAGCTGATCCAGCCAGATGACACCTTTTTTTTCCCTAATGTAAATGGTCAATTTATTTATTTATTTTTAAAGATTTTATTTATTTATTCATGAGAGACAGAGAGAGAGGCAGAGACACAGGCAGAGGGAGAAGCAGGCTCCCTGCAAGAAGCCTGATGTGGGACTCGATTCCAGTTAAATGGCTTTTAGTTAATAGCAAAATAAACTTTTGAATATGAGCTCACAATTTAATGGCTTCTTGCAGAGAGACAGATGGGGGACTCCATCCCAGGACCAGAGATCACGCCCTGAGCCAAAGGCAGACGCTCAAGCACTGAGCCACCCAGGCATTCCAATAAATGGTCAATTTAAAAACCATTCAAATGGGTTTAACTGAGTACAAATCTTCTAACCAAAAAAAGGAAGAAAAAGCTGTAAACTAACCATATCTTACACAGTTTCCTTTACAAAAGATAGATTCTGTTATCATAGATTAAATAGCTTAGGAATGCTTTCCTTCTTAATAAATATTGAAAGCCCTAAATTAGAATACTTTTTAAATTTGGTATAGCCCTTTCCAGACAATGTAACTATTTCTATAGATTTCAGTTTGGTCAGAACAAGAAGTCTAATAAATGGCTTTTAGTTAATAGCAAAATAAACTTTTGAATATGAGCTCATAATTTAAGTGATATGCTCTTACAAATGTATATATAAATATTTAACCTGGTCATTAATCTGCTAAAAGATTGCAGTTTGTATGTGTATGTAAATCAAGGGACTATTGTTAAAGAAAAACAAAGTTGTGTTTTCTTTAAACTCTTTTTATTTTGAGATAATTATAGATTCATATGCAATGGTAAGTATCAATACAGAGACCTCCTGCGTATTCTTTACCAGTTCCTTCCAGTGGTAATATTTGGCAAAACTGTAATATTATAACACAACCATCACAGTGACATTGATGCAATCCACAGATTTTATTCAAATTTTACTTGTATTTGTGTTTGCATGTATTTAGTTCTATTCAGTTGTATCACACATGTAGGTTTGTATATCCACTACCACAGTCAAGATACAGAACACTTCCATCATCTTAAGGATATTTCAAGTTGCTCTTTTATAACTGCAAATCATTTTTCATCCCCCAAATGACAGAAGTCAAAATGAAAATGAAAGAAAAAGACTTTAAGGAAATTGGAAAAGGTAAGAAAATAGGAATAGGATTAATAAGACACAAAAGAAGATAATAGGAAAGAAACACAGATAATGAATGCCTTGGCCTGATTTTCTCCCAGAAAGCAGAGCCTGGAACAAAAACTCATATATAAGGCATTTATTTGGGAAACGGACACCAAGGAATCAAAATAAGGTATTGAGAAGATGAAGACACAGAAGGTGGAAAAGTTAACTTAATTGTCTGTCTTTTGAGTGGATCACCACTGAATTTGATGGTGTTTGATCCTGCTGGGACACTAGGGGGGATGGTGTAGAATGCACCATAGAACTCACTAACAATGGAACGGAAAGGTGAATCCTCCACTGGCCAAAGGCTGGCTGATGGCTGAAGGGTATTAACTCCTCCCCCCTTTAGACACTGATATATATGGGTCAGAGCCAAGCTGGATCCTTTGGAGAGCCCCTGCGACCGTGTCTCAGAAGGTCCAGGACAGATCACTACTGCCACATGGTGCAGCTGATAAAGATGCAGTGGAGTTATCTTCGTGAGGCAGCTTGGTGCAGTACACAGTAGATGGAGACAAAGTGAGGAAGTGTCTGACACCTGCGTCTCAGGGCTGAAACAGGAGAACCACTGCTTAGTACAAGCAAACTGCTCTCAGATGAGGTGCCCGATCAAACTTCTATTACTTCCATCAAGTGTCTGGAAGGCTCTGATAAATTCTTCTAAATTGTCTTCCTTAAGGAACTGTTCAAGTAGACTTTACTGTAGATTCTCCCTTCTGGAAAGAAATCAAAATGAAACAATTAGAAGAAAAAAAGCATGAAGCTCTGTTTTCTTTAGTAGTTTGTAAAACAGTTTTAAAAAGACCAATAGAGGAGGGGAGGGGCAAGACGGCGGAAGAGTAGGGTCCCCAAGTCACCTGTCCCCACCAAATTACCTAGATAACCTTCAAATCGCCCTGAAAATCTACGAATTCGGCCTGAGAGTTAAAGAGAGACCAGCTGGAACGCTACAGTGAGAAGAGTTCGTGCTTCTATCAAGGCAGGAAGACGGGGAAAAAGAAATAAAGAAATAAAAGGCGGCCAAGGCGGGGGGGGGGGGGCTCGCGAGGAGCCGGGCTAAGGCCAGGGCGAGTGTCCCCAGGACAGGAGAGCCCCGTCCCGGAGACGCAGGAGCTGCACCGACCTTCCCGGGCGGAAAGGCCTCGCAGGGAGGTGGAGCAGGACCCAGGAGGGCGGGGATGCCCTCGGGCTCCCGGGGACACTGACAGACACCTGCGCCCCGGGAGAGTGCGCCGAGCTCCCTAAGGGCTGCAGCGGGCACGGGGGGACCCGGAGCAGCTCGGGGGGGGGCTGGGGGGCGGCTCCGCGAAGGGGGCTGTGGGGCGAGAGCCCGAATCCATCAGCGCAGGCCCCGTAGCACAGGGCGCCGGGACACAGCCCAGGATCCGGCCTCCCCCCGGGACAGGCAGAGGCCGGGAGGGCCCAGGACAGCAAGGACGCTCCTGCCCCGAGCTGAGCAGATCAGCGGCCCCGCTCGGAGCCTCCAGGCCCTGCAGACGGAGAGCTCCGGAGCTACAGCGGGGGCTGACTCCAGGGCTGCAGAGCTGGCCCCGCCACAGCGGTTGTTCCTCCTGGGGCCTCACGGGGTAAACAACCCCCACTGAGCCCTGCACCAGGAGGGGTCAGAGGAGCTCCCCCAAGTGAAAACACCCGAAAATCAGCACAACAGGCCTCTCCCCCAGAACACCAGCTAGCCAGACAAGTTCCAGGGGAAGTCAAGGGACTTAAAGTACACAGAATCAGAAGATACTCCCCCGTGTTTTTTTTTTTTTTTATTTGTTTGCTTCCCCCACCCTTTTTTTTCCTTTCTTTCTTTTTCGTTCTCTTTTTTCTCTTTTTTTCTTCCTTTTTACTTTTTTCTTTTTCTCTTTCCTTTTCTTCTTTCTCTTTTCTCCTTTTCCCAATACAACTTGTTTTTGGCCACTCTGCACTGAGCAAAATGACTAGAAGGAAAACCTCACCTCAAAAGAAAGAATCAGAAACAGTCCTCTCTCCCACAGAGTTACAAAATCTGGATTACAATTCAATGTCAGAAAGCCAATTCAGAAGCACTATTATACAGCTACTGGTGGCTCTAGAAAAAAGCATAAAGGACTCAAGAGACTTCATGACTGCAGAATTTAGATCCAATCAGGCAGAAATTAAAAATCAATTGAATGAGATGCAATCCAAACTAGAAGTCCTAATGACGAGGGTTAACGAGGTGGAAGAACGAGTGAGTGACATAGAAGACAAGTTGATGCCAAAGAGGGAAACTGAGGAAGAAAGAGACAAACAAAAGACCATGAGGATAGATTAAGGGAAATAAAGACAGCCTGAGGAAGAAAAACCTACGTTTAATTGGGGTTCCCGAGGGGGCTGAAAGGGACAGAGGGCCATAATATGTATTTGAAGAAATCATAGCTGAAAACTTTCCTAATCTGGGAAGGGGAACAGGCATTCAAATCCAGGAAATAGAGAGATCCCCCCCCAAAAAAAAAACAATAAAAACCGCTCTCAACACCTCGACATTTAATTGTTAAGCTTGCAAATTCCAAAGATAAAGAGAAGATCCTTAAAGCAGCAAGAGACAAGAAATCACTGACTTTTATGGGGAAGAGTATTAGGGTAACAGCAGACCTCTCCACAGAGACCTGGCAGGCCAGAAAGGGCTGGCAGGATATATTCAGGGTCCTAAATGAGAAGAACATGCAACCAAGAATACTTTATCCAGCAAGGCTCTCATTCAGAATAGAAGGAGAGATAAAGAGCTTCCAAGACAGACAGGAACTGAAAGAATATGTGACCTCCAAACCAGCTCTGCAAGAAATTTTAAGGGGGACTCTTAAAGTTCCCCTTTAAGAAGAAGTCCAATGGAACAATACACAAAAACAGGGACTGAATAGGTATCATGATGACACTAAACTCATATCTTTCAGTAGTAACCTTGAACGTGAATGGGCTTAATGACCCCATCAAAAGGTGCAGGGTGTCAAACTGGATAAAAAAGCGGGACCCATCTATTTGCTGTCTACAAGAGATTCATTTTAGACAGAAGGACACCTACAGCCTGAAAATAAAAGGTTGGTGAACCATTTACCATTCAAATAGTCCTTAAAAGAAAGTAGGGGTAGCCATCCTCATATCAGATAAACTAAAATTTACCCTGAAGATTGTAGTGAGAGATGAAGAGGGACACTATATCATACTTAAAGGATCTATCCAAGAAGAGGACTTAACAATCCTCAATATATATGACCCCAATGTGGGAGCTGCCAAATATATCAATCAATTAATAACCAAAATTAAGAGATACTTAGATAATAATACACTTATACTTGGTGCTTCAATCTAGCACTTTCTACACTGGATAGGTCTTCTAGGTACAACATCTCCAAAGAAACGAGAGCTTTAAATGATACACTGGACCACATTGATTTCACAGAAATCTACAGAACTTTACATCCAAACTCAACTAAATACACATTCTTCCTAAGTGCACATGGAACTTTCTCCAGAATAGACCACATACTGGGTCATAAATCATGTCTGAACCGATACCAAAACATTGGGATCGTCCCCTGCATATTCTCAGACCATAATGCCTTGAAATTAGAACTAAATCACAACAAGAAGTTTGGAAGGACTTCAAACACGTGGAGGTTAAGGACCATCTTGCTAAAAGATGAAACGGTCAACCAGGAAATTAAGGAAGAATTAAAAAGATTCATGGAAACTAATGAGAATGAAGATACAACCATTCAAAATCTTTGGGATGCAGCAAAAGCAGTCCTGAGGGGGAAATACATCGCAATACAAGCATCCATTCAAAAACTGGAAAGAACTCAAATAGAAAAGCTAACCTTACACATAAAGGAGCTAGAGAAAAAACAGCAAATAGATCTTACATCCAGCAGAAGAAGAGATTTAATAAAGATTCGAGCAGAACTCAACGAAATTGAGACCAGAAGAACTATGGAACAGATCAACAAAACCAGGAGTTGGTTCTTTGAAAGAATTAATAAGATAGATAAACCATTAGCCAGCCTTATTAAAAAGAAGAGAGAAAAGACTCAAATTAATAAAATCATGAATGAGAAAGGAGAGATCACTACCAACACCAAGGAAATACAAACGATTTTAAAAACATATTATGAACAGCTATACGCCAATAAATTAGGCAATCTAGAAGAAATGGACGCATTCCTGGAAAGCCACAAACTACCAAAACTGCAACCGGAAGAAATAGAAAACCTGAAACCAGGCCAATAACCAGGGAGGAAATTGAAGCAGTCATCAAAAACCTCCCAAGACACAAGAGTCCAGGGACAGATGGCTTCCCAGGGGAATTCTATCAAACGTTTAAAGAAGAAACCATACCTATCCTACTAAAGCTGTTTGGAAAGATAGAAAGAGATGGAGTACTTCCAAATTCGTTCTATGAGGCCAGCATCACCTTAAGTCCAAAACCATTCAAAGACCCCACCAAAAAGGAGAATTATAGACCAATATCCCTGATGAACTCGGATGTAAAAATTCTCAACAAGATACTAGCAAATAGGATCCAACAGTACATTAAGAAAATTATTCACCATGACCAAGTATGATTTATCTCCGGGACACAAAGCTGGTTCAACACTCGTAAAGCAATCAATGTGAATCATCATATCAGCAAGAGAAAACCAAGAACCATATGATCCTGTCATTAGATGCAGAGAGAGCATTTGACAAAATACAGCATCCATTCCTGATCAAAACTCTTCGGAGTGTAGGGATAGAGGGAACATTCCTCAACATCTACAAAAAGCCCACAGCAAATATAATTCTCAATGAGGAAACACTGGGAGCCTTTCCCCTCAGATCAGGAACAAGACAGGGATGTCCACTCTCACCACTGCTATTCAACATAGTACTGGAAGTCCTAGCCTCAGCAATCAGACAACAAAAAGACATTAAAGTCATTCAAATTGGCAAAGAAGAAGTCAAACTCTCCCTCTTAGCACATGGCATGATACTCTACATAGAAAACCGAAAAGCCTCCACCCCAAGATTGCTAGAACTCAACAGCAATTCAGCAGTGGGGCAGGATACAAAATCAATGCCCAGAAGTCAGTGGCATTTCTATACACTAACAATGAGACTGAAGATAGAGAAATTAAGGAGTCAATCCCATTTACAATTGCACCCAAAAGCATAAGATACCTAGGAATAAACCTAACCATAGAGGTAAAGGATCTATACCCTAAAAACTATAGAACACTTCTGAAAGAAATTGAGGAAGACACAGAGATAGAAAAATATTCCATGCTCATGGATTGGAAGAATTAATATTGTGAAAATGTCAATGTTACCCAGGGCAATTTACACGTTTAATGTGATCCCTATCAAAATACCATGGACTTTCTTCAGAGAGTTAGAACAAATTATTTTAAGATTTGTGTGGAATCAGAAAAGACCCCGAATAGCCAGGGGAATTTTAAAAAAGAAAACCATATCTGGGGGCCTCACAATGCCAGATTTCAGGTTGTACTACAAAGCTGTGGTCATCAAGACAGTGTGGTACTGGCACAAAAACAGACACATAGATCAGTGGAACAGAATAGAGAACTCAGAAGTGGACCCTCAACTTTATGGTCAACTAATAATATTTGATAAAGGAGGAAAGACTCTCCACTGGAAGAAAGACAGTCACTTCAATAAATGATGCTGGGAAAGTTGGACATCCACATGCAGAAGAATGAAACTAGACCACTCTCTTGCACCAGACACAAAGATAAATTCAAAATGGATGAAAGATCTAAATGTGAGACAAGAGTCCATCAAAATCCTAGAGGAGAACACAGGCAACACCCTTTTTGAACTTGGCCACAGTAACTTCTTGCAAGATACATCCACGAAGGCAAAAGAAACAAAAGCAAAAATGAACTATTGGGACTTCATCAAGACAAGAAGCTTTTGCACAGCAAAGGATACAGTCAACAGAACTAAAAGACAACCTACAGAATGGGAGAAGATATTTGCAAATGATGTATCAGATAAAGGGCTAGTTTCCAAGATCTATAAAGAACTTATTAAACTCAACACCAAAGAAACCAAGAATCCAATCATGAAATGGGCAAAAGTCATGAACAGAAATCTCACAGAGGAAGACATAGACATGGCCAACACACACAGAAGAAAATGCTCTGCATCACTTGCCATCAGGGAAATACAAATCAAAACCACAATGAGATCCCACCTCACACCAGTGAGAATGGGGAAAATTAACAAAGTAGGAAACAAGAAATGTTGGAGAGGATGCGGAGAAAAGGGAACCCTCTTACACTGTTGGTGGGAATGTGAACTGGTGCAGCCACTCTGGAAAACTGTGTGGAGGTTCCACAAAGAGTTAAAAATAGATCTGCCCTAAGACCCAGCAATTGCACTGCTGGGGATTTACCCCAAAGATTCAGATGCAGTGACTCGCCGGGACACCTGCACCCCGATGTTTCTAGCAGCAATGTCCACAATAGCCAAACTGTGGAAGGAGCCTCGGTGTCCATCGAAAGATGAATGGATAAAGAAGATGTGGTTTATGTATACAATGGAATATTCCTCAGCCATTAGAAATGACAAATACCCACCATTTTCTTCGACGTGGATGGAACTGGAGGGTATTATGATGAATTAAATAAGTCAATCAGAGAAGGACAAACGTTATATGGTCTCATTCATTTGGGGAATAAAACTAATAGTGAAAGGGAATAGAGGGGAAGGGAGAAGAAATGGGTAGGAAATATCAGAAAGGGAGACAGAACATGGAAGACTCCTAACTCTGGGAAATGAACTAGGGGTGGTGGAAGAGGAGGAGGGCGGGGGCGTGGGGGTGAATGGGTGACGGGCACTAAGAGGGGCACTTGATGGGATGAGCACTGGGTGTTATTCTGTATGTTGTCAAAGTGAACACCAATAAAAAATAAATTTATTATTAAAAAAATAAAAAAATAATGAAACATCAAAAAATAAAAAATAAAATAATAAAAAATAAAAAGACCAATAGATTTTTAATGGAGGACAAAGATGATAGAATTAATTTCAAAATCTTCTTGAAGTCAAACTAAATTATTAGAATTTCCTCTGTCACTGAATAATTTAAATTATTTTGTTTTATGTTTTTGCCTCACAAACCACTCTTATGAGACCCCAACTATATATTTATTAATAAACTAAATAAAATTAAATTTAAAATTATCAAGAGGGGATCCCTGGGTGGCGCAGCGGTTTTGCGCCTGCCTTTGGCCCAGGGCGCGATCCTGGAGACCTGGGATCGAATCCCACGTCGGGCTCTCGGTGCATGGAGCCTGCTTCTCCCTCTGCCTGTGTCTCTGCCTCTCTCTCTCTCTCTCTCTGTGACTATCATAAATAAATAAAAATTAAAAAAAAAAAGTCTTTAAAAAAATAAAAATAAAATAAAATAAAATAAAATAATCAAGAGGTTGGTTCATTGGTCATGAGTTTTAAGGCCCCATGGGACAAGTATCCTATAGTATAAACTAAAATTATGCTGTGTTAGGGGCACCTGAGTGGCTCAGTGGTTGAGCATCTGCCTTCTGCCCAGGGCGTGATCCTGGAGTCCCAGGATCAAGGCCCACATTGGGCTCCCTGCATGGAGACTGCTTCTCCCTCTGCCTGTGTCTCTGCCTCTCTCTGTGTATCTCTCATGAATAAATAAAAATAAAATAAAAATCTTTCAAATTATGCTAAATTAATTCCTTTGGTAATTGGAGGGGTTGTTTGTGCTAAGGTCAGAGGCAACTGATTGAGGCCTTTGCTTGATCAATTAGATTCAGTTAGTTCTGGCCTTTGAAGTCAGTTAAAGTATCATACTATTTTTGAGCATAATATAATTTCGAAGACTTCAGAGTGAAAAATACTACCAGATTGAACTTTTTCTGTACTATTTTCATGTTCTGATCATAAGTTCTTCCTCCTTTCCAAATGGTATGAGTAGACTGATAATTGCGGAGGCCGAGAAAATTAAGGCCATTCCACTTTATTTTTTTTAATTTATTTTTTATTGGTGTTCAATATATCAACATACAGAATAACCTCCAGTGCCCGTCACCCATTCACTCCCACCCCCCCCCCCTGCCCTCCTCCCCTTCCACCACCCCTAGTTCGTTTCCCAGAGTTAGGAGTCTTTATGTTTTATCTCCCTTTCTGATATTTCCCACACATTTCTTCTCCCTTCCCTTATATTCCCTTTGACCATTCCACTTTAAGTTCAGCGTTAGCACAAGTACAGCCATCCCAGGCCCCTGTGAATAAGAGCTGAAATTTACATTACTTCAGTTACAGGGAAAAAAAACAAAACAAACAAACAAACAAAAAAAAAAAACAGCCTACAGCTTAAAGACCTAGAAAGCCCCATATCAGAATGAGAACAGAGCTCAATGCCCTTGAAAGCCCCATATCAGAATGTAAACTGAACTTGAAAAATTCCTCCACCCCTTTTGGAGGTCCCCTAGACCAGCCCTTAAAACTAAGCTGAAACCCCCCTCCGGGTCCAAGTCCTTGCTCCGCTGTGTCGGGTGTACTTGGGTATACTTGGACCCAAGCTCGAGCTTATAAATAAACCCTCTTGTGTTTGCATCCGTGTCAGCTCCTTGGTGGTTTCTCGGATACATAATCTTGGGCACAACAATAGTCAGGTGACCATATAACTTTTCATCACCCTGCATCCTTTAGAGAGTAAAAAGAGAACCATTACTAGTTATTCTTTTTTTTTTTTTTTTTTTTTTTACGATTTTATTTATCCATGAGAGAAACAGAGGGACAGAGAGATAGGGAGAAGCAGGCTCCATGCAGGGAGCCGACATGGGACTAGATCCCAGGACCCCGGGTCACGCCCTGAGCCAAAGGCAGACACTCAACGGCTGAGCCCCCTGGGCGTCCCCCATTTCTACTTATTCTAAGGACACAATTGTTAACTGGAACTATTCTGGATAGAGCTAAATGCGTGGTCATCCTCTAGGAATGGCTCTAAGAGAATCTTTAAAAGTGGCTGTCTTGTTTGCTAAGCCCTAAGGAAGTAATAATCATGATAATGACCATTATTGACCATGGTATTGATGGTTGAAACTAGGAGATGCTGAGTTAGATGTTAAGTTGATAGATGCTGGTAGCAGATAATTAAAAATAAAAGCAAAATGTACACCATTTACCTGGATAGTATTGAGCATTTCCAATGTTCTCTGGAACCCCAAAGAAACTGCAGGACGGCCTCCCTAGAACCTTCTCTGATTCAAACCAAAGTAGCCTGAGTGTCAAGAACTCAGACAAAGCTAGGACTTAAGAGCCAATGAGTCAAAGGAATTGAGAGACCTTGGGATACCTCCAGAAATGAAAAACTATAGCATTACGCTTGCTGACTTGGGATCCTTCTGATCAGCAGAACCTTAGATAGTGCGGTTGAGAGACCAAAGAATTCACAGTTCAGGGTCAAATAACTAGGGCGCTGAACTAGGGCACTGCTCAAGGGACTCATTACTCCTGCTCCAGGCTAAGACATGTGAGTTTCCTGAATAGATCGTTAATTTGGTGCTCTTTTATTAATACTATTGTGGGGGGAAAAATATATAACATGAGATTTACTCTCTTAACAAAATTCTAGGTGTACAGTACGGTATGGTTAACTCTAAGCACAAAGTCATATGTCATATCTCTAGAACTTTATCTTACATGACTGAAACTTCATTCCCATTGAATAGCACCTCCCCATTGTTCCTTCTCACAGCCCCCAACAGCCACCATTTTTACTGTTTCACTTTACTTTCTGTTACTTTAGATACTTCATTTATAGACTGTCTCAAAAATATTGTTCAACAGCTGCTTAGAATGAAAACCGAATCATGAATTGAAGAGGGACAAAGAAAGAGGAATCTCTTGTTCTCTGCCTGTGTCCCTGTGGTAGACTGAATAACCAGCCCCCAAGTGTCTGTGTCCTACCCCCACAGCCTGTGACTGTGCTATTTTACATGGCGAAAGGCACTTAGTAGAGCTCTCTCTAAGTTAAAGATTTTAAGATTATCTTGAATCATTCAGACAGGCTCAACGTAATCACAATATAATCAGATTATAAGAGGGAAGCAGGAATGACAGCCAGAGAACATGATATAACAATGCGGGAGAAGATGTGGTAACAGAGCAGAGGTTGAAATAAGTCCCTTGCTGGCCTCTGGACATTGGAAAAGGCAAGGAAACATATTGTCCTCTATACATAATGCAGCTCTGCCAACCAATTTGAAATGTCTGACATCCAGAACAATAAGATACCAAATCTGTGTTATTTGAAGTCATCAAGTATGTGGTCATTTGTTACAGTAGCAAGAACAGCAGCAGGCTAATATAGAGATTGGCTCCAAATTTGAAAACCTCACTCGACAAAAAAGTGTCTGCAGTTACCAGGATCCACTTCTTAAAAAGGCGATATAGCCTCTTCACCTCACCTGAGCACTCTGGCCTCACCAGGTAAGATCGGGTGAGAATACTGACCTCTCCACATTTTCAAAGTTGACGCTATTAAAGGTACAGATTTATGAAGAGACTTATGCCAAACACAAATTCCATTTCTCCCAACACTTCCAGTGATATTTTAGAGCTCAGTTATGCTTTCATGTCCCCAGGAAATTTAGCCAATGCCAGGTTGACCTGACCCTTAATCTTCCAAGGCTGGAAAATTGCAGGGCAGCCTACATTTCCAGCCAGAGTTTTTTTCTTTTTTTTCTAGTTTATGACATATGCTCTGAATGAAGCAGAAATAGATTAAAGTCAGGGATAGTCTTGTTTATCATCACCTATCCGTCTCCTAAACAGAGTAATCATTGCAGAGGTCACTTAGACAGGGTCAAAACAGAACTAGAGGAAAACCTGAATGCCATTGCCTCGATGAGTCTTCCCCTAATAATCCTATTTCTAAATTTCAATGCCTGTGTCCCTTGTCTTCTTTTGCTTTTTCTATTTCCCTTAGCACATATTCCCTTCCAACTCACTATGTATTTTTTTTCATTTGTTGTGTTTACTGTGTATTTTTCATCTTCCCATGCTAGAATGTAATGCACTGGGTCAAGATGTTGATCAAGGATATCCAAAAGGACATATCCAAAGACCTATACAGTATAGCCTGTATAGTGACTGCTGTGTTTCACCTCTGGATTCAATACCTGAAGGTAATTTGGGATTGTTAACCATTTTGGGTGAGGGTAAGTAAGGGTGAGGATGTGTCCTTGTTACTGGATTATTCTGGAAAGGCTTCTCTGAAGCTATTTAATCTTGCTGCCTGGCAAACAAGAGTTAGAATGTAGATATAGACTATGACAGCTGTCTGATACTTAACTCTCCCTGTCTACAAAAACCTCTGCCCCACTCACAACACAGTTTGAGGTTTACCTATGTGGAATGTTCCTGCCTTGGTAGCACAGGAGCCCAAGAGCCTGGCTGTGGGGTGATTAATCAGAGAAGGGAGCTTAGCTCAGGGATGGCCTGATAGAAATGTTCTCTCGATAGAGGAAATCTATACTGAATGTTGCCGGGCCAACCAAGTTTCTAAGAAATGATGACTATCAAAGAAATTGAGAAAAAAGATTCAGAAAATAAAGTAGAGAAACAGCAAAAAAGATACCCATAGGCAAAACAGTAAGTAGAGTCATGAAACAGATAGAAGTCACAATGGTTGGCAAAACCTATCAAGGCAGAAATTGGAATTTTGAGCTCCCACAGAGTTGAAAAACTAGAGCATGGGTTAGCTAGGAGAGCTTTACCACTGAGAGAGTAGCTTCCAGAGCTATGATTGTGCAACCAGAGTCTCTGTCAGATTACTGGTCAACTACTGTATCCAGGATAATGGAGTTCTGTTCTCTAAGGTTCTCTGTGAGGCTGCTGAGATCCGTTCCTGGCTCCTTATCTTTGTTCTTGCTAACAAGCATGCAGCTTAGAACACAAATTCAAGTACCATTCATATTGTTTGCAATAACTGAAGTAATATCTATTTCTAGCCATCATTTAGTTGGATGGTAGAAATTTAAAGGGATCACTTCCTAATCTTCACCCACATCTTTTCTCTGGGGTTGTGTCAAAAGAGGCTTACATGAAGCAAAGATTTTGGTAGCACTCTTGTGGGTGCAGGGATGATACAGTGAAGGGTGGGGGGGATCCCATCTTCACTGATTACACTGATACGTATGTATGTGTACATAAATAGAACGAGCACGTATACATACATGTGTGTGCATGTATGTGTAGAGAGAGAGCCCTAGGTCCTGGATTCACAAAATGATATCCTCTTGAATCCCAAGATCTCTTCACATCCGTCAGCTACCTCTAAGTGCCCTTTACTCCTCAAGCCTCCCTCAGGCATCTAAGGCCATGCTACTTATATTCACCATAAGACATTTTGTCATTACAGTCTTTCTACGATGTTGAGCTTCTACCTTGGAGAGACAGTACATTTTCCTTCTGCTCTTGCAATTCTTTAAACACATAAAGGCATTTGACTACCTGCCCCCCACCAAACCTGAGCTTGACTGTTTTATGGGTGGTGGGGGTTGCTGAGTTCAGTGTCTCTTTCCAGAAAACTATAACATCTTTTCAATATTCACAACTGTCTACCTTAGCCCTGCCAACCCAGGGGATCATTTTCCTGACTCAAGCACAGGAAGCCTTCAACAAAAGAGTCCCTAAAATATGTTATGCAAACCCAGAAAGTTTTCCCTAACTCCTTCCTCCATAAATATTAGATTTTAAAACAAAGTCCAATAAGAATTGGCTCTATATCCTGCAATGCCATCCCTTCCCAGAGATGATGAAGGTAGAAAACCCCAATCATCCAAATGAGACAAAGGGCCTGGGAGACAATGCTGAAGAAGGAACTTTGATTAATAGTTCAGGATAATATGCTGAAATATTCACATTAAAGTAGGAAACTAGGTAACCTGCATATTCTGAGTTTCTTAAAAAAGGTCCAACAGGGCAGCCCTGGTGGCGCAGCAGTTTGGCGCCTGCCTTCGGCCCAGGGCATGATCCTGGGGTGCCGGGATCAAGTCCCACGTCAGGCTTCCTGCATAGAGCCTGCTTATTTCTCTGCCTCTCTCTCTCTCTCTCTCTCTCTGAATAAATAAATAAATCTTTTTAAGAAAAAAAGGCCCAACAAACCTCAGATGAAATAAGTTTCCCCTGTGAGTCCTTGTAGAGATTTCAGCCTGAAGTTACATTGTTCTGTCCTTTCTATAGGTGTGCAATTTTCTACATAAGGCTTCAAAACTGTATCAGTTATACTTGATTACTTAATCTGAAAGAGCAAAGTAATGTTTATTTGGCACCAAAAAATAATTAAATAAATATATCAAGGTCACGAATAATAGTGTAATTATTTAACATTCTCTTATATTTGCATACTGAGACAATAATTTTCACCGGCAAGAAACCTCTCATGTTCCAGAGTTTGAGAAATAATTATAATGACTGCAATGAGATATTAGCATTGTACAGTGGCATTTACAAAGCACTCCTTGGTATATTGCTACACTCAAATTTTGTAGGAGAAATTGACTGGGAGCCTTAAGTGAACCAATTTTTAAGTGATAAGTCTTTTTTTTCCTAAAATGAAACATGTACATGGGAGTATGAGATCAGTATCCCATTGCTCACTGCAGTAACTTTACAGCAACTAAACTGTTATAGTAATTTCTGAAGCTAGAGAGATTTACCCTCACCTTACAAGACTTATCTGATCTACTAGCATCAAATCCTGTCTTGATTCTGTCCCAGAGGTGGCTGTATTTCAATCTGTGAACTGTTTTAGCAGTCTTTCGTTGACTACACATGATCTGGAGGACCGTTATTGCATAAATTCATTCTTTAGCAGTTTCCACTATGATTAGTAGTTCAAGTAATACTTCTACTGGAGTCAAATATTTCATATCTTCCCTTTGTTGGTCCTTTTTGTAACATGGCCACAGAGTGACTTTGTATTCCAAGAAAATACTTCATTTCCCAAGGATTTTCCCCTTTTCTCCTACTTACGTGGAAACCATATACAAAACAAACATTTCATCAAGACTCTGACACCTTGTCAGTCTAGGTCAGGAAAGGCAGTCATGTTTTAGTCAATAAAATTTAAGGAGAAAGGAAGAAAGAAAAAAAAGAAAGGAAGGAAGGCAGGCAGGCAGGTTTAATCTACTTCAGAGAGTTGTTGTATATCTAAGTTTTTAAAGCACGATTTCTTAAAGATGTTATTTATTTATGTGTTTAAAAGAGAGACAGAGAAAGTACAAGCAGTGGGAAGACCAGAGGGAGAGGGAGAGAGACAAGCAGACTCCCCACTGAGTGCAGAACCTGAGTGTAGGACTGTATCCCAGGATCCTGAGACTGTGACCTGAGCCAAAGTCATACACTTAACTGAGTCACCCAGACTCCCCTAAAACACAACATTCAGTCACTCCAGAATTACAGGTTATAGGAGACATATATTAGCCTGGTAACTACCATCATGATATTTTTTTAATGGAGTTGCAATTTCTACACTGTTTTTAGTGCTAGTATTGATGAAAAAATTAATTTTGTGTTCATGACCATGAAATATGGTTATTCAGAAGGTGTATTGGTGGTGTAATTGTTTCTCTAAAATTAAAAAGTTATCTAGCTCATTAAATCTAACGAATCAGTAGAATGAATATTTCCACATATAATTATAATGGAGAGGACAAAGAAAGAGAGTAGAAGAAATAAAGAAAGGCTGATATTTTACTTTCCTCTACAGCTAAACTTCTTTTCCTTACCCTACATTCTCTTATTGTTTTGTATTATTTCCTTATTTTATGGTGTTTACCATAATACTAGATTTGCTTCATCAAAGTTTTTTGTGACTGTCTTTTGTGTGTGTGGGTGGGTGGGTGGGCGTGTTCTTGTGGAGGGGTTTGGGAGACAAAGAGACACAAGAAGGATTTGACCTAGCTATTGAATGCTCAATTTCAAAAAAAAAAAGGGCCAGTAATAGGAAATACTCCCATGTCTCATGATTTGAGAGAAGATTTGAAAGTGACAGGGGTGCAAGGAAATTTTATGGTACACAAAAATAACCATTTTTGTTCATTTCTTATTCTATTTGATAATGTTATTCAACCTAACATTTAGGTTATTTCAATAACCTGAAATGTATAACATATGCATTGGTGTAGAGCCTATCAGGCTCTCAAAAACATAATTTGATGAGAGTGGCAAATGCACAAAACAACTGTTCCCAAGAACAATTAAAAATTGGCCATTAAAAAAAAAAAAAGTTTGGCCATGAGCATGGAAGATTATGTAATTCCTGCAATGTGAGTGAGGGGAATGTAGCAATGCTGATCTGCCTCAGAGCCTACTTGGGCGTTGAGGTGAACTGAGGAGAATATTAATTGGATGTTGGCCTTGTCCTGTTTATTTGCATTTTGCTAAACAACCAAGTCAGACTGGTATAGGCATGTGAAAGGGAATCAGATAAAGCTTCCACTGGGAATCCACCCATAGTCTAGAAGTAATAAAAGTGGATGAGCTAATGGATCTAGTGTTTCCATGGATCTATTGTTGAAGCTAGTAATTCATCTTAGTACATCAACACATTTCTCTGATTCTAAGACTCAACTTTTTTCATTTTGTCATCTTTGAAATTACAATATTTGTATATACACACACAGAGAGAGACATAGAGACATAGAGAGAGAGAAAGAGAGTACATCTTCTTTTCCATGTCACAGTAAAATCAAGTAAAAGATATAGTCATACTTTTTCTATTTCAAGAATGACAAAGGAGCCAAATGAGAAATTGAGAGTGGAGGTTAATTCAATCTGAAAATTTCAAATTCAAATGAAAGATAAAAGTTGGTATTTATGATAAACTATAGATTTAGATCTAGAAAGTATCAAATTCTTGTTGATACTCCATCCTTTTAGAGAAGCATGAAATTTATTTATTTATTTTAGAAAGAGAGAGAGAGAGTATGAGTGTGAGTGAGAGATCGGCAGAGGGAGAGGAAGAGAATCTCAAGCAGATCCCCTGCTAAGCATGGAACCCCATGCCACGCTTGATCTCACCACCCTGAGATCATGACCTGAACCAAAATCAAGAGTTGGGACGCCCAACAGACTGAGCCACCCAGGAACCCTATGATTACATTTTTTAATTTTTTAAAAAATATTTTAAGTACCCTCCATGTCCAATATGGGGCTCATACTCACCCTGAGATCAAGAGTCACATGCTTCATTACTTGAGCCAGCCAGGTGCCCCTATGATTATATTTTTATCAATAAAATCATGGCTTTAAAGGTCTAGATCTGCCCTATCCAATATTTTGAAATTCTTATTTTTTACATTTTAGATGTGTGCTTCTAGTCTCATAAGTCTGTCCTCCAATTAGAGAATCTGCTCTATTTCCATTTAAACAAGTTCTTATTTGGCCATGAATTCATCTTTCATCCTCCTAATCTTGCCTTTCTCTTCTGTTCTCTGTTCTTTCTTTGACCTCTGTTGGTTTGATTATTTTTCATGATTCCATCTTACTCTCCTGTTAGTCTGGTTGGTTTACAAACCTTGTAATATTACAAGATTATTTTATTACACTTTTTAGTGATTACCTAAAAATTATAACATATATCCTTGAGTTACCAAAGTTTAATTTATGACTTCCAGAGCAGGTAGTGATTTTTAAACTCTTTTATTTTTTTAAAGATTTATTTATTTAGAAAGAAGATGTGGTGTGTATACACACACACACACACACACAATGGATAGAATATTTACTCAACCATCAGAAAGGATGAATACCTACCATTCGCTTCAATGTGGTTGGAACTGGAGGGTATTATGCTGAGTGAAGTAAGTCAGTTGGAGAAAGACAATCATCACATGGTTTCATTCACATGTGGAAACACAAGAAACAGTGAAAAGGACTATAAGGGAAGGAGGGAAACTGAGTGGGGAAAAATTAAAGAGGAAGGCAAATCATGAGAGACTCCTAACCTGGGAAACAAATAAATGGTTGAAGAAGAGAGGAGGGTGGGGGGATGGGGTGACTGGGTGACAGGCACTGAGGAGGGCATGTGATGTGATGAGCACTGGGTGTTATACTATATGTTGGCAAATTAAATTTAAATAAAATATTTCTAAAAATTAATTTTAGAAAAGATTTATTTATTTAGAGAGAGCATGCATGCAAGCGGGGCAGGGGGCGATGATAGAGAGAGAGAAAGAATCTCAAGCAGACTCTGTGCTAAGTGCGGAGCCTGAGGCAAGGCTCAGTAACAGGACTCTGAGACCATGACCTGAGCTGCAACCAGGAGTCAGACACTTAACCAACCAAGCCACCCAGGCACCCCAGTGATCTTTAACCTCTTTAATTCCATTTGTCCTCCTCATTTGTATTCTACCTCTGTTGTGTGGTTAAATCCTCTTTATTTTAACCGCCATAAGTCATTGTCACCTAGTTTTTAACAGACAATATTCATATTTATTGATGTATTTTCCATTCTCAATGCTCTTCTTTCAAACCTGCATCTTCAACCTTTCATTGGTTACTATTGTTCTGTTCTCTAAAAAAAATGTCGTCCTGCTTAATGACAAGTCCTCTTCAATTTTATTTTCCTGAAATTGTCTCTTTTTTAATCTTCACTTTTTGAGTGATATTTTGATGGGTTTGGAACTCTCAGCTGGCAGATATCTGCTTTCCACCCTTTGATGATGTCATTCTGTTGTCTTCTAGCTTCCCCCGCTTCTGGAAGGAAGCCAGCGTGGTCTTCTTGTTGTGCTCTTGAAGGTCCTATGCCTTTCTTCTATGACTTCTTTTCCGAGTTCTTAAAGTGGGCATGTTTTACACATCTTTAGTATATGCTTTCTGGTTAATAATGAATTTAGGGTAGAGTAAAACAAAGCTTTTTAGTTGATTCTTAGCAATAATCTTTCCTGTTTTCAATAAATGGGAGAGATCAACCTAAAGTCATAATACACTCTTGACATATCAGGCTGGTTTTTTTTTTTTTTTTTTTTTTCAGGCTGGTTTTTAACAGTACTGTTCACTGTTCTCCCTGGCCACCAGACCATATGTATTTTCTACTTTTAAAAATCTTATTTATGAAAGAAGTTTATGCAGAATGATTATATCTTTATTCATATCAACATTATTTTATTGTATTATTTTTATCAACAAATATTAAAACTATTCAAGGCTTCTCTCAAATGAAATGTACTAAACATTTTCTCAAATAATAGTCAAATAAATAAAAATGTATGCTTTTTTCACTGTGTCTATTACAAATTCTAGTCATTTTTTTATAATTAAATTATTTTAATTAAATATGAACATGTGCATATGCCTTCTAGGTAACTATAACCGAAGTCTCTGATTATAAAACAATTCACGTATGAAATATCAAGCTTGCTGAAGGGCGTTCATTACCAACTATTTGAGAAGCAATAGGAATTTGAGTGTGTACATAACGTGGCTTTCCTCTGTATCCTCTGTGTGCTTTGTTATATAGGTGAGCACTTCCCTGTATGAGGTATGTACTAGCTTCTCATAAACATTTAAAAGTCTTTCTGAGGGGATCCCTGGGTGGCGCAGCGGTTTGGTGCCTGCCTTTGGCCCAGGGCGCAATCCTGGAGACCCGGGATCGAATCCCACGATGGCTCCCGGTGCATGGAGCCTGCTTCTCCCTCTGCCTGTGTCTCTGCCTCTCTCTCTCTCACTGTGTGCCTATCATAAATAAATAAAAATTTTTTAAAAAAAGTCTTTCTGAGAATTCTGCCTTTAATAAACTTTAGCCTTCCTAATATAAAGAGCATGTCAGTATATAGTATAGTCATGTCAATGTGTGTTTGACTTAAATAGAGAGAGAAGTTGTTTTTTAAAGATAATTTATTAATACATTTATATAATGTATATATGTTGGCCAAATATAAAGAAAATAATCAGATATATAGAAGCACAGGCCTACAGAGTTGACTCAAATGTGAATTATAAAGACCCACTTTTACTACATTTGTATTCAATGGTAGAACTTCTTCTATAATGTGAAGTCCCATAAGCAAGTATTAAACTGATGTATAACCATAATAATATCATCATATACTTAATACCTGCATCTGGAATTTTTTTCTTCTAAATCTTTAGCTCCTAATGTTTGGAAGTCCTGACTCTTGAAGTTCCCCATTGCCAGCTTTATGACATCTTCAAGAACTTTCCTAGGAGCGATTATTTTCCAACCACCAATTTCCCTACAGTGACTAAATTACCATATTTGGCACATCAACCCCCAGCTGAGAGTGTCCACACTGATTTTATCTTTCTAAATGGCTCTCTCTCTCTTACCAGTTCTATCACTATAGGGCCAAATCCTAAACTGATACAACTTAAATGGTTCTTCCAATCTATTCTTCCGAGTTTACCACATATACTGTAGCTTTTTCCTAGATTATCAACTTTTTGTTTGGGCTAAAACAAAGTTCTACCACAATATAGGTGCATAATGCTTGACAGAATAGGTATTTAGGCCTCAGAGAATATAAGACTCTTTCTAGATCTAGAGACCATGTTCCTTATGCCCTAAATATTTGTTTTAGGTGAGCATAAAAATTTCCAAAATTGTTTTCCTGACAAGGGGAATTCTTCATCCAAAATAGCAACTGTGGACTTTTAGAATATAGTATATTCATTATTTTAAAATAACCTAATTTTTTTCTTGTCCTTGCTCAGTTTTTAGATATGATGTGCCTGGCTTAATTAAATAAATTATATTAATCTCAATAACTTTTTTGGGTTTGGGCATCAGTTTAGAAGCATGAACTATTCAGTGTTCCTGAGTTTAGTCGCTAAGAATTTCTAGCAATAGTATAGGAAGGCAAAGGAAATCACTGACATGCACTTTTCTCAAAGACCAGAGCCTTATTGTGTGTTAACATTTAACTCAGCAGAATGTTGGTACTTCAATTATGTAAAAAAAAAAAAAATCATTGATCAAGAAATGATGCATTAGAGTCAAAAACATAAGCACGTGTGTAGTCACTATTAAGCAGTTACTGAATATCTTATCTAAATGTTAAGGACTTTTTTTGTATAATGATTACAAATTTAGAAAGGTTACTCGTGAACTGTAGGATCAAAAGAACAGTTCCATTAAAAGAAATAAAGACTTCACAGAATCCATCGATATATGTAAGTGGAATTTTGTTAAATTAAGGAAACAGTATCATCCTCAGCCTCTTTCCACTAGATGCCGGTAGTACCTGTGCCCCAGTGGTGACAAACAAAATGCCTTCAGACATTCACAGCTGTCTGCTGGAGGGCAACAGCATTCTGGACAAAGAAGCAACACTTTTAGATAAAAGTCAAGAAAAGTTTTCTAAATTCCTAGCAGGTGATTGAGATTCATTTGTTAACTTATCTAATATTAAAGTATTTTATGTAGTGTAGGTTTAATTAGCACCTATGTCTGCATTTTAAGAGGGACTTTACTACAATGACTGTCTAACTAAAATGCAGCTAGTCCTTCCTGCCTGGATCCCTTCCTGTTCCAATAATTATCACTGACCAGGAGCACCAATCAATCTTTGTCCAGTGGTCACAGGTCCTCTGCTCTACACCATATCTAGGTGTTACTTCTCTGCACATTTCAAAAGACCTCTCGCTTAATGCTCACTCATCTTGTTGAATACTTCTTATTCCAAATGCCACCTTCAGGAATTTCTGCAATATTCAGATTCAAGACCAGTCCCTCTGGATGAGTAGGCTTAAACTCAGGGCTGCTCCTGCAATTTCACCATGGTATCCCTACTCCCAGATTGATGTGATCTGGAGCTGGGCCCCTTTGGCTTGGTCTGCATGAGTTCGGCTCCCACAGCCACATGGATTTGCCAGGTGCCTTTGTGAAGGATATAAACTGAAAAACCATGCTCTGAGAACTTCTATAGTGGCATATCGTGTCATATTTATCTTTGTCATAGGTTTTTAAAAACTGTGCTACTTGATTGAAGTTATATATCATTCATATTCTTCTAAATATTCTACTTTGGTGGGGAAAAGTCCCATACAGAAGCATTATATAGTCATAATGACTTAAAAGAGATTTTACTTTTACATCATTTATTAAATAGAATTTTTCATGCAATAACATATCAAAACTCACTTTATTATATAGTTTATAAAACCATGTTATCTCAAGATCTAAATTGCAAATTGATTCAAAACAATATCAAATTCATTTTTTACTTTTGTTTACTTGCTTTGTTATAAGCCATAAGATGTCATAACTCTTCTAGAATTCCATGAGATTAGAAAGAATAAAATGCCTAATATACATACTGCATAATATCCATGAAGTCTTAAATTCTGGGTTTTAAAACATATTTGAAAATCAAAATGACATCAATTTTGAATAAATACAAAAATCACTTTCTGTTTTTAAAAGTTCCAGTTACTAATTTAATTGACTGTAGCTGCATTTTATGATACTCAGCACACAACAGTCTTAAGGATATTAAAGGTGTTCCTATTGTGATATACTTTGATAATCCAAAGTGTCAGCTCTAATAATAATCACCACCTCAATTGTGAAAAGCAAAGCTCCAAAGGAACACCCATTGTGACTGTATATTCTCTACATGTAGACTATGTAATAGTAAAGTCTGGTACTTTCAAATGTCTCTTCTGAACATATGCAAGTATTTATTTTTTTTTGAAGATTTTATTTATTTGAGAGAAAGAGCATGAGCAGGGGAAAGGAGCAGAGGGAAAGGGAGAAGCAGACTCCCTACCAAGCAGGGAGCCCAATACCAGACTCAATTCCAGGACCCCACAACCATGACCTGAGCCAAAGGCAGACACTCAACCAACTGAGCCACCCAGGTGCCCCTAAATATATGCAAGTTTTGACAAGTATCTGCAAAAGTCTACACTTTGTGACTACTGTGAGTAATAGCCTTTTAATGCAGAAATGTTCCTCTTAGTAGAAAAAATATTTGGATCAGTTGGTAATTTGAGAACTTACAATTTCCTACACTTGAATAATTTAATAATTTGAAAGTTCACTTCTAATTACCATAACTTGTCAAATAACTGACACTTTGCATGAAATGAGCTAAAGCCTCAGTGCTACTCCTGAGTCACCGGCTATGATCAGGAATTGTTAGTGAAGCTCTTGGGTCCTGAAGTATATTGGTAAATGGAACATGACCAGGAAGGAAGAGTTTTATTAGCAGGCAACTGAGCCACCTCTTTCAATAAGCAAGCCTGGATCACTTATGAACTCCACATGACTTCTCACCTTTATAATTTGAGAGCTGAGTAGGCCAGGCTGTCTGGTTGTGCCTCCTTTTTTGGAGGACTGCTCCCCCCACATGCCTTTATGTGGTTAGAGCTTCCTAAGAATAAGAAATCCCCACCAGGCCCTACCTTTCCCTACTACCAAGGGAAGACACACAACAGCAAAGAAGACAGTTACCATAAGGTATCAATGCCCTTCTCCAGTTGGGTTTATATAAACCCCACATTCCTTTCAAAAAAAAGTCTGCTTTCTATTACAATAATCCTTTCAGATTCTTACAAAGTTTATTTTGTCCAGGAACTTCATCAAAATTCTTGATTTTTCAGGATAAAGTGAATGGGGGGATAGCACAGGTCCTTAAATTTCTTAGGTTTGCAAAAAAAAAAAAAAGGGACTATCTAAAAATGTATGTATACTTTGCATATAGTTGCTTATTAATAGGCTGTTAATATGAGCTTCTGGCCGAGGAAATAGAGTTTTTGACTGGTGATTCACCAAAAAGACCACCAAAAATGACACATAGACACACATATGCACAATATCTATGTATATTTGATATCTCTATGTATGTATGTGTGTGTGTAGTGTGTAGCTAAATTAAAGTTCATTAGACTTATGGCAGAAAGGGAGGATACCTTATTGACACACTTCAGGAGTGTCTGAAAGGGATACTATCAGTAAAGAGTTATTTATACATTTTGGAGGTCTGGGCTTAGGTGGTTTAAAGCAGAATTTACTGTATTTGTGACTTAGTAGTGTAGGCTTGGTAAACACAGTAAAGCTAGATTCTTGCTGGAGGCTCTCATTGTTATCTGATAACCAAATGTTGGCCCAGGTGAACAATCTATTAATTTCATTGGTGAGAGCTGGCCCACATGAGCTGACTCTTTGCCCAGATAAGTTGGACTGCAAGAACTTCCTGAAAAATAATGTGATTTTTTTTCTTATTTAAATTGGTTTACTGACTTTCTGGGCAGTGATTTCCTGAAACAAATAGATAATTCATATTTATATCTTTTTATACATCAATCTGTAGCACTAGGCTTTTCCCTTGGTACACTGAAACAGCCAAACCAAAGTTAAGACTTTGGGGCTTGTGGCAAAGACTATAGTATTATCTATTTGAAAACCATTCTTTCATTTTCTTTTTTGTATTAATGTCATCTTCATATTTTAGAGAGCAGCAAGTTGTCCAATTAAAAAGTGATATTCCAGAAACCCCAACAGGTACTTCCCAGTCTATACTCATTCCCTTGTTCTCACAATTATCCTAACTTGTAATGATATAAATTAATATTCAGTGATTTTGAAATTTATATAATGGAATCATATTATTTATTCTTTTGTGTCAGACTTCTTTAATTCAACATATTTGTAAGATTCTATTCACATTGCTGCATGTGGTGATGGCTTATTTATTGTTATTGCTGTATAGTGTCTCATTGCATGAATGTAAAACAATATGTCTATTCACTATATTGTTTGGATGTTTTTCATCAGTTAACAAAATTGTCAGCCTTTATCTCATCAAATAATTCTTCCCTCCCACTTCTACTCAGATTCCAGGTATATGGATTACATCTTTGAATATTTCCTCTTTCCATGTTTTTTTTTTTTTTTTTTTTTTTTTTTTTTTTTTTAATGATAGTCACAGAGAGAGAGAGAGGCAGAGACACAGGCAGAGGGAGAAGCAGGCTCCATGCACTGGGAGCCTGATGTGGGATTCGATCCCGGGTCTCCAGGATCGCGCCCTGGGCCAAAGGCAGGCGCCAAACCGCTGCGCCACCCAGGGATCCCTCTTTCCATGTTTTTTATACTCTGCTATGTTCTCTTGATTATTGGTAGCATTTTTGTCTCTTCACATGTCTAGTAAACTTTTATTGTATGCTAGACATTGTATATAAAAAATAATCATAAAGCTTGAGATGATACTTTTCCCTATGCAGTTTCTCTTTCCTTTTAGTTCCATTCTCTTAGGTAGGTGGGGTAAAGAGTTGATCACCTCCAGCTGACCAAGGATAATATGGATCCAACAAGCATTGAACTTTTCATAAGATTCAGCCCACATCTATCTGACTCTTGTTCTTCAGGCCTGGTCCTACCTGGCTTTTGATTGATTGTATGAGACTCTGTCCCTTAAGTGCTAACTTTTCAAAGCTTTAATCTTCATTCTAAGCCTCCTGCCTGTGGAAGGTTCAAAAACTGATAGATGTCTTAAGAAATGAGCTCTGTGGATTTATGGTAGGCCCTTCCCAAAGCAGGTCTTGGATTCCTAAGCAATGCAAGACTATAAATATTTCCCTCTGCTTTTGGCCCAGGCCTAGCCTGCTCACCCATTCCAGACCCTCAGAATCATTCCATACAGAAAAATAATCTTATTTTTGAAGTTTATTTTGATTGCAGTCCAGCTCCATACAACTTCCAAAAGTCCTCTGGTATTTCTTCCTCCAGCAGGGACTCTGCTTGAGACAAGGCTAATTCTCAGACCTCATTTAAAATTGCCAAATGCTACCAAGAACCAAAATGGTCAGCAACCATCAGCCCATCTAAAAAAGGCTTTTGCTTTGGGGTATTTTATTAATGCATGTACTGTTCATTGTTTCTACAGTTCTTCATGTCTTTTAGAATATTATTTTTATGGTACATTCTTTTATTTTTCTCTAATTGTTGCAGCAGGAATTATAGCCAACTGTGCCCTACTGCATCCTACTACAAGAAGTCCATTGTGAACTTTGATAGATGACACTGTCCTTCAAACTCAATCCAATATATTTTGGATTACTATTTCTGTTCTACTTTGGCCCTAGAGATTTTAGAAGTATTTTTGTATTAATTTCCTACATATGGTGATTTTCAAATTATCTGTTTACCACTGATTTTTAGCTTAATTCTACTGTAGACAGAAAACATTCTGTATATTTTCAAGATTTAAAATTTTGAGCAATACTTTATGTCCCAGTATATGGTCAAATTGATAAATGTTTCATGTACAGTTGAAAAGAGTTGTATTCTGCAATTGTTGAAGGAAAGGTTCTATATATGCCAATTTTATCACATTGCAAATATTGTTATCAGTCTTTAATAAAGTTGCTAATCTTTTCTGTTTATTTCATAAGTTACTGAGAGATATATGTTAATATTATTTTTAGATTTGCCAGTTTCTCTTTTATCTGTTAATTTTATTTACAAATTTGAAGCTATGTTTAAAAGGTTCGTATAAATTTGGAATTACATTATCTTCCTTTTTGGTACAACAGTTTAACACTAGGATATTTCCCTCTCCCTGTTTCTTTTTAATGTCTACTTTGTATTGTATTGCTATGGCTATTTTTTTCTTCTGCAAGTGTTATCTTTTTCCATTCTTTGAATTTTAATCTTTTGTGTGTTTTGCATTCATTAGAATTATTAATTTTATTTTAAATTTACAAATTTACTCTTTATATTCTATTTGGCCCACAGCTGTTTTATAACCTTGTTTTCTTTCTTCTTCTATTATTTCTCATTATTTATTGGCCTTTTATCATTCAATTACCCTTTTATGTGTTTATTAATAACTATTTTGCTATTCTTATAGTGGTTATTCTAGAGCAGTACTGTCCAGTAGAAATTTCTACAGTGATGGAAATATTCTACATCTGTACAGTCCAAAATAGTAGCCACTAGCTATAGACTGATCTTTTATGCTTAAAATGTGGCTAGATTGACTAAGGAAGAGAATTTTTAATTTAAGTTTAAAATTAGATAGATACATATGGTGAATGGCTACCAGATTGGACAGTCTAGCTCTAGAAATTACATATTGAACTCCTGACATATCAAAGTCTAATATTTATATTCCTCTTTTTTGTCACCTTCTGACCAAAGACAAAATTTAACTCATGCTTTGCCATCTTAAATCATATTATTGAGATATGATATAGTAACATATTACATATTTTATTAATAATATTGATATATAATTAAATGGTATTTAATTCCATTTGTATTTTAACAAGCAAAATACTCTGGTTATTACTTTATGCAATCAGATTCAATTAGAATCCCACATATATACCTTTCACTGTTTTCATGTTTTCTTATTTTCTACATGGATCTCAGTGGGATTATTTCCCTTTTGTCTTTTTTTTTTTTTTAAGAGATGGAGAGAGAGGGCAGAAGCAGAGAGCAGAAGCAGAGATTCTCAAGCAGGCTCCACACCCAGTGTGGAGCCCGATGAGAGGCTCAGTCTCACAACCCTGAGATCATGACTTGAGCTAAAATCAAAAGTTGGATGCTTAACTGAATAAGTCACCCAGGTGCCCCATTTCTGTTTTGCTTTAAAAAGAATCTTTGATTTTCTTTATTATGGTTTAATGATCAACTATATCATGGTTTGCTATTTTGAAGAAACTTCACCATATCTTCATATTTAAAATATATTTTTGCTAGGTATAAATGTTGGCACCTGTATTTCTCCAGTGTTTTCAAGATATTCTATTGTCTCTGGGTTTCTTTGCTTAATTGATATGTTGACAATTAATCCTATTATTACTTCTTTGAAGCTAATCCACTTTTTTTTTTCTCTTTATCTTCTAGGTATTTTTTTTTAATTTTTTAAAGATTTTTATTATTTATTCATGAGAGACATACACAGAGAGAGAGAGGCAGAGACACAGGCAGAGGGAGAAGCAGGCTCCATGCAGAGGGCCTGATGTGGGACTCCATCCCGGGTCTCCAGGATCAGGCCCTGGGCTGAAGGCAGCACTAAACCACTGAGCCACCCAGGCTGCCCCTCTTCTAGCTATCTTAAATTTACATTTTTCACATTAGGTTTGGCAGTTACACTCTGTGTACCCAAGGTGGTTTATAGCATCAATTATATTTGGGTTTTAAGTGGCTTCTAGATTTTGTGATTTGTCTCAAAAATTTTTAGTAATTTTGTCATCAAATATTTCTTCTGCCATATTCTCTCTCTCTTCTATTTTTTTGTCAGTTCAATTCCATGTATGTTAGAACTTTTTCTTATTCCATGTGTCTTTTATGCTTTAAATTTTGCACTTATTTTACTTATTTTGCTTCAGTCTAGAATAGTTCCTATGGAACTAACTTTCAGGACACTAATTCATTTTTAATAGGTCGAACTTGTGAAACTCACCCAGGAAGTTCCTGTTTTTCAGAAATTGTAGGTTTAACTTAAATTTTATATTCTGCAGAGTTTCTAATTCTTTGCTGATTTTTTAAAATTTCTTGAACATTTTGGGGTGCTGAGTGACTCAGTTCAGCAGCAGACCCTTGATTTTGGCTCAGGTCATGGTCTCAGGGTCCTAGGATTACATCCTGGGTCACTCAGTTGGGGGTCTGCTTGAGGATTCTCTCTTCCTCTCTCTCTGCTCCCACCCCCTATTCTCATGGTCTCCTTCTCTCTCTCTCTCTAAAATAAAAAAATCTTTTAAAAAATTCTTGCAAATTTAACTATATTGTTTAAAAGTCTGTATCTGGGGAGGGAGAGATGAATAGGCAGATCAAAAAGGATTTTTAGGGCAGTGAAAATGCTTTCTATGACACTATAGTGGTGGATATATGTGATTATACATTTGTCCAAACCCATAGAAAGTACAACACCAGGAGCAAACTTTACATAAACTATGAATTTGGAATGATTATGATGTGTTATTGTAGGTTCATCAGTGTAACAAACATACCATCCTAGTGTGGGATGTTAATAATGAGGAGGCTACATGGGGGGAGGGGGGAGGGAGTTTGTGGGTATTTTTGTACCCTCCTTGCAATTTTGCTATAGACCTAAAAATGCTCTGACAAAAGTCTTAATTAAAAAACTTTGTGTCTGACAATTCCATTTCTAGAACCTCTATGAATTTATGCCTGTTTGATGCTATTTACTCCTGATCTTCGGTTAAATCTTGTCTTCTCATAGGATCAAATTTTTTTAACTCATTAGATCTTCATATAGTAAATACCATAGAGGAAATATACAGCTCTTTATGACCTTCCTGTAGAGAGTTTGCTTTTTAAATCCAATCTGGGATTGAATTAATTCAGTCGTGGGCATCAGTGCTAGTGAACATTTGTTTATCATGAGTTCACACTTACTCCTTGAGTGTCATCCTTCAGCATCCTACTGGAAAGCTTATAATATATACCAAGACTTTCTGTTTTACTAAATATGAGCTCCAGTTTTTGCCCATTCCAGTCTCAAGAGTTATAATCTACAAATGCCTCAGAGGGAAAAGCAGTACCCACATTCCATATTCCTCTCTTTATACTTCCTGCTCCCAAGTACATATTCTCTTAGTTGTCTTTATAGCTCACTTTGCATTTGTAACTTTAAACATAATTTTCCCATTTGGATCTGCTTTAATTATTGATATTAGGAGTTTTCTTAAGAGTTTCATTAAGAAAAATTTAGTCTTCTATTCTCAGATATAGAATTGTTAATGATCATTTTTATGATCTCTGTCATATGTGTGCTGTAGTTATAACCCAAATTGTTCCATTTTCCACTATAGTGATGCATTGTTTCATATCCAGTTGTCTGTTTTTGCTAAAACAAATTCTGGTACACAAGGGCCAATGACAACATAACATTATCTTTTGAATTATAGGCTAAACATTCATAAGTATTTTCACTAAGTCATTGAATTTTCATCTGCAATGCATGAAAGGACACTATTACTTTTCCACCAACCAGCTCTGTTTATTTTCTAATTATTAATCTAATGGTCACAAAATTGTATGTTATTATTAATTCAATTCCCATTTTCATTAATACCAGAGTATCTTTTCAAATACTTATCATCCACTTGTATTTGCTTTCCTCTGAACTATCTATGCTTATCTTTTGTCCATCCTTTGTCCATTTTTTTCTGTTACTCAAATTGTATATTCTAGTCCTTAAACTTATCAACAAGGGCTTCAAATATCATTCTTTTATTCATTGGTTTTGTTTATAGAATATTTTATTCCATAATTTTTTAATTCTTTTTAAAAAATATTTTATTTATTTATTCATAGAGACACAGAGAGAGAGTCAGAGACACAAGCAGAGGGAGAAACAGGCTCCACACAGGGAGCCCGACATGGGACTCCATCCCAGGTCTCTGGGATCACACCCTGGACCAAAGGCTGCGCTAAACCGCTGAACCATCCGGGCTGCCCTAATTTTTTAATTCTAAATTATCAACCCAGTTTCATGTTTTATAGATTATAATGTCTTTTTGTGATTAAGAAGTTTAAAAAAAAGAAATTTCAGTTGTCTATAGGCTAAAATATATCTTTTAATTTTTCAGTTATGTTTTGTATTACCTTACATGCTACATTTAAATCTTTAATTCATTTGGACTTGGTTTTTGCTATGGTATAAAATAGAAACACAATTTTATTTTCCCTGAATGGTGGGTCTTTTACTTTAGTAGTATTTATCATATAAAGTATCTTTGCCCCACTAAACTGAAGTAATTTGCTGGACATATATTAAATTCATATAACTGAAGTATATATACACACAGGCTATTACACATATTGGAGAAACTTAATTTAAATGCTAAATTCATCTATACTGGAAGAAAATAAATTAGAACATATAATTATATACACTGATAGTAAAAATTCAAGTATGAAAGTAAAATATACACATTTTTATGAATGCAAGTACTAAAGAAGTACTGCCCCAGGATTATCTCTAAAAATATTTCTACAGGTTGTAGCCTCAGTAAGAAGGAAATGGAGGCACCTGATGAATTTGGATTCTACAATCAAAGTTTTAATTAATTATATAACTTCATTAAATCGTATAAAATTATTTGTGAAAATAAATATCTAGAATTTCCTTTCATGTAAATAACACCAAAACAAAGAAGAGAGAGAGTGTAGAGATTATAAGAATATAACTTGTATTAAGTTTCTGATCTCATTCAGTGGGGAGCTATTTTGAGTAAATCCAAGACACAATTTAAAAATGTGATGTACCTATGCTGTGTATTCATATATAATAAATAATAGATGGATTCTTTACTAAATAGTACTTAAACAATAGTACTTAAACAAACTTTCTACCTTGAAAAATCTATTATAAGGTAATACCTCAAAACTACCCAAAATTAATTAATGAATGTACAAAAAAATTAGATGAAATTGTAGAATGAAAAAAAATTAAAAAATTTAAAAAAAATTTAAAAAAAGAAATTGTAGAATGATAAGTTTGTGATTATTTGTTGTGGGAGATTTTTATAAATATGGAAATCAACAATGCATTCATATTTGAATTAAAGCTGATCTATAAAATAACATCATAAAAACATTAAAAGATAGACTAAAATGAAGAGTAACATATATTACAGAATAAGTAATAAATGCCATGAAAATTTACCCATCAGATTTGAATAATCATTATACAATTATATATTATATGTTTATTATATTGTATATTAATATAAATAATAGTAAGGTAGCATGTCTTAGTATTGTCAAATATTAAAATTTTGAGAATATCAAGTATCTGGATATATTTTAGACTTTACAAAAGCCCTAGAACATAAGGAAAAATAACTATTTTTTTAGGCCAACTTAACAGTGCAAAATTAAAATCATGTTACATCATGTAAGATGTAACCCAGAAAAATTGATTTCCAGTTATTTACCTCAGTAAAAATGTGTACACATACATGAGAAGATGCCTACAAAGATTCTTACAACAGATTTATATGTGAGTGTAAACCACTCATATAATCATGAGTAAGAGAATTCTAAATACACACTGTGGGCTAACCTGGTAGGATTTTATAAGGGCATACAGTTATGGAATTTTTTTAAGACCTGGTGTGGTAAGAATGGGAAGGAGTGGGTAAATGCAAATTGCAAAGAGTATGGTCCCATTTCAATAATAAAAGAATTACCACTTTCATTAGACCACAATATATATTGTCAAAGATATAGAATAGGTAGAAGAAGGAGACCATCTGGAAGATCTCCAAGCCAAGAGCAATCCCAGATTCAACAGACATATAGGGCGGTGTTAAGGGGTGCAAAAGGGAGAACTTATTAAGTTTTTATTCAAATTAGTTAGTTAACATAGTGTAATATTACTCTCCAGTGTCCAGTTTAGTGATTCAACACTTCCATACAACACCCAGTGCTCATCACAACAAGTGCCACTCAATCCTCATCACCTATTTCACCCATTAATCTACCACCCTCCCCTCTGGTAACCATCAGTTTGTTCTCTATAGTTAAGAGTCTGATTCTTTGTTACCTCTCTCTGTCTTCTTCCTCCATTTACTTATTTGTTTTGTTTCTCAAATTATATGTATGGGTGGAATCATATGGAATTTTTCTTTCTCTGACTGACTTATTTCACTTAGCATAATACTCTCTAGCTCCATCTGTGTCTTTGCAAACGGCAAGATTTCTTTCTTTATATATATCACATCTTCTTTATCCATTCATCAGTCAAGGATAATTGGGCTGCTTCCATAATTTGGTTATTGTAGGTAATGCTGCTTATAAACATTAGGGTGCAGGTATCTCTTTGAACGAGTATGTTTGTATTCTTTAGGTCAATACCTAGTAGTGCAATTGCTGGATCATAGGGTAGCTCTATTTTTAACTTTTCCAGAAAACTTCATACTGTTTTCCAGAGTGGCTGCACCAGTCTGCATTCCCACCAATGGTGTAAGAGGGTTCCCATTTCTCTGCATTCTCACCAGCACTTGCTGTTTGCTGTTTCTAGGTCTCTTTTTAAATATATATATAATTTATTTATTCATGAGAGACAGAGAGAGAGGTACAGGCATAGGCAGAGGGAGAAGTAGGCTCCCTTGGGGAGCCCGATGAGGGACTCAATCCTGGGAGTCTGGGATCACACCTAAAGCCTTAGGCAGAAAAAAAAAAAAAAAAAGCCTTAGGCAGAATGAACAGTCACTGAGACACCCAGGAGTCCCTAAATATAGTTATGTTTTATTTGTCTAAGAGGTAATAATTACTTTACATATTAAATGAGGATTGGATATTTTAAGAATGAGCAAAATAGAATATTTTATTAAGAAATTGCTATTAGACTCTTTCTACATACTTTAGATGATTGGCCTTATTTCAGAACGTCAGTGAGTAGCTACTATGAGTGTCCTTACTGTACAGTTAAATAAAAGGAAGGAGATAGATGATAAACAATTTCTCAGGGTCATTTTGCTAGTAAGTGACAGAGCCTAGATTCCAAATTAGGCAGCCTGTCTCCAGAATTCTGCTCTTAACCTCCAGAGTCTACCATGCAGCACGTTAACATAATACTGTGATACGGGCAACTATCAAGTTTATCTCATCTTAGCAAATTAAGGGACATAATAGCAACAAATTATTAAGGAATAATGATTAGCTGACCACTGAGTGAGAGTAATTTTGTAGGTACAGTTTCCTGAGCTGATGAATTTGATGGAACAATTGTACTTGCAGACTATGCATAACACATAATTTTTCAGTTATATTGAGCATTTTCATGCATTATGAGTTTCTAGTTTTCAAAAATAAACAATTTATTTCTATTCTTCATGAAACTTGCATTATGATAGACCTTCCATATGCATATGCCCAGCAATTAATAACCATATTGAATGTTTTTAGTTATCTGTTAAGGTTGATTGGAGACCCTAACAAAGACAGGTTGAAATTCTATCCCCTAGTACCCTAGAATAGAACCTTGCTTGGGAGAAGAGCCCTTGCAGATATAGTTAACTAAGTTAAGGTGAGATCATACTGGAGTAGAATGGGCCCTTAATCCAATGTGACTGGTGTCCTTAAGAGAGCGAAATTTGGGACACCTGAGTGGCTCAGTAGTGGAACGTCTGCCTTCAGTTCAGGTCATGATCCCGGGGTCCTGAGATGGAGTCCCACATCAGGCTCCACGCAGGGAGCCTGCTTCTCCCTCTGCTTATGTCTCTACCTCTCTCTATGTCTCTCATGAATAAATAAAATATTTTTTTAAAAGAAGGAAATTTGAACGTATATACACACAAAGAGAGAGAGAACACTATGCAAAGACACACATAGAGAAGACCATGTGAAGACAGAAGCAGGATTGAAGTCATACTGCCACAAACCAAGGAACATTTGAGACTACAGAAGCTGGAAGATGCAGGGAAATATCCTTCTCTAGAGATGATGGAGAGAGGGTGGCCCAGCCAACACCTTGAGTTTTAACTTCTAGTTCCCAGAACTGTTAGAGTAAATTTTTGTTATTTTTTTAAAGATTTATTTTTATTTATTTATGATAGACATGGAGAGAGAGAGGCAGAGACACAGGCAGAGGGAGAAGCAGGCTCCATGCCAGGAGCCAGATGCAGGACTCGATCCCGGGACTCCAGGATCACACCCTGGGCCAAAGGCAGGCCCAAAACTGCTGAGCCACCCAGGGATCCCCCAAACTTTTGTTATTTTAAGCCACTTAGTTAGTGATACTTTCTGAGAGCCCTGGAGAAGTAATATACCACTCCAAACAATTCATTACTGACCCAACAGTTAGAATATTCCTCCTTTAAAAATCAGATTTCCAAAATAATATTGGAAAATGTAATTTCTTGACTAAATCAACAAACAAATTGTACCTTGTTAAAAGAATTTCTTTGTATGATAGTATCAACACATACATCAAAACCTTTAGCTCTTAATTATAGATAAATTATGTCAGGCAATTTATAGTCTGATGCATGACCACTTGCAAGTAAGTCCAAAAAGCCTGTATTAAGTGGTCCAATATGGCATGCAGTGCATTTTCCCCCTCTGGAGCAGTAATGGCTGACCTCCTTCAAGTCCTTCTGGTTCCTCCAGGAATTAGGGCCATTTTCTAGGCTTCCTCTGAACCTATAAGAACATAAATGATTGGCAATAAATAGCAGAAAACCAATAGCTCCTCATCTCCCCTTCTTGTTAAAACTAAATATAAGTACTTTGAAGTATTAAAGAACAGAGAAAAATTTAGTAGATATTTGAGCTGCTACAATGGTGATATTTATGGGGAAAATTATTCCTTTTGTTCAGTTAATGCAATTAAAAACATCAGAGACTTCAATATTTTCTCCCTTGGAGATATATAGTAAAGATAATAACTTAAGTTTTTCTGAGGGCAGTATCACATGAAAAATTGAAAGGTTCCTGTATAAAGATCATTCCTAAGGCTAAACCAAAATATTTCACTTAGATCTCAAACTAGTAGCTTTGGCATTCCTGATCCACAGCAACATCCTAACTATTACACTTAGGCCAGTATCTTTAAATAGCTCCACAATTTGTTGTACATGCTGTATACCAAAGCTGTGTTTTATTATTATCTTACTGTCTGCACAAAAGTATTATTGATTTGCAATATGTTAACTTGAACACAAATGGCATTCTAGACTTTTTTAAAAGGTTTAAAAACTACTTTAAATATACACAAAAAGAATTAAATTGTCTAAAAATAGACAATTTTTAAAACATAGTTCTTTGTAAAAGATAGTTCTTTGTAAAAGAACTATCTAAATATTTTGCACAAAATTAACTGAAATGCACTATCTAGCCCTGCATTTCCATGAGAATGCATTTAATGGGATCATGATCAGGGATTTATAAGTAGGAAAATACTATCTGACCAAAAATTTTACTTACTACAATCATGTGAAAAGATGAATAGCACATTGTAATTTTAGATAATGACGGTTTGAAGAAAAAATACCAAGACAAATGGAATTTTTTTAATGAATGATCATTTTATAGCATTAAACTGTAGGGATGTCTTTGGTGTTTAGATTCCTAGTTAGATAACCTTAGACTGTAATTTATTGGAAGTCAAATGGCTGGTGGATAAGTAAGGTCTAGAAATATCTTCAGACTTTTAGGTGATTGTGTTTAATTTTGTAGAAGAGATCTCACTTTAGATAAAGAAATATTATATCAAAAGTACCAAGCCTTATGTTAATAATTTGGTTTTTTTTAAGATTTTATTTATTTACTCATGAGAGAGAGAGAGAGAGAGAGAGAGGCAGAGACACAAGCAGAGGGAGAAGCAGGCTCCACACAGGGAGCCTGATGTGGGACTCGATCCAGGGACTCCAGGATCACACCCTGGGCAGAAGGCAGGCACTAAACCGCTGCACCACCCAGGGATCCCCAATAATTTGTTGAAGTAAAGAGAAATACTGCTAGATTCTGAACAAGAGGATTTATTAAACTGAGGCTTGGAAAACAAAACTACTCCATTAGTTTTGTTGGTGGATATCTGTGTGTGTGTGAGAGAGAAAGAGAGAGAGAGACAGGAACAGAGACAGAGACAGGAAGAGGGAGAGACAGAGATTTATATATAGCCTGCTCATTTTAACTACTCAGCTAAAAAATTAATGCAGGTTTATAATTTCCTTGAAAAGTGATTAGCCAAGTTGATGTGTGGATGGATAATGCCATGTACCAAGACAGTGCTGTGTTCTAGGTTTAGTACTATATAGACAAAGATGGTGGCTTGGACCAGGATGCTAGTGGAGATGTCAAAGAGTGAGAAGTAGTGAAACACATCTGGGAGGAAGAATCAAAAGACACTGATCTTCAGTGAAGGGGATAAATGGGTCAAGAATGACTTCCCATTTCTGGCAGTGCAACCAGATGGACAGTGATGTCATTCACTGAAATAAAGAACAATTAAAACCTGAATCACCAATTATTACTTGTACAGTTCTTGACATTCCCTTAAAATAAGAAAAAATGCAAATTTATAGGAAAATGAGTTATCCCATCACTACAAACATCCAACACCAAGCCACTTGTCGGTGGTGGTGAGGGGAAGGGGACATTAGTATACAGATGGTGAAAATAGGAATTGATAAAACCTACTCAGGGAGCAATTTGACAATACTTAGTAAAGCTGAAGATACCAAACACCCCTGAGACTAAGCAATTCAGCAGTGTGTCCTAGAGAAATGCTCACACATTTGCTAAGGAGACACATCCAAACATTCTCACTCCCCCATTCTCTGTTATAGCAATAAAGGGAAACTGCAGGGACACAGGGAATTATGGGCACTATATTCTTTTTCAAACAATGGAATATTTCTGTAGCAGCAAAAGGAAACTGGACAGGTATGTACAAACATGGATAAATAACTAAAATGTGAGGTTAAGTTTAAAAGTTACAAAAGGATATGTATATGATAGCACTGTGTCTATAATTCTTAAAAGAACAAAGCAGTACTATATATTGTTTTTATCGTAGTACAAATTACAGAATGATATCTAGGAATGAATGATTAGCACCATTTTATGGTAGTAATTACCACTAGGGAAGAAAGGTATGGGGAGCTTTATATATGCAATATAAAATACCAAGGAATTCAAAATAGTAATTTCTGGTGGGTAGAATTATGAGTGAATTTTATTTCCTTCATATGCCTTTCTGATTTTTTTAATGATAATTTTAATAATTAATAAAAGTATCCACTGAAAATTAACTGAAACTATTTTTATTAGATCATAAGTATCACCATCCTTTATATTCATATCATTCGAATATGGTGTTTTCAAAAATGCAACATATATTGTTTCAATATACATACATACTTTGGCACTATTATATGCAAGGTCAATTATTAGCTTATCAATATTAACCAGCTATTCACTCAAACATAATCTGAAAGCCAGAGACAATCTGCAGTTAGACTGGACTCTTCACTCACCTTTCATAGGAAGTTTTAAAATAAAAACAATGTTTCTGTGTAGTGATTATTTAGCATCATGCAGTCTCTTATTCACTTCATTTCCCTCCCATCCTTTAGGTTTTCTCCTCCCACCACCACAACCCTCCCCGCCCCCAATAAATGTTGCTTTGGAGATGTGGCTGGTGGAGGAAATACGCTTAGGAAAGAAAAGGCTCTTATTGACTACAAATTATTTTGCCCAGGATATTTGGAATCCTAAAACTTGTACTGGGTCACACTTGCAAAACAGAAGATCAAAGTATATGTATGCATAGGTACTGAGGTGTGAGTACTGAGGGTAGATCAAGGACACTTGACCTGTAACTATGCTGAATAACAAATACTACAGGAAAACCCAAATGAGTAAGTTGGAAATATTTTTTGATGACTGAATGCTACCTTAAGGTTTTCTTTGTAAAAATATATGCCCTTAACACTTGTAAAATTATAGACTTTCCAAAATCACCTTATTATATTTCATGTGTATATTTTGAAAACCTTTTAACCTTGTGTTTTGCCTCAAAAGATCTTCACATTTTTGAAAATGAGATCAATATAAGTGTCTGTGAAATAAATCCTCATAATTTATGTGTTTTTTTAATAATATCTAAGTAAACAAATGCTACTCTAGGGTAGACATAGTGATGAATTTCATTGTCCCAGAGAATATTGGTAATTTAAGTTCTCTGCACTCTGAAGTTCTTTATTGATTTTACTTAACCCTCAGGATCCAATTTAAAATGAAATCTTCTTTGCTCCCAAGAGAGATATGGAAAAAATTTTGGAGTAAAGGAATAATGGTAGCATATACCCAAATCATTTCATTTTCATTTGTCATTTCTTTCTTAATTCTCTTATCTATTCTTTCTTTTGTTTTGGGCAGGAACTGAGTGCAGGTGTCATTTTAGGAATTATAACTAACCTAGGGGAACACATTCTGTCCCTGAGTTTCAATCCTGCTATCTCTGGGCTTCAGTAACTCTTGGGAAGATCTAAGAAAAGTGAGTACATTTGGGGTACTCTTAGGACGAAAGTTTTTTCTAAGTGAGAAGGAAAGTCTATATTGATTCTTCTTTATACTGAAATTTATCTTCTCAATTTGGAGCCACACTTTTTCCCCCACAATACATTTTATTTGGTTATTTAACAGAGACTATGTAGGCCCTGTTCTAAGTGCTTTACATAGAAGAACAAACTTGGTTATAACTTTGGTGAGATAGGCACCAAAAATGTGAGGAGCAGCAAGATTGGGTAATCCCCCTCCAGATTATATAGCAAGTTAGAATGATGTCCAGGCAGTTGACCCTTAGAACTCAAGCCCATGCTGCTTCTGTTGCTAAAAGAGACAGGATATTCCTTGAGACATTGGTGCATGACATTGTCTACAATAATGGAATTACTGAAATGATCTAAAAATTAAAGTACCCTTCATGTTTTATAAAATTTTAAATTTTACTTAAATTCATCTCATTTATAAAAAGGACTTTTTCTTATTTATTAAGAATATGGTCATCTGCCTCCCTGTCTTTCTGGAATAATCCTATCAGCTTTGCCTGCCTTCCTCCTATCTTTCTTCATGATCAGAGCAATGGAAATAATGATGCCTGTCCCTTTACAAGGTGTTCAGAATTACTCACTTTGCATCTATTCCTGCTATGCAGTATTAGTTCTATTCATTTATTTTCTCTGCTAGTCAAGTCTCTCGACATCTATCACGGCTCACTCTCGTTCAAAGACAATTTTAAATACCAATACTTGATTCCTTCTTCCTTCAGAAAAATGATTGATTTTTTTTGGCAAAAGCCTGAACACATCTAGCCTTACCTTCTGTTGCTACTCTTCATGCTCATCCTGATGAAGACAATAAATTGTATGAAAACGGTTTTTCTTTGAGACCCCTTCTCCCTGACCCAAACCCCGCTCCACTGAAAACACAATAATCTGAACATGTTCTTTTTATTCTCACCATCCCAACTAACTTGGCTATTGTCTGGCCCTGCCAGACCACTCACTTATTAACATGCTCTCAAACTAATCCAAGAAATAAATCTCATTAATGTATAGAGTCATAAAACTTACACCCCTTCTAACCCAAATACACCTTCCATCTGACTTTCTCATTTCTCATAATGGTGATATAAACATCCAAAGTTAGAGATTTCTGACCCACTTTGAGGCATCGTTCCTTTCTCTTGATGTATATTTAATTGCTACTTCACAAAGTGTGCTTTTAAAATCTTTCTCTATCTTATTTCCAGATTTTATTGTATCCCTACTGTACTACTATACCTTATTTGAAGACCTCCTATCCCTATCTGATCATTTCATATTTTAACAAAGAGTTTCAACACCAGCTCCATGCTTACAGCCAAACAAAATTCTAGTAAGATAAAATCATATAATACATTGCTCCTCTTCTTTACAAAGTGAGAGAGCCTATTTTGTGTGTGTGTGTGTGTGTGTGTGTGCACTTGTTTTTCAATCCTTTTCACTGTAGCCACATTCATGTTCCTGAAACATAGATTTGATTATAGTATCTCCCTACTTAGAATGCTAACTCATACATATGCCATCAATCACTCTTCGACAACAGGGCCAAGAATACACAAGGGTGAAAGGATAATGTTTTCAATAGTGTTGGAAAAACTGGACAGCCATATGTAAAAGAATGAAATTGGACTCTATCATATACCATACACAAAAATCAACTCAAAATGTATTAAAGACTTAAATGTAAGTCCTTAAAGCGTAAGACTCCTAGAAGCAAACATGGGAGAAAAACTCCTTGACATTGGACTTGGCAATGATTTTTTGGACTCAACACCAAAAGCAGACAAAAAAGCAAAAATAGACAAGGAAGACTACCTCAAACAAAAAAGTATCTGCACAGTAAAGGGAATAATCAGAGTGAAAAAGCAAACTATGGAGTTAGAAATAATATACTTAACCATAACCATATACTTAACAGTTATGTTCAAAAGATATACGGAACTCATACAACTCAATAAACATACACACATACACACACAAAACTCATTTAAAAATGAGTAAAAGAGGGGAACCTGGGTGGCTTAGTTGTTCAAACAGTTGACTCTTGATTTCACCTCAGGTCACGATCTCAGGGTCCTGTGATTGAGCCCTGAGTCATGCTCCACGCTCAGCAGGGTGTCTACTTGAGGATTATCTCTCCCTCTCCCTTTGCTCCTCACTCCCTATCTAAAATAAATAATTTTTTAAATGAGCAAAAGATATGAATCAATAGTTTTACAAAAAAGACATAAAATGGTCAACAGATATACAAAAAGGTTCTCAACATCACTAATCATCAAGAGAATGCAAATCAAAATCATAATGAGTTTTCAGCTCACCTGATGAAATGATTACTATCAAAAAGTCAAAAGATAACAAGTATTGGCAAGGATGTAGAAAAAAAGGAACTCATTTACTGTTGGTAGGAATGTAAACTAGTACAGTCATCATTCAAAACAGTATGGAGTTTTTTCTAAAAAATTAAAAATGGAACTGCCATGTGATCCAGCAATCCCACTTCCGGGTATATATTCAAAGGAAATGAAACCATTATCTCAAAGAGAGAGTGGCCCTCCCATGATTACTGCAGCATTATTCACAGTAACCAAGACATAGAATTAATCTACATGTCCTTCAAAGGATGAATGGATAAAGAAAGTGTGATATATACAATATAATACAGCATTACTATTTACATACAAATATTTATATGCTAATATTATTTTGCCATAAAAAAAAAGGAGACTCTGCCATTTGCAACTAGGTGGATGAAACTGGAGGACATTATGCTAAGTAAAATAAGCCAGATACTGAAAGAAAAAGACTGCATGATCTCACTTATATGTAGAATCTTTAAAAAAAATTGAACTCATCATAACAGAATGTAGATAGAATGGCAGTTACTAGGCACTGGTCATGGGGGAAATTTGGAAATGTTGCTCAAAAGGTACAAGCTTTCAGTTGTAAGGTGAGTAAGTTTGGGAGACCTAATGTTCAGCATGGTGACTATAGCTAATAATACCATACCATATTCTTGAATTTTGCTAAAACAATAGATCTCAATGTTCTCATCACACAACACAAAAGATTACTGTGATGAGTATGTTAATTAGCTTGATTGTAGTAATCATTTCACAATGTATATGTGCAGCAAAACATACTGTACAACCTAAATATATGCAATTTTTGTTAATTACAAATTTTTGTTAAAACTTTGTAGGCTTATGGGGCAGAGGCAGAATAATAGCAATGAGATGAACCATGCCCCTTCCCAGTTCTGGGGTCCACACTCAGGTGGCTAGGGCTAGCAAAAATATTCCAAAATGTGGAACCAAGTTGATAATTGTTAACATCCTGGAATGAATATTCTAATTATGATGTGTGGCTATATTTGTAATTAAAGTGATCACTGGACTTTTAATCACCAAAGAAGAAGCAGGCAATAGAGGGTGCCTACATGACTTTTCATTCTTTGGAGGGAGAAGACTTTGCTTCTAAATAAAAATAATAATAATAAAGGTTCACTTTGATTGCATTTCTTATCACTATGTTTCAGTATGCTACTCACATTCATCTCATGGGCCTTTGGGTTTCTTTTTTTTTAATTTTTTTTTAGATTTTTTTTATTTATGTATTTACAAGACACACAGAGAGAGAGAGAGAGAGAGAGAGAGAAACAGGCAGAGGGAGAAGCAGGCTCCATGCAAGGAGCTTGATGTGGGACTCCATCCCGGATCCCAGGATCACACCCTGGGCCAAAGGCAGGTGCTAAACTGCTGAGCCCAGGGATCCCTGGCCTCTGGGTTTCTAACAGCCGCATGGTTTAGTCATGTCCCATCATTCCATTCCCAAACTGTTCCATGTAAGGTGCCACAGACTCAGACAATAGGCCCTGGAAGAGGTGAACTGTATGAGCTCTTCTAGACTGTAAGGGTACAATCACGCAGCTTTGTATTTCTTATCTATTCCCCATGTGCTGCATGCAAAATCCAATGTTTTTGAAGTGGCACTGTGTACTACTTTCCTCTCCCCTCTCAGTAAAAAGCTTTTATCTTGGAACAATTCAAAAGAGGGAAAAGCAGACCCATAATCTAAGGATAGTGCTCTGTGACATGAGGGAAGGAACACTCAGTTTGGAGAGGAAGGAAACAGGAGACTTGTTTAACTTTCCAAAGGACCTGATTCCGTCAGGGACAAGGCACACACAGGGGCAGCATTGCTCACTGCCACCATGAAAGGCCCACCTTGAATTGTCCCCTCGCTAATGTTTCCATGTGACATCATGTGGAAAAGTTACCAGTGCGTATCTTGTAGGGTCTCCTTAATCATTACATGCAATTCCCTCTAAAGGCTCATCTCTCTTTCCTTTCAGGCTCTCTGGCCCTCTGCCCAATCTGCCTCTTAAAATTCTGAAAATGTTGATTTGCATTTTGTGTACAAAACCCCAGAAAAAAATTATGCTTGAGTTGAAATGCTCATGTAATCAGAAATAAAAATCCAATACATAATTCTAGGAAGAAATGTATGCCAGGGAGTCTGGCATGGTGGATATGATGTCAGTTTCCCATATATTCTTTTATAGACAACATCCCTGCCTCCACCTCCCATCCCCTGCATGCACTCACAAGCACACACACATGCACAAATGTACACTTGTGTACACACAAAACTTGCTTGGATTTTACCTAGACACTAAATATACTAAGGATTCTACAATATATGCCAAGGAGCTTACTACTGATCTTCCATTGCTGGATTGTGTGTGGATAAATCACAGGGCTCTTCATAACCAAGTGGAGGACACTCACAGGTCATGCAGGAGTACATATATTTTTTTAAGATCATAATTGCAAATCACTTAGACACATTCATTTTAAAAATGTGCTTCTATTTCCTGTGTTTTATATATATATATATATATACATAATATAATTTTATATATATATATATATATATATATATATATATTCATGAGAGACAAAGAGAGAGAGAGGCAGGGACATAGGCAGAGGGAGAAGCAGGCTCCATGCAGGGACTCAATCCCAGGACTCTGGCATCACGTCTTGAGCTTATCATAGATGCTCAACACTGAGCCACCCAGGCAACCCTCCTGTGTAATTTTTTAAAAATATTTACCATCTCTTTGAGAATAATCAACTGGATGAATAGTTAAAAAGAAAGACATTGTTAACCATGTTTCTGAGAATTACAGGCCAGGTGTATTTTTTTGGTTGCAGAACCAAATGAGCAGTTTCTTGCTGATTCAAACCATCCTTACATAGCTGATTCAAACCATCCAACCAGGGATTGAAGGTAGCAGTTTTTTATATTAATTTGACCATAAAAATCTACAGAATCTTTATAGCTAAGAAGCTTAATACAGCCAAATCTTCCCACTTTCAGGGAAAAAAACTGAAGTCCAGAGTCAGTAGTTATCAGTTCACTGAATCTAGGATATCTGACCCTCTTTTCCAAAACTAGTTAACAATGTTCAAAAACAAGATTAGGTACATGTTGAGATTGAGTCATACACATTTCTACGCTCTGCATAATTATTAAACTGTTTTACAAAGATTTTTTTATGTTTTTTAATTTAAATTCAATTTGCCAACATATAGTATAACACCCAGTGATCATCCAGTCAAGTGCCCCCTCAGTGCCCATCACCCAGTTACCCCATCCCCCCACCTACCTCCCCTTCTGCAACCCTTTGTTTCCCAGAGTTAGGAGTCTCTCATGTTCTGTCTCCCTCTCTGATATTTCCCACTCATTTCCTCTCCTTTCCCCTATAATCCCTTTCACTATTTTTTATATTCCCTGTATGAGTGAAACCATATAATGATTGTCTTTCTCTGATTGACTTACTTCACTCAAAATAATACCCTCCAGCTCCATCCATATCTATATAAATGGTAGGTATTTGTCCTTTCTAACAGCTGAGTAATATTCCACTGTAGATGTAGACCACATCTTCTTTATCCATTCATCTGTCGAAAGACATCGAGGCTCCTTCCACAGTTTGGCTAGGGTGAACATGGCTGCTGTGAACATTGGGGTGCAGGTGTCCTGCCATTTCACTGTATCTGTATCTTTGGGGTAAATCCCCAACAGTGCAATTGCTAGGTCTCAGGGCAGTTCTATTTTTAACTCTTTGAGGAACCTCCACACAGTTTTCCAGAGTGGCTGTACCAGTCCACATTCCCACCAACAGTGTAAGATGGTTCCCTTTTCTCCGCATCCTCTCCAACATTTGTGGTTTCCTGCCTTGTTAATTTTCCCCATTCTCACTGGTGTGAGGTGGGATCTCATTGTGGTTTTGATTTGTATTTCCCTGATGGCAAGTGATGCAGAGCATTTTTTCATGTGCATGTTGGCCATGTCTATGTCTTCCTCTGTGAGATTTCTGTTCATGTCTTTTGCCCATTTCATGATGGGAGAGTTTGTTTCTTGGGTGTTGAGTTTAATAAGTTCTTTATAGATCTTGGATACTAGCCCTTTATCTGATAGGTCATTTGCAAATATCTTCTTCCATTCTGTAGGTTGTCTTTTAGTTTTGTTGATTGTTTTCTTTGCTGTGTAGAAAAATACAAAGATGTTTTTGATGTGTATACACTTTGAACCAGTGAATCCAGGAACCAAAGTGTTGAAACGATAGTTTTCTGCAATGAGATCAGAGATTTCCTGTGCAATCTGTTACCAACATGGTAGCTTGGGGTTTATAAGGCTTGCATCTTTTTTTGAACTTACTGAAATTTACCCAATTGAATATGGATAGTGAATGTCAAGCAGACTTTTAAAAAGGAGATGTCTTTTCTCTGAATTTTTAAATTTTCTATCTTCAAAGCAGAAGATGTTTTATTGCTATAATACCAAAATTCTTAAGCATATATACATTACTAAAATAATTTTATCTGCATGGTGTCACTTAGAAAATAAATTGTTTAAAAGCCAGGTGAATAGTTTGTATTAGAGGCAGATAGAAAAATACTAGTTGTTGCTTTGTGATAATTACCAAGGAAATGAATGCAAGTTAAAAAAAAAAAAAAGAAAAATAACAACTAAGTCCATTAAAAAAGAAGCGCTAAACCAAAAATAAATCATCAATATAAATAAAATGTAGATATATGGATAGAGACAAATGCTCCATACATGTTTGGTCAAGTATGTACTGGCTTAGAGAGACATGTAAACTTTTAATGGGGAATTGGTTTAAAAGAATATTGTGCTTGTTTCCTATAGATTTTGTAACAGGTTGCCACAAACTTGGTGGCTTAAAACAAAACAAATTTACTCTTTTACAGTTCTCAAGGCCAGAAGTCTGAAATCAGTTTCACTGGGGTAAAATCAAGATCTCAACAAGCCTGGTTTTGTCTTAAGGCTCTAGAGGTTCTAGAGGTGAATCTGTTCCTTGCTTCTTTCATTTCTGGAGATTGCCCATGTTCTTTGGCTCCTGGCTGCATGATGATAATCTCTGTTGTCATAGCACATCGTCTTCTCCTCCACAGTTGCCAGGCCGGTCTTCCTCTGCCTCTCTCTTTTAAATATACTTGGGGTTGCATTTAAGGTCTGCACCAATAAGCCAGGATAACCATCCCATCTCAAGATAGCGAATCTCATCCACAAAATCCTTTTTGTCACATCAAGTAACATTAAGAGGTTCCAAGAATTAGGATGTGGATATCTTTAGGATTATTATTTAGTGTACCACAGAAATGCTGGGGTTATTACTCATGAACAGTTTGGAAAATGCAATTAGAATTCCCCAAAATCTCTAACCTAGTAGGGAGTTGAAGCCTCTGTCCCCAGTCATCCTCAATAGCATTGGTAATGTCGGAAAATGTTTCTTCAGGTTTATGTCAATAATTTGTTGAACCTGTACCATTGCTAGAAACAGTTTGTGTCTAGAAAATAGTAGATGCTTTTTTATCTGTGAATCTTTTCCTAGACAAGCCCTTGGGAGGGACTTATCAACTACATTAAGAGGGTGCTAACATTGATCTTTGAAGCTATTCATTAATGAACTCATTATTGGCATGTAACCATTCCCTTATTGAAACAATAAGCCCGGGATCCCTGGGTGGCTCAGCGGTTTAGCGCCTGCCTTCAGCCCAGGGCGCAATCCTGGAGACCCGGGATCAAGTCCCATGTCGGGCTTCCTGCATTGAGCCTGCTTCTCCCTCCTCTTGGCCTCTCTCTCTCTCTCTCTCTCTATCATAAATAAATAAACCTTAAAAAGAAAAAATAATTTGCTTTAAAAAAAAAAAAGAAAGAAAGAAACAATAAGCCCTAAATGCTGGGCAAAAGTAGCCTTGTGATAACAAGGACTAAGAGATTAACTAAGCTTTTGGATCAATAGATCAATGGCAGAAGGCTGATTTCTCAAGTTTTTGTTTTTTTAATTAAAGTATCAACTAATTATAATACTTGATTGTATGGATGGGTGAAAGATAAAGATGTTTATTTCATATGCTTATATACTTTATTTTTTTTTTTGCTTATATACTTTAAAGTGAAGAATTTGAATAGTTAGTAAATTATGTAGCACATTAAGTTTTTTATAACTGTAAGTGATTATTCCAAGAGGACGACTTTCATTGCAGTCTAAAATTGCTGTACCTCTTATTTTCTCACATAGGCACAGCTTCAGCAAGATTCATGGGCTTTTCCCCAGGTAGGTAAGAGGTTAAGAGGTTTGTTCACATACAGAAATAGATGCTGTGTAAGTGCTTTCCAAAGCCCTTTGTGCAGGGTCCCCTAACACCCCTACAGAACAGCTGATTGTGATGGGATTGGGGGCTGCTCAACTAAATACTCATCTTTTTTTTTAAGACTTTATTTATTTATTCATGAGAGACAAAGAGAGAGGCAAAGACATACGCAGAGGGAGAAGCAGGCTGCCTCTGGGGAGCCCGATGCAAGACTCAACCCCAGGACCTGGGGATCATGACCTGAGCCAAAGGCAGATACTCAACCACTGAGCCACTCAGGAGTCCCTGAATACTCATGTTTGCTGACCATAGCAGCCAAAATCCCAGAGAAAGATGTCTTTTACCATGAGGATGGTAGGCAGACAACTCTCTACTGATTAAGCAGAGTGGCATATTTCTCATGTTATCCTTACTCCATGTCAATTTTTGGAAGCGAGTCCCTCCAAAGTATTCAAGTAAATCATTCTTTTACTGTATGAAACATGTGGTTCTATGAACACGAATAAGAAATATATATCTCACAATTATATGATCAAAGATAAACTCTCAGACTACTTAAAAGTCAAAAAAAAATTTAAGGACAATAAAAACAGTTTTTACGATTAACATTCTCTCCAAGCACACCACTTTATCAAATCTTATAGGTAAAGCATTAATTTGGAGACAAACTCTGGTAAGTCATTTTCTTGTCTACATCTACATTATTAAAAGCTTAGTTTTAATTGATTGCAAATAACAAGAATGTTCCAAACTATGACATAACAATGTGGAATTCATGTGGTAGCAAAGATACTATTATGGTCTTAGTGTTCAAATCAACCATTTACCAAAAAAACATTAAGATGACAGGCTGTGCTTCAAAAGATCCCATTGTTTCCAGCTTACAATATTGAATAATGCAATATTGAATAATTTTGAAATAAAATGTACATACCAGAAATAATTATAAACTACTACAGTATTATAAGTAGATTTATATCGTACTTAATGGCTTTCCCTCAGTGAATCACAAAGAACAATTAAATTCCACACTTTATTAAAGTTTGATTTGTTGCACCTTAATTTAGTAAAAAGAAACTTTCAGGGCATTTCTTTCTCAAAATCAACAACTTCAGAATAAGGCTGAATTAAAGCTTTTTTTCCCCCCTTCTAGTGTTGATGAACATGGCAAAATATATGTGAAGACCTATCCTCATCTGATTTCTGTCCCAGAGAGCCTAGTCTAACTTGCCTTTTATCCTACAGAAATTAGGGTTCCCATGGTTCTTGAGAGCATTAAATTAATTGTTGGTAAAGTACTTAGAAGATAAAAAGCCCATAAGTGCTAACTATTAATTAGTATTTCTATTATAGGTACAACCTTGAAAGATGAAAAATGTAGCTAACACAGTTAAATATTAGCTATACTTAGCAGCTATAAATACATCTCAGTGAGGAACCTGATTTGATTGAACAAAGATAAAATATGTTATCTAAACACATCTCATCTTTAGCTTGAGAAAATCCAAACTATCCTATATTTATGATACACATATGATACGTACATGTATATACATACATACACATAATTTCAGCCATGATAATTAATATTCTCTTGATTGTCTAACGACAGAGCTATACCTAACCAACTTGTAATAAATATGGGGGGGATACAAATTGCTACAAATATAAACATTCATTCACAAGGTCAGGTCTATAAAAATGTAATTTCATGATTTTCTATAATGGACCTCAAGTTCTATTGGTTCTATTGGTTCTGATAGGGTGGAGGAGACATAATTTTAGTCAATTTATATTTATATTCTTCCCATCCGATCAAAGTTCTGAAATACCTAACAACGGTGGAGCAGCATGCTGTGTGAGTGTGGCACATTTTCTCATTTCTAACTTACCTCTATTGGCACCATCTGTTATCATTTGATCTCGGGGGCTCCTTTCGAGCATGCTTGTTGCCGCTGAATGTTTCTTATTCTTGACAACAGGACGCAGAGCCTCCCTGCTCTAGGAATCACCAACACCCCTTTCATCCATACACCGTTTCTAACAATCACATGAGATTCTTTGTTCTGAGAAAATTAAGAAACATAGCACAAAAATAGCAAAATATCCTAAATACCAGCAATAGCGAATCTATATTTGTTCACATTTTGTTTTATAATTTCTTCTAATAAAAAAAACCTCTTTAAATTTATTATAGAAAACATTACAGTAAAAGTTGAAATCACTTTATCCCCAATTGCCAATTTGCTTTTGCTTCCCACTTTGCAGACACAAACTTCCCAAGTCCAAGCTTATATGCTTACACACAGAGAATTATAACAATAATAATATATTTATTACTATTTTTATTTTTACATTATATAAACCCTATCCTGCTATGTGCATCATTCTCCAACTTACCTGTCTTTATGAAAATATGCCCTGGATTATATATAGATTCATCATGTTTACTACTGTACAATCCTCCCTCATAATATAGCACCATTTACCTATGTATCTTTTTCCATATTAACAACCACTTGTCCTATTCCCATTTTTTTGTTATTATTACAACTAATTTAACAATTAACGCCACACACAGAGGTGCTATTTGGTTTAACTCAAATATATCAAAGTTTTCCTTTAAAGTTGATGTTTCAAATGCTGTGATTAGGAAATCTTTTTTAAGCCCAAGATTTAAAAAAAAATTCTTCCATATTTTTTTTGAGATATTTAAAATGTGAGTATCTTTTCAGATGGGACCTTTCTCTGTGTATATGGGGAAGGTAGACATTTTCCTTACTTTTTTCCATATACACAGCAAATTATTCTGCTACTTGCTGTCAGATGGGTGGTCCTTTCCCAATGATTTGTAGAACTACCTGTGTCATATATGTGAAGTTGACATACAAATGTGGATTTTTTTCTATAGTTTATTTTAGTTGATTCTTTTTTTTTTTCTTTTTTTGGTGTGAACAGGTGGTTTTATTAAAGTACAGTGATGGGACCTATGGGCAGAGAGAACTGCTGCCAGTTGACTCATTTCTGTATCTTTTTTTATTCTACTTCAGCCATTCCATCTTTTCAATATGCCTTTAAAATCTGAAATGACAAGCTCCACCCCCCCCAAATACCTATATTCCCAAGGATTTCTAACAAATCTTAGAATGAATTTTTGAAGTCCTACAAAAGGTTCTATTGTGATTTGCCTAAAAACTGCATGTAATCTATAGACTCATCCATAAAAAATTTACATCCTTAAAATGGTGCCTCTTTCCACCTTCTTCAGAAACCTTGAATAACATATTTTTAGCATAAAGCACATGCACATATGTTTTACACATAGTTTAAGAGACCATGTAGTTTTTGTTGCCTTTGAGAATAGGCTTAAAAAGAAAACATTATTGTATTTTCTAATGAGTCACTTCTGGGGTAAAAAGTATTAATGATTTGTGTTTGCTATCCTGTTTCCATATATATGTATTGAAGCTTCTTATTGCTAGTATTTTGGAATTTTCTTCATTTTTATGATTCTATTTTATATCACTTATAATTCGATTTTAAGCTTTTAATGACTTTGTTGTAGTGTCTAATTTCTTAATCTTCTTCTGACTTTATTATATTGCCTAGTACCTCCAATAATGATGTTACATAATAGCTTAAAGTATAATAATGTTGCATTAAAATATTACTAGTAAATAATAACAATATATGTTAGACAAAATTTCCTGTTCCTGACCTTAATGGAAATGTATTTTTCTGTATAGTATTAACAATTATTTTATGAAAATTAATTAATTTATGCACACATAATCTTATCCTATAGGACACTATCACCTTGAGATTATTATGCCAATATTCTTTTGAAAATTATTAGATCTACATTTATTATCATTTATTTTATATATACATATGGCTGCAACAAATGGTTTGTACTATACATCTTAGGTAATAAACTGCTAATCAAAAATTCTAAGCACTTTACTTTTTTGCATTCATTTTATATATATGATCTAAAATTAAATGTTAATCCTACTCAAAACGCATGTCACTATGCCTTAATACATTTCACTGATTTAGTTCAATTGTACCTTTTCTCAGAAGTGTTATGCCTTAGACTTTTTTCAAGATCATGTGAGACTCAATAAACAACAAATATCCTGCCTGTCTAATATTCAGTGCTAAAATCAGATGTTTCCTCAGATGACCTACTTATAGAACTACAGTGATAATAAATAGATAAAAAGAGCTTTTTGTGTCTTAAAATCTTAAACTATCAAGCCTTTCAATTCAATGCTTCAAGAATGGAAATGTGACACCCCTTGAATTCTGATTATTCTTTCCATAAATACTTAAGCAATTTATTAAAATAGATTCACATGGAGTTGCATTTTTAAAACACAATGCATAAGGAGTTCATAAAAGTGACATGCATTTCAATGTCGAACAATGAATAACTGGCCAAGATGTGTTTTATTTTCTGTTATGAAACATCAGTGTCTTATATATTTAAATTGCTTTTGGGATGCTTCAGTGGTCTTGAGAATATTATCTACCATTCTAAACCAATAGATCTCTAGAGAATAAAATTCTATTCATAGTTTTCCTTTGGATGTAAACATGATGATATTGACCAAAGTAAGATTTCTATACAAGCGAATTTAGATTGTAATTCACTTCCAAGATTTATAAATAATGGCATTAAAATGGAAATGAATACTATGCTAAAAAGGGTTTTCTGCTCCTAGCTGTAAAGCAATGGTCAAATTAATTGTCAAGAGAAGTTATACAATTATCTGAATTTATAATATGTGGCAAAAAAATCTGTATTACTTAATAAGTGCCTAAATAACATAGTTCAAATTCCATTGGTTTGTCCAAATCTGTTTTTCCATCTTTATTGCTTTTCCCTTTTATATATTTAGCAAACCAACAATCAATTAAAATATTAATCATCCTAAAAAATAAATAAATAAATAAATAAATAAATAAATAAAATATTAATCATCCTAAGACAATTCCCTAGGACTCCCTGGCTGTGTTTATTTACTCCCATTCTTCCCTCCACCAAAAATGCTTTTCTCCTTCCCATTATTTGCCAGACTGGCACTACCAAAATGCCCTACAACCTCTGAAAATCCATTGCATTTGTGATTATTACAAACCACCTTTACCAGTTACTTCCCTGTTATCCATTTGAGGTCAAATTTTAGTAAATAGCAGATATGTTTTTAAATTTTCTAGAAAATAGTGATGTCAGTTAAGAACTTCCCCCTAAACCCAAGATATTCAGGTTCCTTTCTCTTCCATCATTAGATCCCGTCCTCATTCTGTGCAGCTTCCCTGGATTCTCATGGATCCCAGGAAGTCCATCTCCACATCCTCCCTAACCTTTCCCGAGGGCCCCCAGATCCATACGTTTGCCTGGTTGTTGCAGAGTTCTCCCCTACTGCTTCCCAGGGCAACAAATGTAACATCTAGAATTCTCAGTTTACCACCCTTTTCCCATGTAGTTACCGCTGCTGGTGATATCACTGTTTTCAGTAACCAAAGCCAAAAACTTGGAAGTCATTCTGAAGTCTTCACCTTTCTAAACTTTATTCACTGAACCAACAAAACCTCTGGATTTTCTTTCTCATCTAATTATGTCATATCTCTCTATGTATATTTTTTTCTTCATCACTACTGCCACTGCTGAGTTCAGGACAACAGTGTATTTTTTAGATGACCATGGGAGGGACGCCTGGGGGTGCAGCTTGTTGAATGCCTGGCTATTGGTTTCAGCTCAGGTCGTGGTCTCAGGGTTGTGAGATGGAGCTCTGGATTGGGCTCTGTGCTCAGCACAGAGTTTGCCTAAGACTCTCTTTCCCTCTCCCCATCTCTTCTGCATGCTCTCATTCTCTCCCCTAAATAAATAAATCTTTAGATGACCACAGGAGCATCTTCCTTTATTTAAGTTCCCCCTTCTCTCCACTCCAGTCCATCCTGCAAGCTACTTTCACTTAAATCCATTTCTAAAGTGCCAATCTGTCACTTAAGAGAGTGGATCAAACTGTCCATTAACTCTCTACTGACCTCAAAAAAATGCTTAACCTTAACCTATATTATGAATATCTATTTGTAAGCTGACTTCTTGGTTTTGCTAAGTACTTTTTCAAACACACTCAAGGTAAACTAATTTTCTCAACATTTTTTTAAAAATATGCTTCAGGGACACCTGGGTGGCTCAGCAGTTGAGTGTCTGCCTTTGGCTCAGGGCGTGATCTTGGAGTCCTGAGATCAAGTCCCACATCAGGCTCCCTGCATGGAGCCTGCTTCTCCCTCTGCCTGTGTCTCTGCCTCTCTCTCTCTCTCTCGAACAAATAAATAAATTTATATATATATATATATATATATATATATATATATATATATATATATGCTTCTGTAGAATTTAGAGTCTAAGTAAATAGCCATGTTCTCTTTGAAAGGTATGAAGTAAAGATGACCAATGTTGCTGATTAAGGACAATTCCTCATGTATTAAATGTCACAAAGAGTATATAGTTAATAAGTTTGGAATTATTTCATCAATAACTAATCACTGTAATCATGACTTTCAAGTAAGTAGATGATTCCCTACCCTCCTCAAGTGGAGAGACATTGGTTGACAGAGATTGACATTTCTGGGTCCATACAGACTGGAAAAATGACTAAAATTTTTACAGTTCCACAGCTGACATTCACTACTGAGAGCATTTGGGTCTAGAAAACTTTCAAGCAAGTGTGACCTGCCAAGAGACCTGATACTAGGGAAATCTTATTAATGATCTCATTTAAGTTCTGATTTTGTTCATTGTACTTCCAAGAGTAAGTCACCAGTGTAACTTATAGGACAACTACACAAAATGTCTTAGTCCAGACTTAAACTAAGAAATGTGGGGCAACTTTTAGAATTCCATTAGTGTGAAATTAGTTGATTTCATCTCATTTTTGCCAAAAATATTGAGATTAAGTCATTTCTTTATTGAGGTCATTCCTCTTTTATCGGTATATACAGTAGCGTTTATCTTTCTAATCACTGGAAAACTGAAATGTACAACCATATGATTGAAGCCATTTTCAAATGAGAAAGTTACTGCTAAAACGTATGTAGAAGAGAGAGATGTTATAATCCTGAGATAATAACAAAAATATGTTTATTTACCCTTCTCCCGTCAGCAGTGAAAGCTATACGGGAATGAAGAATAGAGGAACTTATAACCAAAACTACAATATCGGTGTAGGAAATCTGCCAAGGTCCTTGAATATATAGGCAAGAGGTGGGAGACAAAGGAAGGGTCCTGGCCTAGAGAATCCTTTAGAATCTCAAAGTAAAAAACTTTTTAGTAGGTGGCACAATCTGAATGACTAAAGCAAAGAGCCTTTGTTTGAAACAGGGTGTGGATACGGAGAATGCTGTGGTTGCTTCCCAGTTGAATCGACGGGTATGTTTAGGGATGCGGGTAAGAGCATGGAAATCACTGGGCAGGACAACTTTGCAAGACACAGGGCAAGGAGGCCCCCAAGTGGTGGTGTACAGCACTGCACTTCTAGTCTTGGCCTGCTGAGATTTATCAAAGCTAACACCCTGCGTTTGTCCCCTAACAACATGACTTATTTGAATGTGTGTCATGTGCCAGGCATTAGTCTTCTGGGTGACATGAATGAACACAACAGATAAATATCTCTGCCCCTCTGATCTCTCTTCCTTCCCCTCTGCCCCGCCCTCCCCCCCCACACACACACTCATACTCACATTCTCATATTTTCCTGGGTTTTAATGAAAAGCATGGAATCTTCCTGCAAACATTTTTGTATACCATTACTCTTTAAATACCTGTTCCAATAAGACCTCCTCTCATTCAAATACAAACAAGGAAACAAGAAATAGAAGAGGAGTTCTATAAACATGCTGTAAAAAATGATAATGAACAGGAAAACAAAATCAAAACACATTTTAGGGGAAAAACATACATTTTGTCAGGGGGCCAAAAAGAGTGATTAATCAATGACTCATGAAGTCAAATAATACAATAAAAATGATCTCTGTAAACAGAGCTCAAAACAAAGGCTCAAAAGTACAGTCTTAAATTTTCATACTTAATTATTTAGGGATTTTCTTTGGCTCAACAATGCCCTTGTACCACCTTCTCCTCCTGTTTACAACTTAGACATTTCATACTTTCTCAATTCCTCTAGGATAGAGGCACTTGGTGAGCTGGGGACACTATTCTGCCCACCAGCACCTCTAGTTAAAGGTTAGGAGGTGGACACATTCGATATACTGACCAAAATGTGACTAGGGAGTACCTTGGGAACTTCAATTCATTTTACTTTCATATTTCATTATCTTGGTTACTTAAAGTTAATTGCATTTTTGTGATCAAGGAGAGATTATCACTGTGTTGTTGGTAAAGTTATGACAAAGCAAGAGATAGATACTAATAGAATATGAAATTTAGTACATAATACTACATTTATTAATTTCCAGAAACATTGATTGTCCTTTACATATATTTTTAAGATATATCAATAGTATTTAACTCTCTGTATTAAAATATTATTTCAAAAAAAGGAAGAGATGAGAATAACAAATTGTTCATTGAAATGAAAGACATAGAAAAGTGAACTGCCACTTATTCTACATCCACTAAACAAATTTTGCTTAGGTCCTCCTAGATGCCAAATACTCTTGTAAGAATGGACACAGCCATGAACAAAAGACAAAGTCTCTTCATAAAGTTGGCGTTCTGATGGAGACGATATACATACTATATATAGTGTGTGAGTGTATATAGGGAGTCCTCTCCCAGAAGGTGGCATTTGAACCAAGAGCAGAAATTCTGAGTGAGATGAAGAAAAAGACAGAGTTAATGTTATCTGCATCATGACCACAATTTAAGTAATTTTTTTAAAACAGACTCTTTTTTTTAAGATTTTATTTATTTATTCATGGGAGACACAGAGAGAGAGAGACAGACAGACAGAGGGAGAAGCAGGCTCCATGCAGGGAGCCTGCCGTGGGACTCGATCCTGGGTCTCCAGGATCGGACCCTGGGCCAAGGCAGCACTAAACCACTGAGCCACCCAGGCTGCCCAAGTATTTTTTTTTTAAATTAGAGAATCCTAAAATATTAATGAATATTAAGAGAACATGTGGTAGTCATAAATAATCAAATATTTAATAAAATATACTGTACAAAATTAGCTCTTTACACAATGAAATGTTTCCTATAGCTATAAAAAATACAAAGCCAAAAAATATTTATGAGATATTTTCTTTTATAAAATATTAATTAGGGGTCAGTGAAAAAGTGGTGAAATCACATAGGTTATATCCAATTTCCATGGAGAGGATTAGGAAAACATAAAGACTTAAAGGACAAATGAACATGTCAAATTTAGATGTAGCTCACTCATAATACCCAAGACAAATAACAATTGCTTGTAAGTGAACTATGGCTTCTACTTAGATAATCATAGCTAACAACCATAGAATGCCTAATTTGTTCTGGGTAATGTGCCACGTTACATGTACCCTCAATCTTGACAAAACTTAAATGTAACTATCATATTCACATTTTAATGGTAAAATTAAGGATTAATTAGGATTTGTAACTTGCTAATGGGAAAACAGCTGTTAAGTAGTGGAGCAGAGATCTTGTCTCTGCAGACTGAACCACTTAATCTTCATAAAATATTACCTAGAGGTGATGTGGTTTTATATCCCAGTAAACATCAGGTACCCCAACAGTATTAATAGTGCCTGCTCCACTCTAAAAATTGTACCAATTTGGACAATATCTAATATATTTTCCATAACTAGAGGTCTTTCTCCAGTTATTAATCTATATTAGTAAAGAACATGTGTCCCATTGGGCCTGGGGCTTTGTCTTAATCATTGAGAAATATCACATGCCTAGAACCATGTGCACAATATTCTGTACAATAACAGCAACCACCAGAAAAGTGGTTCAATTAATATGTGCTGTCCTTAAAATGATCCTCAAATTAGAGTCAATGATGAAGTGCATCAAAATTTAGCATAAACTCGTGGTTTTACACTCAACCAGAATTCAGTCAAAATTCCAAGTGTGTGTCCTTGCATGTGTGGGTACGTGTGTGTTTGTTCCTCTGTGTGTGTGTTTCTTTTTACAGGACACAAGGAATTCAATAAATTGTTGTAATATTCTTTCTTAGTATGGTTCATATAAGATTATGTTTTAGATACTCACCTGGAGTATTAGATCTACTAGTCCAATTGTCATAATCATATTTTCTATCAACTGAAATTTTGGATAACACTGACTGGCAATGATTTTGAGAATCAAGAGTACTGCCCTTTGGTGTGACCAATTGTGTTTTCATTTCTTAACATAGAATTAATTATAAATAATGATGGGATAATGATATGTTCTAAAAGTTCTTCAAAACATTATTTTAGGGGCACCTGGGTGACAGAGTAGCCGACTCTTGGTTTCAGCTCAGGTCATGGTCTCAGGTTATGAGCTCTGGGCTCCGTGGGGAGTCTGCTTAAAAGACTCTCTCCCTTTGCCCCTCTCCCTTCTCTCAAATAACTAAATAAATCTTAAAAAAAAAAAAAAAAGAATTGTTTTAGACAATAAAAGAATTATTTTCTTTACATCTAGAATCAATACTTCATGTTCTATTATATTGCTTTATAAAACTAAAAGACATTTTAGTTCTTTGTTTATTGTGTACACCATAATTTTGACATTTCTAAGAGCTGAAGGCAATAAGAAAAGTAGCAGAAATTGTTAATGTGAGAAAGATTAACAAAAATTCAGAATAAAGCCAAATTTTAAAAATTATGCTTAAAACTGTGGTGTTGCTTATACCCAACAAATCTGTTTTTGATCTCATGAGATAATCTGAAATTGTCACACTCAGAAATATTACCCTCAGGGAACCTAGCTTTTAATGAAATGCAGCAAAACAACTTTAGCCAAAGAGTCCTCTCTGAGAATTGACATCTACAGTGGTGTCACCCCTTAAGGAAGCCCATTTAAAGTTTATAGGCTTATTTTATCTCAAAAAATAATGAATGAATGAATGAATGATAGCTTTTCCCTTTCTGAGGGACATAATTTGTTTCCTATTGGATTTAGAAAGAGAATCAAGTGTAGGTCAAGCCCAGGGATTGGGCTGACTTGTTCAAAAATGTTTACGGATTCAGGCAGGAGACCTTTCTTCCACACAATTTGCCTTTCTTCTATATTCAAAGGGTAGTGTCAAGATCCTCCATCTCCCACCAACCAACCTGGAGCATACGACGTGGAGTGAGGGATGGGAAACAAAATAAGTAGGCAGACAGCACCCAGAGTGCAAGAGCTCTGCATGGCACACAGGGTAACCAGCAGAACACGCAGGTGATGCATCAAGCTGGTGATGCCAGCTTGATCACATAGCCAGAATTGCTGGTACAGTTTAGACCACCAAGCCGGGCAGAAAGACACCCATGAGAGAGTCTAGGGTGCTGGGTCGAAGATGAGGAAGTAAGGGGTAAGTTTAGCCTAAGAAAAATAAATAAAGGTTCTAATCTATACTTTGGGAGACACTGAGAGCAGGGACAATATCTTACTCATTCCTGTCTCATCTGCAATTCCTGCTATAAATTTGTAAGACCAACTAAACAAGAGGTTAGGAAAGTTATAAACACTGGTTCCAGGCTACGGAAAATTTGTTGCCTTTCCTAGTGTTCTACCTTTTTCCTGGTGTGCAAGAGTGAGTGTCAGAGATTCAGCATACTACCAGTAAGGCAATTGGTAATTGAAACTTCACGGCTTTCTGGTTTGTTCCTCCCCCGAGTCCTCTTACGGATAGAAAACCTACATTCAGTGACATGCAAAAATCTCAATTGATTATCTCATTGCATTTTGATAAACCTGTGTAGCTAAACTATCTATCAGGGTATAGAATATTAGCATCACATCCTCCTTCCAAATCAATCCCAGCCTCACTCACCTCTGGAGGCAACCACTGTTCTGGGTTTTTTCACATCATAGCTTAGTTTTTGTCTGTTCTAGAAAGGCAACATGAATGCAATGTCATATAATATACCTTTTATTTCTTATTCTCACCAAAATATTTTATAGATCCATCCGAGTTTAGAAAGTCATTCTTTTTTATGTCTGAGTACTGTTCCATTGTATGAATATACCAGTCTATCCATTCTCCTATGGTTGATAGCTAAGATGTTTCCAGTTTTTGTTTATTATGAATAATGTTACTATAAACTTCATTATACAAAATCATTTGGGAATCTGTTTTAATTTGTCTTCTGTAAAAAAAAATCTAAGCATAAGTACATCTTTTTTTTTGTAAGAAACTGCTAGATATTTTCCAAAGTTTTGTGCCATTTTCATTCCAACCAGTAATGTATGAGATTTCCAGTTATGCCACAATCTAGGCAACATTTGGTTTTGTCAGTCTTTTGAATTTAAGTAACTCTGGTAGATATAAATTAGTTTTAATTTTCATCTCCCTGACGACTAACAATTTAGAGCATGTTTTCATGTGGTTTTTTTTCCATTCATAGATTGTCTTTTATAACATATTTGTGAAACTATATTGCCTATTTTATTGATCCTTTTTACTCATTTTGCTAGGTTGTAGAGTTCTTTATAAATCTTGATGACAGTCACCTGTCACAAATGTGATTTCCAATACTCTTCTTGGTGGCTTGTCGATTTCTTTCCCTTACAGTGTCTTTTGCTGAGCAAATAATTTTTATGAAGCCTTATTTGTTTATTATTTTAAAGCTTCCTGATTTTAACTTGTATGTTTAAGTTTATGAACAATCCTGTATGGTTATGATTTTTGTATTATAAATTTGTGGGGTTTTGTGTATTATGCGAAGCAGGGTTTGCTTTCATTCTCTCTGTAAAGATAGATATCCAGGAAATTTGATTAATAGATTTTTCACCAACCCCCCCCATACACACTGAATTATATTGACGTCTTTCTATTTTTTTAAATGTCCTTACAAATGTGGGCTTGTTTCTGAGTTCTGTTTTCTGTTTCACTTATGTGTCAATAAAAGTCTTATTATTTTAACCTCGAAGTAAGCATGAGGTCAGGTCTTTCAAAATTATTATTTTTTCCCCAAAGATTGCTTTGGATATTTAGGTCCTTTGCATTTTTATATTAACTTGGGAATTAACTTGTCTATATCTAAAGAAAAAAAAAAAAAAACAGCAGCCTGATGCTATTATAATGATTCAGATCACATTGAATCCACAAATTTTGGACAACTACCAACTTAACACTATTTTTTTAAAGATTTTTAAAATTTATTTATTCATACAGACACAGAGAGAGAGAGAAAAGCAGAGACACAGGCAGAGGGAGAAGCAGGCTCCATGCTGGGAGCCCGACGTGGGACTCGATCCGTGTCTCCAGGATCACACTCCCGGCTGCAGGCGGTGCTAAACGCTGTGCCACCGGGGCTGCCCACAACTTAACAATATTGAGTCTTCCAATCTCTGAACATAATTTACCTTTTCTTTTTTTGGTCTTCTTAAGATCCTTAGTAGTGTTATGTTGCTTTCATTACAGAGGTTTTGCACATCACTGTTAAATTTATCCCTTAAATATTTTGTGGTCTTGTTATTATTATATCTGAAATTGCTTATTTAATTTTATTTTTTTTGCTGCTAGTTTATATAAGTCTGTATATTGGTCTTGTATCCTGCAGGCTTACTAACTTATTAGTTCTAATAATTATTGCGTATATTTCTTAGAAATGTTTAAATAAACAATTGTTTTGTATGCAAATGAACAGTTTTACTTCTTTTCCATCAAAGTTTCATGTCTTTCATTTGACTTACACAAAGGCTAAGATCCCAACACAATATTGAACACAAGTGGTGAGAAGGAGCATTTGCCTTGTGCCCGAGACTAAGGGCTTGTAGTAAATATCACTATTACTAATGATATTAGATGTTGAATCTTTTGTTAATGCTCTTTATTAGATTCAGGAAGCTTTCTCCTATTCCTAGCATTCTATCATGGGTAGGTATGAATTTTTTCAAATGCTTTCATACATTTATGAAAATGGCATTATGGTTTCTCTTTTTTATTTTCTTAACAAGGTACATTGCATTGATTGAATTTCTGTCAATTCCAATATTAAGTCAAACTTGCATTCATGTGATAACCATACTTATTTGATCACCATATACTAACTTTTTTTTACATATTGCTGAGTTCAATTTGCTCTTATGATAAATAATTTTTAATCTATCATTATGTCCTCCTTTAATCCTTTCAATTTTAGCACACATTTTTTGCAAGCTCTTTTATTAGGTGCTTATATTATACATTTATAATTGCTATTGACAATCGATTCTTTTATCATTATCCATCCATTTTTCCATTTTGTTTATTCATATTAAATGGCCACTTTCTATGTGCCAGGCACTGTGTTGGTGGCTGAAATAAAAAATAGAAGAAGTCAGACGTTCTCTCAAATAGTCCAAAATGTAGTTGTGGAGGAAAACTGCCAACAATCAAAATTTGGTGCAATAAGCCCTATATTTTAAATGATACATCATATAAAATGGGAGCACAAAAAAAAATGCTCCTTTATAGAGGATTTGACACTTGAATGATCTATAAGTTTCATCTTGGTAAGTACATGCACAATAACACTTTTGTGGACATTTCAGTGTGTCATTATGCTTGATGAGGATAAATTTTGAGTAAAGATGTTTTATCACTTCTATTATCTTGCTTGCTGATATTAAAAGGATTCATGTATTGCCTTAAATTCTTATATGGACACAAACACACTTATCTAATTATACCATTCTTAAGAAACTTGTCTGAGTGTAACTACCATAGTGCAGTTAATTAATAGAGACAAAGTAATTGCAAATGTGATTTCCCTCCTTTAGATTTGGACCTTCTAACTAAACTGATACCCGTCATAGATAACCCTCTTGCAGAACAGAATTCTGATTTAGTTGTTGGGAGTTGTAATCTTGTGAGTTGCAATGCAGCACCACCTACAGGACTTGCACTTTCAAAGATGTCTTCACCAAGTAGCCAAAAGGCTACGCTGGGCACATAGATACTGCTGTAACTTTTAAAAAGTAAAAAATAGGGATCCCTGGGTGGCGCAGCGGTTTGGCGCCTGCCTTTGGCCCAGGGCGCGATCCTGGAGACCTGGGATCGAATCCCACGTCGGGCTCCTGGTGCATGGAGCCTGCTTCTCCCTCTGCCTATGTCTCTGCCTCTCTTTCTCTCTCTGTGACTATCATAAATAAATAAAACTTAAAAAAATAAAAAGTAAAAAATATTTTATTTATTTATTTATGAGAGACACACAGAGAGAGACAGACAGAGACATAGGCAGAGGGAGAAGCAGGCTTCCTGCAGGGATCCCGATGTGGGACTCGATCTGAGGACCCCTGGATCACACCCTGAGCCAAAAGCTGACGCTGAGCCACCCAGGCATCCCGATACTGCTGTAACTTATCAAGTAAATGAAATATTAGATGAAAGAGTCTCTCCCACCATCAATAAATGACAATAAAACCTAATTTCCATATAGGGAACCCAAGAGAGAATCTGTCTACCTTTTCATATGGATTTCAATTTATGTCTGACTACAGAAGTAAAGTTTCATTGCTGGAAAAAGAAGCTGATGATTATCATGTTGAGAATCTGTGCCTGTCTACAGGCAGTTATAAACGAGGCAGCAATATAATGAGTCTGTCACCTAAAATCATCCATCACCTGTCTCATCATTAAGATAGCTTAATTTCCATAATCGCTAAATTACATAAGCACTTTTTAGTGCATAATTATTAAATAGAGTTAAGCCTTGTGCAGGCAAAGTGTTTGGATCACCAGTTCCAGGCACTACAAAGCCTTAAAGATGAAGCCAATGGCTTGTGTCACACAGGCAGCAGCAAATTTCTAGAAAGAATTAGTAAATTGAATGCCAAGAATGGTACCTATGTATTATAGATTGCGTGATCCTCTGTACGCTCCCAGTTGGTACATTTTGGTTATTTTACACACCACTTCCTCCTTTCATGACCATTAAAACCCATTGAACTAACCATTTTACAAATCATTGGGAATCCACAGCTCTTGTCTAGATGAAAATTTATGGAAACTTTTCTTTCAGAAGTTAAAAGGTAATAATAAAATAAGAAACCAACACATCCTTGAAATTTTAAAGAATATATGAATATTATTATTAAAATAGATTTGTGACAGTACTATGCTCAAAATATATACTGCACCATAAAATAAGTGATTTACCTAAAAGTAATGTGGTCCATTTCCTTTTATCATGAGATCACAGAAGTTCCTAAGACTTTTAAAAATATTTAAGACATGACAGTTTATAGCCATCACTTTGCAGGACACCTCTAGGTTTTACATTTCTAATCAAGACTGTCATTTCTCACTGAGTTTTGATGCTTCGGAAGAAAGAAGAAATTATTTTTCCTCTTGATTTATTCTGCCTGTCTAATATAAAACCCTAACTCTGAATTTTTATGAGGCTTTTTCCAAACATCCATTGGTACAGTGGATGGTGAGCTCATTTTTGGACTAATAAATTTTTACCATGAGTTTATACAAAATTACTGGATTCTAGAGATTTCCATTTCATAAAATACTGAAACACAATGTTCTGTATAACAATTGGAGGGTAAATATTACAGGAGGTGGTTTAAATTAAATACATCAGCTAGGGAATGCCATAAAATGTGTATTCTTCCTCAGTGTGTGAAACTTCTTGCATGGCAGTAGATAACATCTGGATGTACCAGCCCTAATTAAGCAAACACAGCAGGAAAAGATCTCCTTATTGCTAATCCATCTGACACCTGCAAATTCCTCATTAAACCATACATACCAATGAGAAGAAGGTTTTAGAATTAGCAAAACCTACATCTACCCTTCACAGCTAAACCTAACGAAAGTCAGTGAAATGAGAAATCTAATGTGTTTAAGTGTAGACTCTCAACTGCCTTTCTTCACTTTTAAAACTTATTGGTAATTCTATTTTCTAAATTTTTAATGTACAAAAATACACACCATTTGCATACTACTTTTATCATGTAACTGCTAAATTCAGTATGTAACTTTTTATTTGAATGTGCACTATTTTAGACTTTGAGTTTAATAAAGTCAGAAATAAGGCCAATTATTTTTCCCTTTAGGGGTGTGTTATTTTTTTCCTAAGAAAAATAGTCCAGAAAGGGCCCCACATGTCTCTTATACTTAGAAATATTTCTTGGTGAATAAAAAGTTGTTTTATCAACAAATAAGGCTTGGTACATTTCATTTTTATCTAACTTGAATGGTTACATTTCACACTAACGTTAATTTCCTTAAGAATTGTTGCAGTAAAGACTCTTGTCTTCTTTGATGATGATTCTTTTTTCCTACTGAAATACCTATTAGAAGAATAAATTCTTGTGCAATATATTCTAGAATATTCACCTATCTTTTAATTTCACTTGGTATTTGCAAAGAAGAATCTCAGGTAGGGGCACATAGGTGGCACAGTTGATTGAGCATCTGACTCTTGGTTTCCACTTGGTTTCTACTTGGATTTCGGGGTCATGAGATGGAGCCCCAGGTCATGAGATTGAGCCTCAGATCGGGCTCCATTTAGCCGGAAGTCTTCTTGAGATTCTCTCTCCCTCTCTCTCTGCCCCTCCTCCATTCATGTGCTCTCTCTCTCTCACTCTCTCTCTCTCTCTCAAATAAATAAATCTTAAAAGAAGAAGAATCATATGGTAAAGCTAAATAGCTCCCTCATGATACCAAGGTTCTGTCCATTTGAAGGGTTGCCATGCCAAGCACAAAATGCTGAGAACTCATGAAATGCCCACCATCTGGCAACTGGAAAACTGGAATGACAGGTATGAATCCAATCAGGGCATGTCTTTCAATCCCTAATATCCCCTCCTTTTTTAAAATTAAATACCTGTTATTCAAGTGTAGTGCTAAGTAAGTGTCTTTCTTCTTTTTTCTTCCAAGTTTTTATTTAAATTCCAGTTAGTTAACATACAGTGTAATATTAATTTCATGTGTAGGATTTAGTGATTCATCACTTACATACAACACCCAGTGCTCATCACAAGTGCCCTCCTTAATATGCATAACCATACAACCAAGTAGAATAGCAAATCTATCAGGACTACTAGAATGTTATCATTTCCCTGGGTTTGGTGGGTTGTGAAAATGAAGAAGTGCACTTCCAGACTACAAATTTTAGTCTACAGATGACAGACTAATCTGTCTTTATAACTCTTAACAGTTGCACCATTCTTGGTGTCATGTCACAGCAGCACTTCCTTTGATGAAGCATGCAACTAAAGATTAACTTCTAATATAATTTTATTTTTAAAATTTTTAATTAATCATTTTCTTTACATGATAATTGTACTGGGTATAATATGCCTAGTATACCACTCAATCCATTTTGACAAATTAATAAACTTATAAAAATCATACTCCTATGAAGATAAAGAGATATTTTGTGCTATCCACAAGATCACCCCCCAGGTTTAGTTTTTTGCTAGGAGGATCGCAGGACTCAGCATGTCATACGTTTAGCAGTGATTTATTACAGTGAAAAGATACAAAGCAAAATCAGTAAAGAAAAACGGTTCATAGAGTGATGACTAGAGGAAACCAGGCACAAACTTTAAAGAATCCTCAACCAGTGGAGTCACACAGGACAAGCTTCATTATCTGAGCAGAAAGTTGTGACAGTACATGTGGAATGCTGTCTACCACAGGAAGCCCAGTAGGGATTCAGTGCCCATTGTCTTTCCTGAGGTGATCATGTAGACACAATCTGCCTAGCATGCATGAAAATTTCAGCCTCGAAGAAAGCAGTTGTTCAGCATAAACCAATCATGGTTTGCATAAACAGTTTAGGCCAGTGAACCATTCTTAATAGAGAATGATGGGAACCTTCCTGAAATGTAAATTCCCAGATGCTAGTCAAGGGCCAACCTTGCAGGCAGGCTTTGCAAAAGATTAGAGTTTCAGGCCTGCTATGATAACTCTCCTCTGCATGTGTGTCCACTGCTAATCAGCCCTTTAAGAAATCACAGATCTACTTTCCACCAAAATAAGTTAGTTTTGCCTATTCCAGAAATTCATATAAGTGGAATCACATAGAATAACAAAATGCCATTTAACATTTAATTTTTGTGCATAATTCATAGTTCTAAAAGTTTTGGGGTTTGATTTAGTCTGCATTTCATATTGCAGCATTTCATATCTCAAGAGCCATGGCCATCAGCACCTCCAGCCTCACCTTCACTCAGCGTGGCCTCCAGAAAGGAAAGGAAAGTCTTCAGTCAGATGCCCATTTGAAAATCTCAGGTTTCTTATTCCATTTGAACTGCTATAACAAAACATTGCAGATTAAGTGACTTATAAACAACAGAAACTTATTTCTTACAATTCTGGAGGCTGGAAGTCTAAGATGAAGATGCCAATATGGTTACATTCTGTATACTCACAGGATGGAAGTGGTTAGAGACTCTCTAGGGTATCTTCTACAGAAGCACTTAATCCCATTCATGACAGCTCCACCCTCATGACCTAATCATGTCCCAAAGTCTCCCACCTCCTAATAACATCATCTTGGGAAATATGAATTTCAATATATGAATTTGGGAGAAACATAGACATTGAGATCACAGCACCAATGAAGAATCTTGACTGGCCTTGACTGAGTGATGTCTCACTTCTGACCAAAATCTGGAGTGAAGAAGGCTGGTTCAACTTGCATTCAGAGCTATAGTAGAGGTTTTCAAGGAATAGAGGTTTTCAGGAAGGCCAGGATGCAGCCCTTAGGAAAGAGTAAAAGGTCTATTTAATGTTATGTATATTTCACCACAATAAACAATCTGATCAGATACAGACAATTCCCCACTTCCATAATCACTGGGTACTGAAACACAGCAAGGGATCAAGATTCCTCCTCTCTCCGAGAGAGAATGGGGTGGTAAAGACTCAGGGGAGGCTGGCAAAATGACACTGAAGTAGACAACATGGTAATTTGGTGGTAATATGGTTCCAGTGTGGTAATATGTTTAGTTTTTTAGATGGCTATAAATTTTCAATTCCAAACCAAAGATATTTTAATTTACTCAACAATGTTATCACTCTACTAGGGACCTGGGACACTACAAAAATAAACAGGAGGAAAATTTCGCTCTTGCATTGTCCGTTGTCTAGACTGGAAGTTACAGCCAGCCCTGGGACAGTTTAGTAGATTCCACAAAGTGGATAAAAGTATTCTGCTGAAAACAATTACATTTCTCATTTTAAAATAAAAATGAGGCAGCCCCAGTGGCTCAGTGGTTTAGCACCGCCTTCGGCCCAGGGCATGATCCTGGAGACCTGAGATGGAGTCCGACGGGCAGGCTCCCTGCATGGAGCCTGCCTCTCCCCCTGCCTGTGTCTCTGCCTCTCTTTCTCTCTTTCTCTGTCTCTCATGAATAAATAAATAAATAATCTTTTAAAAAATAATAAAATAAAATAATAAATGTTTTAATCCCATTATATTTTCATTTTCCTTAACTTCTTCATAAAGAAACTTATCCAACAATGATTCAGTCAGAAAGCTAAATGCCGGGGTTCAAGCCTTGATTCACCATTACTCTGCTTATCCAGGTAGGTAAGAGACTGAATAGAGGGTACTTGGTAGTCAAAACAGAAAGTAAACTTCAGGGAGGGGTCATTAATCAATTACAATTTTTTAAATCCTGATCCTAACAGTGTTATTCTAATCGAATTGTTTTCATGGATTAGAAGATGATGCATTTCATTAAGATATCAATATTTTCCCAAGCTGACCCACATATTTAATTCCTATCAGAATTCCCACAATATAGATAAATGATAGATAGATATGTAGATATTTTACAAGCTAGCTTTATATTTTATTTTGAAAAGCAAGTGAACTAAGATAGCCCAAATAATTTTGAAAAAAAGAATAAAATTATCCTGATTTCAAAACTAACTAGAGTACAGTGATACGGTATACTAATGAGGAAAAAATATACATATTGATCAATATAACAAACTAGAATATCCCAAAATAGACCCACACATCGATTTTTGGCCAAGGCTAAGATGAATTCAATGAAGAAAGAATAGTGTTCTCAATATGACGCTGACACAAATATCCATATGACAAAAGAATGAATATTGATCCTTTCTTCATATATTACACAAAAATTAACACAAACTGTTTGGTAGACCTAATGTAAAACCTTAAACTATAAAGTTTTTAAAGCTAAACACAGAAGAACATCTATCATGGGTGGGCAAATATTTCTTAGATATACAAAAGCCACAATTGATAATAGCAAAATTGATAAATTTCTTAAAAAATGATGACACTAAAAGAAAGTGTACAGAGAAGCCACAGATTAGAGAAAATATTAGCAAATCACATATCTGATGAAGGACTTATATTAATATAAAGAACCATCAAAACTCAATAATCAGAAAACAAGCTATCCAGTAAGAAATAGGTAAAAGCACATGAAAACATGTTCAACAGCATTAGTTAATAAGGAAATGCAAATAAAAACCACAATGCAAAAAAAAACAAAACAAAAACAAAACAAAACAAAACCACAATAAAACAACAATGCAATACACAATAACTAAATACATCAGTAGAATGGCTAAAAAGAACACAAAAAATTTTAATGTAAAGGGAATATTCTATATCTTGATTCTGGTGTGGTTCTATGACTATCAGAATTCTGTCAAAACAAAACAAATTAAACCAAAAAGACTGAACCGTAGTGTATCTCAATAATAACTTCATCTAAAAAAATTATGACTGACAAACAATAGTCATTCATAGATGAAATTGAAAAGTGAACATTTTATTTGGCTTTTTGAAGTACGTTCTCTGATTAGGTGCCTAAAACTGTAAATGTTAAGAAAACTGAATAAATATAATAAAATTGTCACATGTGAGTAAGAATTATCTTATGTAAGCCTACAGATGGATAGATGACATCTATGGATGGATAATGACAGATAGATAAGATATGGTTATGGAGATACATTAACATATTTTTTTCTCATTAACTTTTTTAAATAGTTATTTTTAAGCCAAAGTAATTACTAACAAGTTATCTGAACCAAGCTAAGTAATAGAAACTCTAATAAAAGTCATAATCCTAACTTAAAACAAAACAAAATTAATATAATCTAATGCTATTACCCTGAGCCATCTAAGGAAGTGAATGACTTCTCAATATTTTAGTAACTAAAAAAGCATTGGATTTAAATAAAATGCTTTGGCATATCATGAAAAGTACACGTGATAAACACAGCATTTCCTATAGGTTACTCATGATCTGGCCTCTATTTACTACCCTTGCAAAGTTTTTATATATATTTCAGATTATGTATGGGTTTTTTTCTGCTTCTAATTTTAAGAAAAATCCTATATTTTTGCTTTACATTTGATCTTTACATTTTACAGAAAAGTACAATGAATCACAGAAAGTTTTACCAAGACTGCAATAGTAATGGAGCAAGGATTTGGAACTGGCAGTCTGAACCTACAGTCTTCCCTCTTAAAGACCATAGAATGCCATTAAGGAAAACTGTGAATTTTTTGCAATATATTGCAGATATATTTATTTATCAATCTGTGAAATGCTGTTTGATATTTGACTCTCTAGGGCTAGAGCTTAAGGCAAATGCATATCAAATCACACCCACTAAGGATACATTGGGGATGGTTAACATCCATGGATGGAGAAAACATCTCAAGGAGTTATTTTACAAAGTGGTCTAGAAGATGAAGGAGACAAGCCAATAATAACAAGCATCTCCAAGAACCTGGCATATAAGGAAGTAATCAGTCTTGGAATCTAACTGGAAACACAGAGAAGCCTTGCTGTGTAAGTGAAGCAAAACTCATGCAAAGCGAGAAATCCAACTGGGCCAGGTCTCCTTGGGCTCTCCTTTGTCTAATTAGTAAGGGGATGCATCATAAAATATATATGTACACATACTAGAAAAAATATCTTGTATCATATGTACTGTTATGAAGTATTTTACATTGAGCAAAATAATGCAGATCTTCTTACTCCTATTTAATAATGAAGAAATGGAGACTCGCTTGCCAAGGTTATAAATTCCAGAAGCAGTTCAATGTTTGAACTTCACATGAAGCGTTCTTTCCCCCTTACCAGATTGATTCTTGTTTGATAAATTCTAGAAACACAGACAGCTAATCCTTAATGTGGAATTAATTCATTGTTGAGGTGTCTGTGCTGCCACATTTAATTAACTTCGTGTATGAGAAGGAAGGAATGGTAAAATCTTGGAGTGCTGATACTTGTACTTTTTAACTTAGCTAATGCTTTTTAGGGCTTTGGATTGATGGCCTGCAGATTGCAATCAGTATCCTAGAGTCAAGGGTTAACACTGAGATTGTGGTGATACCAAAGCAGCTTAAATAACCCAAAGTCTAAATTATAAATTCTTTTTTAGAGATACCTACTTTGATTTTTTATTTCCCAAGAAATTTAATAGAATGTCAGTGGTTTATCTCCCAATTACACATATGTATGTACTTGTAGTTAATCAAATAAATTCAATGAAATATTTAGATTTTATATGTGATTTTATGTATACCATGATATACTATGTTCCCACTTCTACTCATCAAATCCGCTCCACCCATCAACATCTTGTCAAATGGAACTAGATAAGAATTTTTCCAACAACTTGTTTTGTTAACTCTTATTTCCCACACCCTAAACATCAGCATACTCTGCCTTCAAAATATGTTCTCATATGATCACTCATCACACCTTGCCAGGCAGGGCCATACTGGGCCAAGACCCTTGGTCTCTCACATGGCCTACCCTAGCAGCCTCCCTCCTTCTTCCTTTTCATCCCTGCTTGGCTTACTGTAGTCTAATCTCCATGCAACCACCAAACGGACATTATAAATTGTACATTATATTTTGTATGTGCAACCCTTCCACTTATAGCTCTTGAAAGGCTTTCGATCAAATGCAACATTTTATTTGAAATGAAATCCAAATACATACCCATGGCCAACAGAGTCCCACAACATCTATCCATGCTAACCCTTCAATTCTATCTTCTGTGCCTCTTGATCTTTCCCAAGATAAATTGACAGGGCACCCCCATGCCCACCTCAAGGCCTTTCTAGTTGCTGTAAATTCTGTAACATACCCTTTCCCCCACATCTCCCCAGAGCTGGAATCTTTCTTACTCTTCAAGTCTGCTTAAAAGTTTCCTGTACAACTAGGTTCTCCATAACCAGCTTACAAAAAAAACGCTCCATAACCAGCTTACAAAAAAAACGCTCTTCCAGCTTCCATGCGATCATGTCCTGTTGTCCTTCTTCGTTTTCCTTATAGCAATTATTATTGCCTGAAATTACATTATTTATTTTTACGTGTATTTACTATCTTTCCACTAGATAGTAGGTTCCAAGATGGCAGCAATTCATTTACCCTGCTCCTTAGGAAACACTCAGTGCTTTGAACAATGCGTGGATTCTCCAAGGTGCTTACAGTGGATGCCAGTGGTGGTCTGCCCATCCTCTCTTTTGGCAAATGCAACAATCCCCAGCTGAAGTGAGTGTTGTCTGAGAGCAGTCCTTTTCTCTAAGGCATTCCCTCACTCTCACCTAAGGGCTACCCAGGCCCTACGATGGGTAAACCTTGGCCAGGGATCATTGACAGAGAGTACAAAGTCTGTCCACCTTGCACTAACCAGAGTAGGATGATGAATACTTCAGTCACTTTGTGCTTCAAAGCTTCTCCCTGAGATTAAGGCCAGTCCCCAGAGGAGACCACCTTCTTCCCTAACTCCCCACCCCCCCTCCCCCTCAATAAACCACTCACAGCAGAATCAGCATCTCAAACTCTGCTTCTAGGAAAGCTGAACTAAAGCAGCATTCAATAAGTATTTTGTAAGTGAATGGCTATTGGACATATTGCCAAGGAAGCCATGTTAATGAAGGCAGTAGAGTTGGAGCCTCCTGTGGACCTGAAGAAAGTCTTGAACATGAAATGTTTTTATATTGGTTTGATTCAACTTTTCTAAAAGCTTCAAAAAGCAACTGCTGTTTAAAAAAAAAGAAAAGAAAGAAAGTAAAGAAGAAATAACTTTCCTAGTCAAATGATCTTGAGAAACATTTCATGCTCCCACAAAATGCCTAGGAACTGCTATTAACATATTAAAGGACCTTAAAAAATTTAAGCCCCTATAAAACATTCACACACTAATTCCTGAAACCTGTGAATATGCTATTATTAGATGGGGGTAGGGGTGAGGGGGGTTGAAGGGGGGGTGGGGGGGTGGGGGCGTTGGGGATTGGAATTGCCAATGGAATTAAGGTTGCTAATCAGCTGATCATAACCTAAAGGGGATTATCAAGGTGGACCCAGTGTAATTACAAAAGTTCTTTTTTTTTAAGATTTTATTTATTTATTCATGAGAGACACAGAGAGAAAGGCAGAGACACAGGCAGAGGGAGAAGCAGGCTCCAGGCAGGGAGCAGGACATGGGACTCAATCCCAGAACCCCAGGATCATGACATGAGCTGAAGGCAGATGCTCAACCACTAAACCACCCAGATGCCCACAAAAGTTCTTTAAAGTCAAAGATGAAGGCAGAAGAAGAGCTCAAAGTCAGACAAGATTGTCTGCCATTCTCCTGGCTTCGAAGATGGAGGAGGATGACAAAAGCAGTGTGGGTGGCCTCTGAAAGCTTGAAATTTCAGACTATGGATTCTCCCTGGAGCCTCCAGAAAGAACAAAGCCCAGCTGACACCTTGATTTTTGGTCAGTTGAGACCCACTCTGGACTTCTGACCTTCAGAAATGTAAGATAATAAATGTCCATTGTTTTAAACCACTTCTGCAGTAATTTGTTGCAGCAGCAACATAAAACTGATATACACACAGCAAATAAGCTAGCTTAACTCTTGCTTAATTCAATGTGATAAACTGATTTTAGTTCATCAAATATATTGGAGGAAGAACCATATTTTCCTTAAATACCTGCTAATATTTCTTGATTTCTTATTAAATGTATATTTTACAAATATAAATGTTTCTATTATTATACCAAATTTAACTCAGTTTTCTGAAATGTAGAAATTTCATGCTTCAATTTTGTAAACTATTCACAAATTATATATAGAGATAAATCATAATTCGATATTAAAAGGTACATGGCACAAACAGTTTGTGGTAAATAATGAAAATACATTTTCTGTTATTTTTTCTATAATTTCTGTGTCATTTTGTAAATCTGGAGTCACTCTTTAGAATAAATGTTTATTTTAAAATATTTAAAAATATTTAAAATAGAAAATAATATCATTCACCATGTAAAATACAGTGAGGACCTTTAAAAGAGTAGTATCAGTGCTGTTAGCGTCTAAAGCCTTTAACATGAAGGGAAAATAGCCATCTCTCAAAACATCCAATACTTTGTCACAAAAGAATTTTTCAACAAATTGGTGAATAAAATGTTATATCTATTGTGTCCTACAGTGTTTACCATTCCAGAGATTCTTTATTCCTATCCTCTAGCCTTGAAAATATATTTTTTTAAAAAAGTCCTTGATCTTCAAAGTACCCTCTTTCTCCACAGACACTGATATTCCTGAAAAGATGTTTTATATTCATTAACCACTTTCCATCCATTGTGATCTTACGTTTACTCACTCTTCTCTTCTAACTCTCCTCCTGTTACTACCACCAGGGATTCAGATTCCATATTAGGAGATGTCTATGCAGCATTTGACACAGATCAGCATGGCTTCAGGTGGACTTGGGAGATGTATTTTAGGTATAATCCATTATGTACACAGAGAGGCCTTGAATGGCATGAAGCACTGTGAAAGCTAACATGTTTAAAAGGGTAGATCTGATCTGACAAAGTTTTGTTGGAACTGGAAACCATTTTAATGGACTATATCTATAATTTCAATGAATGTTTGTGGACAGGTTACTAAACTTTGTTTTCAAACAAATAGATATACATAAGGAATTACATCTCTCACCTAATTAAACATTTTAAAATTACTCTGATTTTGCTAAATTATGGAATTGTATAGCAAATAACTATTTTGAAGCTGAGCTTATTAATTTGTGATTTTCAATTTGGGCTGGAAAATTGCATAGTAAGATGTGTAATAAATTTTCAAATTCTTTTTTTTATTTTTTTTAAATTTTTTATTTATTTATGATAGTCACAGAGAGAGAGAGAGAGAGAGAGAGGCAGAGGGAGAAGCAGGCTCCATGCACCGGGAGCCCGACGTGGGATTCGATCCGGGGTCTCCAGGATCGCGCCCTGGGCCAAAGGCAGGCGCCAAACCACTGCGCCACCCAGGGATCCCAATTTTCAAATTCTTTACAAAACTCAATAGCACATTATTGTAGAAGTTCTTCCTTAAAACTGAATCAAGTACTTAGGTACTCGCTAAGATTGTTCAATTTATTAAATAATCCACTAGGTAGAAAGGGGTCTTAATTCAGAAACAAAATTACTCTGATTTGATAAAATTCACTCATATCTGAACCTTATAATTGTATGTCCTCTAAATAAATGAGGATTTGCAGAATATCCTAATTAGAGCACAAGTATACTTGCACAATTATAAAAAATTTAAGGGAAACCGGCTTTATTCCATATATTATTCTTTTAATCAATTTTTCTTTATGAAGTAACCAAATACTAACTACTAATAAAGTTAGAAAACTTTAAATATACTTCCAATTTCAGGAGAAAAGATAAATGCTCAAAGGTGTCAAAATTATTGATGCTATATAATGGATGATCTTCTAAGAGACTAAGGCACAGCCGGTCATGTAATTTGTCACTATCCTTGCTCAAAATTAAAAGCCACATCTTTGACATGTTGTACCTTTTCCCCATTGACATTTTCAAAGCAAACTGTGCAGTTAAAATGTCCAAGCAATCACTCTATATCTATCACTAAGTGCTTTATTATTTTTAATATGAGTTTTTATTCTTCATATAAGAAAATCTGGTTAACATAAAATAGTAACATTACTGATAAAAAACATTACTGCATACCTGCATTTTATTACCAGGAAAAATAAAGCAGGTTCTGTTTTACATATAAAAGTCTTAACTCTTAGAACATTTTAATTTTAAAAATGAACACACAAAAATAACTATTTCAACCGTATTGAAATATAGTTCCTGGGCAGCCCTGGTGGCTTAGCGGTTTAGCACCGTCTTTAGCCCAGGGTGTGATCCCAGAGACCTGGGATCAAGTCCCACGTCGGCCTCCCAGCATGGAGCCTGCTTCTCCCTCTGCCTGTGTCTCTGCCCCTCTGTGTGTGTGTGTGTGTGTGTGTGTGTGTGTGTGTGTGTGTGTGTGTCTCATAAATAAATAAATAAATAAATAAATAAATCCCTAAAAAATAATTTTAAAAAAAGAAATATAGTTCCTTCCTTTTTTGTGTAAAAATGTGATAAACTGAAATGATTATATTTTCTGTGGTTTGAATGACAAAGTACATTTGTGGAAGTAGCTGAATGAAAATGTGAGACATCTAAATAGCTAACAGTGATTTAATAATAATGTTGTAAATATTAGCATACCAAGTTTACATCTGTGTTTTCTTATTACCTTATAAGAAGCTGCTAGTTGATTAGACATTCTTTAAACCAATAATGTCATTTATAAAAATCTATATAACTTTCACTTCCCCAGAAAACATTTTTAAAAAGAGATGGTAAAGCAGGAGAAATATTTAAACCATACCAAAGGAAAATGAGATTCCAACCATAAATTGGGAAGTAAAAAAGTTTATAATCAAAGGACTCATAAAGAAAATGTGAAAGTGTTTTTGTTCTGCAAGTTACTGAACTTTGCAATTGTATTCCTGCTGAGCAGAAGGTAAATTGACCTAAATTTTATAGACTCTCCAATTCTGTGTAGTAGAGATTGACTTGGAAAAATAGAGTTGGAGAATTATCATTCAATTGCTTGGGGAACACAGCTTCAATTGGTATATTTGATTTATTAATATTGATTTTTGTACCAACTTCACAAAGCCACATGTTTATTTTCCACTTTGAAATAAATGGTCACCTCTTTTGGGGGGGGGATAGATTTTTACTTTAAGTTTTGCTGATGAACTGATATCAAGAAAATATTGAGCTAATAGTTTATGAAATCTACAGTGCAATGTCTTAGAAGAAAATGAAGGAAGAGAGTAATTTCCTATCAGGAAGAATGAGCTCTGGGTAGGTGGAGAGTGGCGTCTCAGGAGAACGGAGTGCTAGGAAACTTGGTGGGGCAGCAGACAAGGCAGCTTTCAACTCTGCCAATCGATTACTAGGATCAAAAGTAACTTAATGGCAAAAGTGCGTTTGAGATGAAGCATGATCAGACCTTCCCTTGCTGTCAAGGTGGAAATGAGGTAGCAGAGCATTCTGAGATTCAAAAATAGCAGGAAAAGATGGTGAAGTGGCTGGGTAAAGCAGTGCTGGTGTTAGTAAATGGTCTGGTATGGCTGGAGTTGTTGGAAAAGATACAGCAAGAGAGGCATAGACCATTGTGCAGGTGATACAAGAAAAATGTATAAAATAAGACCCCACGTAGGAAGAGTTAGGAGAAAATAGTACAGATACCACTGTCCAGAGACAGAATCTACTCAACTTTCCAAGGAGATACAATACTGCTGTACATGGAGTGTTAGAGACCCATGTACTCCTGCACCCATCTTTGTATCTACTCTGGCTTCTCACAAGTCTCCAGATTCCACGTCCTCAACCTGCTTTCCCTCCAAAGTCCCACATTTGGGCTCTAGAACCCAAACCTACCTGTGATATCTATCCTTCAATGCAATGTGTACAGTTAAGTCATACAAAGATAAAAAGAGGACAATAAAAAACTTAGGTCTTTCCCTATTCCTCCATTCTGCTTCAACAACAGCAAAGGAGTCCTCTTTCCAAGAGACCACCTTTCTGGCTTCCAAGTTGTCATCACACTGAAAATGCCATCACGGTGGCTTATTATATCCTGTAACTATCACCACACAAGCTTTGCAGTCCAGTTCCCAGGCCTCTGCTGGCAGTGAAGAAATCATCTGCGGATTACATAATCAAGAAGCAAAACGTCCAAAGCTTCAACACGCATGACCAGGAAGATGACTGTGCAATTTATCAAGAAATAAGAAGCAAAGAGAAGAAATGGAAAAGTAAGGAAATGTAGGAATGTGAACAGAAGAGAAGGGAAGGAAATGACCATTGCGTGTTCTTGATGCTGACTCTTGGTGCAAAAAGTTGCGATGTCCAGGTTCAGATTGAGGCAGGTTCTGTGCAAATGAGCCTCAGAGTGAAAGCTTCTCTTTTGCCCCAAAGCTGCTGAAATATGCTTCATATCAGGAGAAGGATAACTGTATGTTAGTGTGGGACAAAGTCTTATCCTTTAGATTTCTCAGGACATATAATGAAATCTTAGGTTCTTGGTTCTTAGAAATCTTTTATTTTGGGGGGGAAGGTGAAGAGAATTGATGTGAAGTCTCCATTTGAAATAAATCAGGCTAATAAATATTTTTAAAGAAAATTGAATTGATGACCATGTTACTATTTGGATAAATATAATTTATTGTGATTCTATATGAGGTCTTTATAGTCAGCCTTAAAATTCCTGTTTTCCAGTATCTGTTCAAGTCCATATTTGACATTACTTCCATTTAATTGTACTTTATAAGTTTACAAGAAAGTCCTTTTTACAGTTTAATAATAAACAAGAAATTGGTATTTCCAGTTCTCCATTTGGCTTTGTACAATTTCAATCACAATGTGAGTCATGGACTCCTCAGTACTGGGAGTTCAAAACTCCTGAGATACATGAAATAGAATCTTGACACAAGAGGAATGTATCAATAAAAATTCAGGGGGATCCCTGGGTGGCCCAGTGGTTTGGTCCAGGGCGCGATCCTGGGGTCCCGAGATCGAGTCCCGCGTCGGGCTCCTGGCATGGAGCCTGCTTCTCCCTCTGCCTGTGTCTCTGCCTCTCTCTCTCTCTCTCTCTCTCTCTCTCTCTCTCTCTCTTCTCTCCGCCCCCCGTGTCTATCATGAATTAAAAAAAAAAAAAAGAAAAATCTTTAAAAAAAAATTCAGGTGCTTGAAATGACTATCCAAAGTTACAAAACAAGTTTTAGTAGTTAGAACCCTAAGTAACGTTGTAAAGAAAACTTTGGGAAACATTCTTCTTCATCTGTGTTTAGTTAATAATGCAATAAACTGTTATTGACACCAGACAGACGTAGCTGCCACAATTATTAAGGCCTATTAAGCCAATTAATGCTAAATTCTTACTAATGGTACGACTGTGCTATGCCACCAATGATAATGACATCATTATAGGTAACTTACGTAGCATACATCCTTTGCTGGTTGCTAGTCTCAGCACTTAATATGAGTTCACAATGATATCATGAAGTAGGGCAAAATCGTGTCCCCTTTTATCAGAGGAGTAACTGAAGTTTGGGAAATTTAATTTGCTTGCCAGGAGTCACATTATTATGTTTGGATTCCAGACTGGCTTCTGAGTCCATCCAAGCTGTTGCACGAGGCTCTAGCTGGTAATGCCCTAACACATGGATTATTGTGCCTACACTATTTTTTTCTCAAACTATGGAAAGAATTCTATTATCTTTCATTCATATAACAAATTAAAATACAAATTAAAGTTTTTGGAAGAGATTATTTTGACAGTATCTCCCAATAATGATATTTTTCTTAGAAGAATTGATATGATTAATTTCGAGTTTAGATGATAATTCACAAAAATATAATTTAAATTTGGAGTTAAATCTTACAGATTACAAGTTTATTCATGAGATTTCTCATTAATCCTGAAACAATATTCCTTTTCTCATCTAAATCAGCACATTATAATGGTAGTTGTAGATATTCATTTATTTAAGAATATTACTGAATATTCCTTATGTACTAGGATAATTTCTAAGAATATCCAGCCAGATATGAACAACGAATATTTAAATACACAGATAGAGAATAAAGAACTTACTGAGAACTTAGGGAAAAAGATAAATATATCAATACATTGCAATTCATACACTGCTTTCTATAAAAATTATACAAATATATTTGAGCTTGAATTCATGTTCATTTGTCAATGACAACAGGAAGCCATGCGAAGAGAATTCACAATACAGGAGTTTAAAGCAGCATCTCATTGCCCTCCACCGAGTGATATTCTCATGTCCTCTTACAAGACAACGTAACTGTAATTGTTTAAAAAGATGTTCCTCAGTCTAATTATTTATGATAAGTGCCTTGTAAAATTCATGAATACTTTCAAAAAATGAAAGATGAATATTTTCATCAAATATTAACTAGAAAGCGTATTAATCTCTAACAGAATTACTATACTTCTATGAACTCCCTCACGGCATCTTCTCTTTCTGCTTGTTGGTTGGTTGTTTTCCTCACTACTACTGTGGTTCATCCTACTAAGAGTTTGAGCTAAACAGTGTACAATAAAGAAAAAGAGTTACAATGTGCATCCCAAAGCCTTTGTTTCAGTGAATGCTGCTGTTTAAAAGCAAGTAAATAGATTTTTTTTTTAAAGTTTCTGTGCCTGTGCTTTTTCATCCTATGCCCCACCTATGAACGAATAAGGCAGCAAGGAGCTTGGGAACTGCTCTTGAGCAGGTACAAAATAACTTTCATCCTGGTTATACTTCTAAATCACTTTCACTTAAATAATTCTAAATTAAACATCACAAAGTCAGTATTCCTTCATTTCTCTGGAGTATACCAGATCCCAAAGCTCTTACAAGTATTTCTGAAACAAAAACAGAAAAGAAATGAAAATTAAAAAAAAAAAAAAAGAAAAACACTGGGGAAAACTATAAAACATCAGTGATTTGATGGTGTTGATAACCTACAGGCAAATCTCTCAATGAGACTCTTCATATTCATGAACTTATTTCACAGTGTGTCAGGAAATGTAGTAAAACAATCACCCACATGCATAAAAAAATTACATGTTATGAGTACCAGGAAAGAAAATGTATAAATGTTCATAAAAGGGGCATGCCTATGTTCAGAAAGGAGTCCCTTTGAAAGGGGTGTTAGATGGAAGAGGGGAAGGATGAGGGTATTTGTTTTTTACCCTATCACCAACAGTGATGCTATAAACGTGTACAAATTTCCCCAGATACACCATAGCATAGCTGCAGGTAATGCACCTAGGGGTACTAGGGGTGTAATTTCACGTTTTAAGGCTGTATTTTCACACTTAGGAGATTTCTACAATGCAATTTACATTTCCACAATCATTTTCATGGTTCTATATCCTCATTGATACTTGAAATTATTCAATTTTGGAGGCACCTGGGTGGCTCAGTGGTTGAGCATCCGCCTTTGGCTCAGGGCATGATCCAGGTGGGGAGCCTGCTTCTCCCTCTGCCTGTGTCTCTCATGAATAAATAATAAAACCTTTAAAGAAGAAGAAATTACTCAATTTTTAGTTTATTGCATCTCCTTAACTATCTGTGCATTTGAGAATCTTCTCTATGTTCATTGGCCATTCTTATATTCTCTCCTTTAAATTGCTTGTTCATATATGTTTCCTGTTTTTCTATTGAGCTACTTGAATATTTTTATTTATATTTAGATCATTCTACATTATAAATATTGTTTATTGTATTGATGTTTTGCAAATATATTTTCTAATCATGGCTTTGCTTTTTATATTTCAGTTTTGAATTACCTGAAATGACTCTTGCAAATATAACAAAAACACCCAATTTCATTTTTTTTACATATGGATTACTAATTATCCTGGCACTCTTTATTGAATAGTTCATTCTTTCTCATCTGATCTGTATCGGAAATCTAAACCTGTCCCATATCAAATTTCTGTATATGTATGCCACTTTTAGCATTTCTCTTATATTTCTTTGATCAATTTGCACATTACTGGGCCAGTACTGAACTTTCTTAATTATGAAACTTTGTCTTTATACCCAGAGGATGACTTCCTTCAACATCTTCCTCTTTCCTTCCTTTTTTCCTTGGAGGAATGGAAAAAGAATTGTAGTCTTAAAATACCGCTATGACTGCCTGGGGAGGGCCAAGAGTAAATTTGAGGAAACATTAGGAAAATCAATCAGGTGAGGGATGAAGGTGTTTGACACTGAGGAGGTGGTGATGGAGACCAAGGGAAATGAATGGATATAATAGATACTTAGGAGGTAAGACTGGAAATGTTTGATGAGGGAGAGAAATGTGTGATGGACCTCAATACTCTTGCTTCAAGAAATACACGAATGATAGTGCCATGCCTAGAAACAGAGAATAGAAGGGTAAAGAAGATCTGTTACTTATTCAGGAACTAGCAAATCTGTGACTCAGCAGCATTAGTTTAGGGTTTAACCCACCAGAAAAGATTCATTTAGAATCTTTAGCTAGGATTGTTAGCTAAGATTCATTTATGTTTCCTAGTTGTCCCTGCACTTGATATACTTGCTGTTAAAAAAAGAATGTTAGCAGATGGATAGTCCTTGAATACAAGAGGTTGACAGATAAACTATTGGTAATGTAAATTCTGCTACTATCTCTTAATTATTAAAATGGTTTTTATTAGGAAAAAATGTACTATCTCTACAACATACTTCAGATTTCAGATACAGCCTAGCTGGATTTCCTGCCTTCTTAGCATTTTATCTTCCAGAGAATCTATTTTCCATCCTGATACTCTATTTATTGACATGCAAAGAAATTAATAACTATGCCACATTAGAACAGGAAGGAATTTAAAGATGGTTATCTCCACCACCTCCACCACGTCAAGGGAAGCTGTTGTAACTTCGATATTAAGAGTTTAGGCTCGAAGCTAGAGTACCAGGTTCAATCCTCTCCAAAGCTTATATGATTTGGGAAGTTGTTTAACTCTCTCTGTCTTAGGTTTCTCAAACTGTAGTGACAAAATTATTACTTCTTGGGATGCCTGGGTGGCTCACTGGATGAGTGTCTGCCTACGGCTTAGGTCATGATACTGGAGTTCTGGGATGGAGTCCCACACTGGGGTCCCTGCAGGCTGCCTGCTTCTCCCTCTGCCTGTGTCTCTGCCTCTCTCTGTGTCTCTCATAAATTAATAAATAAAATCTTTAAAAAAAAAAAAAGAAGAGATACATGGGATCTCAAATAATTGCCAATTGCCCAGAATCACACAACCAGCCTGTCAGACATAGAGTTACAATTTAACGTGGCATAGGTATTTTTTGCCACCTTTGAATGTTCTGAAATATAAGTCTGACCTTATCTTTTCCCAGTTTGTTCTAAATCACTTTTTAAATTACCTGATGTAACTAATCATATTTTGCAATTGTTATTTAACATTGCTTAGAGTTCATGAGCTCACTGATATTGATATTTTGGACTGAGGTAATTAACAAAATCTGGGAGGATATTAATTTGTAAACCCCTGCTTTAACTATAATAGAATAAGGACAAAGAGGGAAGAAATATTATGCATTAGGCCCTCATCAATATCTTACAGAAAGTATACTTAACAGCAAATAACAATCTATCATAATCCAAATATAAACTGATCGCAAATATAACTAAATAATGAAGAAAATCCTTATAAATAAAAGATATTACTTCCTACCTGCCTCCCAAGCAGCAGCTCAAATAAAAAAAAAATCCCTGAAATAAGTGGCAAACTGACTTCAGTTTCATTATCACTTAACTCATTTATAATATGGCATACTAGTTGTCTCTCATACGCTTAACACTCCAAAAGGATCTATGATCAAATCTGGGACTTCTCACATTCCAAATAAAGAACACATTTATTTAAATCAAGAAAGAACATGAAGTTAAAATGCCTATAGGAAAAAAATCAGAGATTCTCATAGTCTACAATATTCCTTAACTCCTTCAGCTTAAAAAGAATATATCAGGGTAGTGAAAGTTGCATTCTTTTCACATATTCTCTACAAAGCTGCTCTTAAGCAATTAGAAATCCATTAACACCATCAGATATTTCTTTACCCAGTAGAGGGCAGTGCTACATATGGAAACCAATATATTACTATGTTCTTCCAAAGTTTGAGAATGAATGACCCCATTGACTCCTGTGTCTGGGATAACTTCACTTTACTTCTTGAAACATAGACTCAAATCCAAAGGAAATAAGTGGCAATACAGATATGGAGACGTAAAACGTGCACACAGCTAAGCAGTAACTACAGAGCTTAGCAGCATTGATAACACTCACCTTATTGCTTATGTGAGTTCTAGGGATGGGTCAAATAATGGGTGAAATAGAAATGTACATGACAGCCAGAAACTAGACAGATTTTCAGAATTAATATTCAATAGTACTAGAAAATATACAACTTGCCTTTTAATTTCCTCCAGCTGTCTAGAATTAGGATAGGTATGACATCATAGTTTTCTATGATATAAATTCTACCTATTGAAGCTTTTGCACCAGTTGAATCTCCAAAGTAAATAAGTCAATCTTCTGAATCAAAAAATTCCCAATTCGTAATCCAGTTGTACTTCAGTATATCTTATGATGATATCAATATCTTGAGCCAAAGACTGAAATAATAGCTCTTAATAAAACCTCCTTCTCAAAAATAGTGAAATAATAACAAAAAGTCTTTTACAGCATTTGAGCACCCTACTTTGGAGCTGTAATATGCATGTCTGATCCTTAGGAGAAAACAGCATCTACTCTTTTCTACTATATATAATTTCATTTGTTTCTACTCCATATGCTTACCAAACCAGCTCCTAAAAATTGCTATGTGGTTTTGTTAATTATACAACTTGGCCACATCACAAATTGAACTCCAATAAAAAAAAAAAAAGCCCTTGGCCACATCATTTCGCATAGACTGTTCACTTTCAAATATTGCCACAATACTTCTTACTTGAATCATTACTTTAAAATCTGTTTGATTTTTTTAATTTATAAACATAATTATTGAAAAAACTCAATTCTGGATGTTCAGTCTTTACCCTCTTTTCAGACTTTAGATTGAGGAAAAAGGAATATATCTCTTTACTTTATGAAGTACTTAGAAATAAATATTATGATGATGATGATGATGATGACGAAGCTTTCACATGATTTCTTCTCTAGTCCATTACTTAAATCTTAATTAAGAGGAATGTCTGAACAAGGATTTAAATAAACCTGAATATTTAAACCCTTCCAGCTAGTTTATGTTGCAGCACCTACCCCCATTGAAGTGCTCTGTAGGAAACAGAAATTGGTAATTTGACAGAAAATTACCATTCAAAACAGCTACTCCAAAGAGAGAGAGAGAGAGAGAGATACTGTCTACAAAAATCTCCTGGAACCAACTATAAATCATTTTATATTTTATCATTTGACCTGAAAAGTGTGAACCCAAATTATTCTGCTATCATAAAAAATGTATTGGTATAAACTATTCAGTAAGGAAAATGAAGCAATGTGAATAAGGGCAAACTATTTTATGATTCACAGTGAGATGATCTTAGTTGAGTTCTAAGGCTCTGCCACATGCTCAGCTAGGTTAACCTGGGTCCTCATATCAGTGAACTGGTGGCAATGCTACCTTCCTTAGAAGGTTGGGGCTAGCACACAGGCAAACTTGTGTAAGGCACCTATCTTCAGACCAGGCTGTGTTTGTTGCCTCCTAAATGCTAATGACTCTTATTAGCTTTGCAAATCACTTTGTGTTTGATGCTGGGCAAATTACTGACTTCTTTGAATCTCGTCTTCATCCCTCAAATTGGAATTATAATACCCACCTATCTTACCAGGGAGTGTTGTTAATTTGAAATGAGATAATAAATGTGTAAGTGTGAAAACACTTTGCAAGTGATAAAGTTCTATATAAATATTAGGATATATAATTAATTGGGAATATATACAAGAATTAAAACTGGCAGAAGGAAAGTTCTTTCGCATACTCTATCAACTGGGGAAATTGTTTAGAAAGGCCATTTTGAACGAAAATATTTCATTGATTTGTAGAGAGCAGATAATTTATAGCACCATTAAAATTTCTGTTTGTTTTGTTTTGTGGAAATCATGTTTACAAATTCCAGAGTTTTGCCTAAATACTGATAGATTGATTTAGTGGGTCAGACCAAACAGTGTTGACTATATGCTTAAAGTACAAAACTCCCAAGATACACTAACATTTACCCTTTTAAGATAAATTGTAGTTTCTAAAAAGGTGAGTTTCATGTCTCAGTCAAGGAAAATCTTGTTGCTGCCTATTTACTGATAAGAAAACTCTGCCCAGGGGCATCTGGCTGGCTCAGTCAGTTAAGAATCTGACTCTGGAACTTGGCTAAGGTCTTGATCTCACAGTCATGAGTTTGAGCCCCATGTTGGGCTTCATGCTGGACATGGAGCCTACTAAAAGAAGGAAAACTCTGGCCAATATTACAAGGATTTATATTCAGGATTACTGCATATATCTGTTACTCGAGAGTCCCTTAAGGAACTAAGGATATGTATGCCTTAAATCTATAATCTCTGAAGAAAGCAATGCAAACGTGGAAAAGCCAATTTTATATCCCTCTAGAGAGTCATTAAACAGCAAGCATCATCAAGAGCTAAGTCCTTCCTGAGGGCACCATAAAAAAAAAAGAGAGAGAAAACATGTTGAATAGCCTTTAAACGCATTTCAGTATCTCTTTCCCCAGAGAACCATGGCTTTCCTGTATCCTCCAAATGCCTATTCAGATTCTGTCTTCCTCAGAGGAGAGGAAAATACTGTTTCTGTGCTTAAACAAAAAATATTAGTAGTTGTGAGGAATTTGGTAATACCTAATTCATCTGTCTATTTTATTTATTAAATCTAGGACTCCCCAACCTCCTAAACACACACATACACACATATACACACACCACTCACACTAACATTTAGATAGATGACAGATAACTAGATGGATGGATAGATAGATAGATACATAGATAGATGATAGATAGATATTTGAACTTGTGGAAAATTATTTATCTTCTAAGAAGTAGAGACTTGTCCCTATTATGGTCCATATTTATAAGAACAAATGGGGTATGATACAGACATATTATCTACTCTGATGAGCAAATGCCCCAGCTAAGGGTAAATATAGTGACCTGGTTGAATTATTCTTTCAATAGACATATAAGTGGATGTCAGATCCCACAATAAGTCCAACTGCCAAATAAATCACTCAGAGCATCATAACTTAACACATACGTATCTTATAGGTTTTTTATACTTATTATTTTTCCCTTCATTTCCTAAAACACAACATGTTATTTCCTACCACAGGCTCTTTGTACATTCTTCTTGCTCAGTCTGGAATGGAATACCTCTGCATCTACATCAGACTCCTTTTGAATGGACTATCATAGAACTAAGACCTTTCCCTTAAGAGTACTTATCTGTAAATGTGTATCATATACCCATTATGTCTATCAATGTGTCTTTCCCATTAGACTAGAAGCTACATAAAAAGAAAAGCTTGTGTCTATTTTCTCACTATTGTGTCTAGAGACACAATGTAAATTCATAGTAGGTGCTCAGTACCTATTTCTAGATAAAATTGGGAGATGTAAGCACTTTAAGCAAAGAAGCAGGAATTCACTTCTGCAAGAGTTTCAGATTGTGATGTCTCAGTCTTATGGCAAGAAAGCAGAAAAACCCAGATAGACTGAGAAACAATAAGATACTGGAAAGCATTTCGTGGATGACATGGTAATAGCATCAAACGCCATCCAGAAGTAGAATAACGACATGGCAAAAATAAAGAAACCTTCTGTGAAGAATTTTCAAAATGGCGCTGGGAACAGAAGGTTGGTTGAGTGACCCATTGGAAAATGAGAGTTGACTTGGAAGTATCAAATGGTTCCCCCACACGAGAGCAGGTGGTAGCAGAGGAAGATTATAAAAGAGAGGTAATGATATAATGCTTCTAGTAGATCCTTGCTGCTGTGAAATCACAGACTTTTTCTCATACAGCTAATTAGGTGCTTGTGCAATGATTTTAATGTTTGTTTAACTATATTAACTACATATAATATCATGATAACATATGAATAAGTTAGAACAAAAATCATCATAGCATGTTATGCATGAAAAAGTTAGCTGGTTCAATTCCTATTTCTTACAACAAGGAAAGTCCAAGCTCGATGTTTGGTTTCAGGTAACCACACACTCTAATGAGAGAGACAGGACTGGAACAGTAGTGGTCAGCTTCTTCTTCACCAAACTTTACACCAAATATTACAAAGGCTTATTAAGCATCTGTACTATTTTTCCAGCATATTTTAAAGGAATGTGAAGTAAAATGCCCTTGTTATTCAAAAAGTGCTTCTACTAATTAAATAGTAATCAGTTAAAACCACATAACTCCATTTAATTTTGATGAGATGCTTTTATTCTTCACAAGCTGAGTTTTTCTATAGTTATGCTTACATTTTCCTTTTGGTAGGTATCCAAATACAGTTCTTTGCAAGTTATATATCATATAAGCTAAAAATAATATCTGGGTATTTGTTTCAGAATAGAAGGAATTCTAAACTAATGTGATAAATGGCATCCCCCCAACTGCATCCATAACAATTCCATTTTGATTAAAGAGTCAGCTCCAACACTAGACAGAGTCTGAAATGTCTATCTTAATGCACTTTAAATTTGTGATATTCAGAATTTCAGGGATGGGAATACATTTGATTCTGTGTACTTTGATCAACATAAAAATGGTGAATTCTAATTTATTTTTTTCCATTTTATTTATTTGGGCAGCATTTGAATAACAAACATCCAGGTGCAGAGTTAAAATAGGAGCCATGGGGGAAAGAAAAATTATTTAAGACACAGCTGTCATGTCCAAGTGGCTTTATAATCCAGTGAGGGAGAATGCCGTGGTATGCATTCTTTTCCTTTTTTAAAATTCATTTGTTCCCCCCTTGAAACCCCCATAGATAGTGTTGCTATGCCAAGTAAGAGTAGAAACTCGTTATTACTTAGAGAGCAAAGAATTCAATAACATAATAATTACATTATTAATGATTGGGATTAAATTATTTCCTTTCAATATGTTCCTTTCTAGTACAACCATGTCTTCAGTTAGAGCTCCGGAAAATAATTTCTTAATGGTGAGGATTAGATTCTAAAGAATATCGAAAAGAGCAATAAAAAATGTTCCAAAATTTTATTCATTGATCTATCCTTTTAAACATTTTTTCTAAGTCAATCTTCCCAGCCAGCCCACAATTAGTTCCTCAACTGCAAGCGGAACAGGCATCATGGCACCCTGAAACACACCTTCCTATACATTAAAACTATGGCCAAGGTATGGTTACTCATTTTCATCAATCCCATGGAGTAACCATGGGAAAAAGTGGCAATGGTGTTAGGTAATGACAGGCAAGGATGAAGAGCTCTACAATTACTTGCTGATTGTGACAGTCTTTGTCTAAAGAGGAGAATATTTTACTTTGGGTTAGAGAAGGTTTGGCAAGAACTCAACTCTGAACTCGCAGCTCCATGGATACTCATTAATTTTAATTGAATGAATTGGATGTCCAGTCTAGATACAATTTTTCAAACCCAATTAATAAGGTACTTAAGGTGTTGGCAAAAGTCACTGCAAGGCTTCCAGCTATAATTTTAAGAATTTGAAAGATGGGCAAGATGCCTAGAAATTATAAAGGAGTCAAAGCAGTAATTCTAGTTGAAAAGGGAGTTGAGGGACAATGATACCCCATGCACTAGAAAGCTCCATTTTTTTTATATACTCGTGCACAAGAAATTTGAATTAAAAATGTCAGTTTTAAAACACCTGGATGAGAGCAGAGTACTAGGAAACAAACAACACTGCCTAAAAAAGAAAAATATATGTCAGATTCATTTTATTTCTTGCCATGGATAGAAGCCAAAATTCACCTCTTATTCTAGGAACACCTTTTATCTTTTCAAATATATCTAACTTGTCAAGAATATCCTTCTATTTTCTTCCTTTGGCAAAATGTTAATACTTTGTCATCTATACCAGCCCATTATTTATGTTTAATCATGCCTCTCCAGAATAAATTTTAGTGAAAGACTGATGTTGTATACTGCAGCATCCATGTCTATAACTTATGTCACACTACATGGTAATGCTACAGGTTACACTATTTAAAATAAATAGGGTCACCTAAGTGGTTCAGTCAGTTAAGCATCCGACTCTTGATTTCGGCTCAGGTCATGGTCTCAGGGTGGTGAGAGAGAGAGCCCCACCACCTTGGCCTTTCCCCCAGGTTCCACACTGGGCATGGAGCCTCCTTGAGATTCATTCTCTCTCTCTCTCTCTCTCTCTCTCTCTCTCTCTCTTTCTCTCTCTCCCTCCCTCCCTCCCTCTCTAATAAAATAAGATAAAATAATTATAATTCACATCCATTTACTTGCTCAGTTTGATCTTTGCAACATTGTTGGATACAGAGCAATGTCGGTTTTACTAAAGGCTGTTTTAAGGAAGAGAAATTTCTCTGGCTGTAATGGTGGAGCCAAGGTGAAGCTAGAGAAGGATGGGGGAGAAGGAGCAGAAGCTGCAGCTTGGTTCAGGAGTATTCAAAGCTAAGTTCTACCACACGAGGTACTGATTCAGGGCAGGCAATAAAGGTATGACCCTGTATCAAGTCCAATAAACAACAAGAAGCAATGAGGGCAGAATGAGTCCAACCACTGAGACCGGCAATAGGTCAGGTGTTAGGCATGAAAGAGGTCAGGGTGGACACATGGGATAAAGGATGCGAATAACATGAGGATGTCAAATAACTATTTTATCTTGCCCTGGTTCCTGGACTTAGGGGTAGTATCAGTGATTTGTGAGGGTCTCAGAGGATAGACAGAGACTGAGACCAACACAAATGAAAATGTTAATTTCTTAACTTATTTAATATACATATGTTAATATGTATTATGTTTTTATAATATATTTCATATAGTCTAGATATAAATATTGATGCGTAGATACAGATGTAGACAGAACCTGCTATGTATGAAGTAATGTGTTAGATTCTGATAATCTTCAAATAAAAGCCTGCATTTCAAATGGATATGTCTGAGATTGAATCTAATTATGATCTCTTCGAGACTCAAGGCAAGACAGTGGTAACGAGCTCAACCCTCCCCCAGAGCCAGCCTACCCAGAACAGGAGAGCATATTAAGTGGAGACGGAGAAGTCTCCAAGACGCAGCAGCGGGGAGGCAGCGCTGCCTCTAGAAGGGATTCTCTGATTCTCCTCCTCTCAACCCAGCTCATCTCAGCTCCATTTATTTTATCTCCTTCTTCATCAGGCTTGCTTTTTCCCCCTCGCCATATGGAAGAGAGAAACAAATGTTCTCTATGCTGCCAAACTTACAGCAGTAGACAGACTAAATACCAAAGGAAAATGCTCTGCTGTCAGGGGCTCAGTACGGTCAACTCTGCAAAGGGCTGGGTTAGCGGCCTCTGCCTGTGGCCTCTGTTATATTGGAGGAGGAGAGAATTTAATAAAAAACTAGAAGTGTCAAGTTTTTTGAATGATGTTTTTTATATATGTCTCACATGTGATGAATTTTGCTCAGACGTCTGATATGTCTGGATTATGAAGTCACATATATAAAGGAAGGGGTCAAATGATGCTTAGAAATGTGTAGTAACTGAGGGGGCTTTGTCAAATGCCAGAAAGGCAAGGAGACAATTGCAAATTTGCAGGATCACTAAAACTATGGATGTCTGTACCTGGTGGGGTTTTGGTTTGGGGGGGGTTGTCATTGTTTTATTTTGTTTTATTTTCCTGAAGAGTAGACATCTGATTGCTGGTGTTCATGGAAGAACAGGGCTAGAGGACCAGTGGGCCGTGCTCTTTACTCCAATTCCTCCTCCGTCTAGACACTGCGTTTTCCTTACCTTACACCTGCCAGTCCTAAGATTTGTGAGGTTCCAGAAGGATTAGCACTGGTATTGAGCCTTGCATGCTTTCTCTACTCTGCTTTGTGAGTGACCATGCATCTGCACACTTTCCTGCTGCCAAAGGGAGTATCACATTGCTCTTTCACTGCTGTTCCATTCCCATCCCTCCCCATACCCATCCCTCCTTTCGGCATCATGAAATTATACCTAGTTTATACCTTTGCTGTCTTGTAACAACATTCAGGTAATACTCATGGGTCCCTGCAGTCAGCCTCACATTGGGTAACTTACTAGAAGAACTAGGACAGTCATAAAACCATTGCTCTCTGTACACAGCTATGGTTTATTGTTGGGAAAAGAACTTTTCAGCAAAGGGTAAAGCATGTATTGGAGGAAGCCATCAAGAGGATGTGACCACTAGTTGACCGGTACAGTCAGAGGCTCCTCAACCCCATGCCACCCTGGAATGCACGTTCTACTCACATTTCGCATAGCTGGAGCCATTTCAAGGAAGCAGCTTTGAGAGAGTAAGATGTTGTTGAGACCATCTGGACAGAATATGTGACTGAACCTAGTTAAGGAGTTTAAATAAACTTCTAAGATTGTGGCAGGCAGGTGTGGAGATCTACTTATCTTGCAGCCACCCAAGACAAGCCTATATATAAGTTCCTTTGCTTGCGAAAACTGCCACCTACCCATCTGTAGTGGCCTAATAAACATAATAAAGCATTCACTCTCTCTTTGTCCTCCACGTACAGGGGTCAATTTCCAATTTCATCCAAGGAGCTTCCAAGGCTTGTGAACCAACAGAAACCCCAAATAGGCTAGAGAAATCCATACATGGGATCCCTATGCTCTCTCCCCTCCAGCTTGAAAGGGGTCACACTAAATGTGTTTTCTCAGCAGTGAAAATGCAACAACACATATGCATTGTTTCTGTCTAAGGGAGCCAGTTTAAGAATCAAAGTGCAGGGATTTTTACTGAGAGGTGGTGATATAGGCACCTTCTGCCCATATGTTCACCATAAGTCACATGGTTTATACAAACAAACCAGACACAACAAAACTGACTTATCAGTTAGGGACAGAGAGACCAATCTGAGAGCCAACTTCCCAGGTGCCACCAAAGGCCAGTCCTGCAAGCAGGACCCTTTAAAGTTCAATCCTACTATATTAACAGTTTCCTGCAAAGGTGATAAAAGGAGATAAACCTATGTAAGGAAACATTATTAACAAAACTACAAACCCTTTTGATCTAGGCAGCCACTCAAAAGGAAGGTTTCTACTACACTGAGTCTGTACTAAACCCATGTTGCAGCTAATAAATAATATTGGATGACAGAGAAGTCAGTAATTATTTTTTCCTTGATCAACCAGGTTAAATCTCAGGTTTTTATTTGGATTTTGAAGCATGGGTAGAGGGTAAATGAACTTAAGGAAGCATAAAATGGCAAGAACTAGCATGTGATATTCTGCATAAATGTACATTATAAAGCAAAAAATAAAATCACCCATTACCCTAGAAATGGAATCGCATTAGGAAGCATAAGGAGGTAAGAATTTATAGGTACAATAGGGGACAATGTTGAACAATAAATTTTGGCATTCTGCTGTAAGCAAAGAGAGGTATGAAGACTTTTTTTTTCAGGAGAGGGACATAATAGAATCAATGCAACATAAAGAAATGTATTTCCCTAGGATCCTATTACGGTTATGTTTGGTGACTCTGGAGCCTTGTTATGAACCTGAGCAGCCATCTGAGCTGAGGCTGTAAGAATTAGTGTTACTGACAATAAGCCTAGAATTAAAGTATGCATTTAAAAAGCAGACTGATGTTGAGAGAAAAGGAGAAGGTGAAAGGTCAATGGGAGATTTTGAAAAGATGAAAATCAGAAACAGATCCAGATTTTGGTTTCCTGAAAATGAAAAGAGAAATGAAAGAGAAATGAAAGAGAGCAGCTGATGAAAAAGAAAAATGAAAGAGAGCAGCTGATGGTTATTTGGAACAGCAAAACTTACATACCTGAGATGATAGATAGATGATAGATAGATAGATAGATAGATAGATAGATAGATAGATAATAGATAGAAATATAGATGATAGATAGATATACATACATGCACTTCTATATGCTAGGTATTGTTTGTAATAGAACATTCTCACAGAGTGGGTCTCACACAAGACATATCGAGGGGGAATAATGTTCTTCCCACAGACCACTCAGTAAGATCTACGTAATGCCATTTCTACAGGGCCCTTCATGAGGATCAATGGAAAACTACCCGAATGCATCTGCAATTCTCCAAATGGTTCCTAGATGCGACACTCAGGGGCTCTTACTTAATTAAAAATGAAATCTCAAGGGATAGAGAGTCAGCGTGGTCATCCACAGTCATCCATAATTACAACTGCTCTGAATCTCTGAAATCATCCTACGAGAAGGCTAGACAGAGACATATCTGGGTTGTGTTCTTCAGTGAAGAATTGGTCTATGGGTTAAGCAAATATGCCCACTGATAGTTAGCTCTATTTTATTTATTTTATCATTTTAAATGATTTTTATATTTTAATATTTTTAAAAACATCTCCAAGATAGTATGATTACTTCCCTTGAAAGTGGGATCCATACTTTGTCTTCCAGTGCTACAAATCATTCCCTCCTATCTTTCTCTTCCGGGTGTATCTCTATGCTATGGGGGCCACAGAGTGGTCTGTGGTCTGTGGTCAAAACCATATGAAACACAGGAGTGGGACCTGGTGAGAAGGTACTGTCCACAAATGGTATGTGATCCATTTCACAAAGTTTAGCTAAGATCATTATATTCTCTGTCAAGAATGTGAACCCAAAAGGAAGACAATTTGATGGACAAATTGAGCAAATAGGTCATGAGGCTTTGAAAATGGGCCAGCTTTATGGAGGAATGAGCACAGAAAGGTGGGGACCTTGTGAAGATCTGGACATAACTTTGTCAGGAGACACAGGCAAAAAGAAGCAGATGCACAGAGAAAGGGAGAAGTCATAAGTAAAAGAGATGGAGGTAAAAATTACTAATCTATGAGCCGTTTGAAGTCCTACCTCTGCAAATACATTTTCCTGGAACTTTCCCCGGAGTCAGGGAGATGTTTGTACATCATTGTTTGATGGGCGAATCATTGTTTGAGATTGGGCCTAAGGGAAGAAAATGGAGCAGATATGTAGCAAGACAAGTAGACAGAAGCAAAACTGAAACAGACCATCAGAACCTTACTGATGAGAGAAAGCATCCATGAGTCCACAGGTCCCAGGTCTCAGACCCAGCAACACTCCTTACTCTCTTTATGTCTATGACTTCAATTGCTATGGGATCCTGGCAATGAGTCCCCTCCTCATTTTTCTTGAGCTATCTCAAGAGGATCTCTCTTCTTGTGGGGGAAAAAAAAAAAAAGACAACATTAATTAGCATTGTTTTACCCAAGATAAATAAAAACAGAACTATGTATTATATTTCCTTGTGAAAATATATTATGTAAACAATCTTAGATGCTATTTACCCATGCTTCTCTATCAAATGCTATTTCACTAAAATGTTAAAAAAAAAACACCCTTTCCACAATGATGAAAGTGAGACATTAGATATTATTAGTATAATCAAAATTCACCTACAAGAGACCCTCTTGAGGAGATCAAGAGATGGCATATAGTTTAAGATAATATATCTAAAGGAATAAAACAGAAAACTAATTTAGGGGTGCCTGAGTGGCTCAGTGGTTGAGCATCTGCCTTTGGCACAGGGTCCTGGGATCAAGTCCCATATCAGGCTCCTTGCGGGAAGCCTGCTTTTCCCTCTGCCTGTGTCTCTGCCTCTCTTTCTCTGTGTCTCTCATGAGTAAATACATAAAATTTTTTTTAAAAAAGAAAGAAAACTGTAATTTATTCCCAAATATGTTAATTTAAATCCAACCTTAATAAATTGTGATACATAAAAGAATTGCCCAATCTTGTCTTTATGTTGAGATATTTAAATATAGAAAGTGAAATCAAAACATATCTTTTTTCCAACTGTTGAATATTTAGCTGGTTAAGTCTTTGTAACATATATGTGTATGAATGTACTTGGAAATGCATTAAACAAATTTCAGCAACAAATAAATCTCTTAAGCATCTTAACACATAGTAAACATAGTAGTTTTAATCATAAGAAATACCAATTACCTGTTATGTATCAGACCTTTGTGCAATGCAATATGATAGCTTTTATGAGTCCATTTTACTTCTTTGCGTGAGTTGCACAAGAGTGACAAAATGAACAGGAAAAGGAGAATTTGAGAACATATGAAGATGAGGGAATTTGCAAACCCATTTGCAAAGTCCCTACGGGGCATATATTTTTGAAATTCAAATTTTTCTGCTCCATGGGTTATTCTCATGTAGACAGCAACGTGGGGGAAACATAAAGTGTCTCTGGGTAGAGAGAGACTCTGTCGTGCACTTGCTTACATTCTTGGCCAATATCTTTGCTCTCTCTCCAGACTTTTCAGAATCTTTCTATTTGACCACAAAAGCGTTCAGTGGTATTTTCAGCTGCTAATAAAGAGAGGTTGTTCAGGCTGATGTCCCAATGTCTAATATGTTAACTAGATCTAGAAGATCTAAGAGAACTTTGGGAGCCAGAAAAGAGCCAGAATAATATTTCCCCCACTGAAAATTCAGATCTTTAATATCAAATCAGAGACAATAAAAACTCAAACATAATTACTGAGGTCTCATTTAAGCTATTATTTTCAACTTCTTTCACCTTGAAATTGAGGCCAGCTCTAAAACTGAGCAGTAAAATTAGTGGTTTGACCTCCCTGTTCTCTCTTCCCACTTGGCACTACGAGGTATAATACTGGAGATTATTGAAAGGACACAGTTTGTGGGCAAGGGAGGAAAGTGAAGGAGAACAGCAGTTCTTTTACATTCTCTAAACTTGATGATAATTAAACCAAAAATATAAAGACCGTACTTGAGAATATTTAATTAACAGGGTAAATTGGGAAGCTAAATATATCATTCCAACATGATTTTCAGTTATACATTTTTAAAAGTTCATGTGTATCACACTAAACTGGTAGCTAGGAACATACAAAATTAAAGTTTGATATTATTAAGGTATGTCAAAAAATAAAGCAAAACTAAGATACATCTCATCTCTTCTCATTTGGAATGATATTTGAATGGTGTTCAAATTAACTAGTATGCTACTTTTTTTTCTAAGATTTTATTTATTTATTCATGAGAGACACAGAAAGAGGCAGAAACACAGGCGAGGGAGAAGCAGCCTCCCTGAGGGGAGCCCAATGTGGGACTCGATCCCAGGACCCTGGGATCACACCCTGAGCCAAAAGCAGATGCTCAACTACTGAGCCACCCAGGTGTCCCTTAGTCTGCTACTTTAAAGGAATTGGGTGATTTCTACCAAGTGGAAATGGATAGAAAAGAAGGTAAAAAAAATTAAAATTAAAATTAAATTAAAAGACATAAGGTTTTCTAAGTATCTAACACAAACTAGGAATTTTAAGAGAGGCTTTTCAAAATGAGGTCTAAAAATTTTATACATTTATTATTTGGAATAATTATTCTTTTTTAAAGATGAGTAAAGTGAAGCTCAGGAAACCTAAGACTTGCTCTAGATCACACAGGTAGAAAGTGGATAAGCCTTTCTGAAATTAATATTCAGGCATATCTAGGCCAACAAATCAGTTATTTTAAAGCTGCCAACTTTAAGGCAAAGAGCAGCTGTGTTTCAACTCATCATTACCAGAGAAACAACTTTGACATTCGAGGATCTTTGAAATCAACTTCTGTTACTAAAATATTGATTGGGAAAGTGGAAATCAAGAGCTACAAGATCTCATCTACAACTTTGATAAAGAGGATATTTCTTGAAAGACAAATGTATTCAATATGTTTAAATCCAGGAGTTCATTATGGTAGGGGAAATATGCATTGGGTATCTTTAAAGCATATTAAGAAACTAACTAATTAATGCCAGACTTGACAAAGGAAAGGAGTTAATTTATTTTTCTATATATATTTTTCCTTTCCTATATGAATTGTACCTATGGTAACCAAATGGTTGATATGAGGAATTTTCTTATAGAAGAATAATAAGTAAATATAATAATAGAATAATAAAAATATATTAAGTATTGATATAATTAAGATATCACTGGGGAACTTGGAGGGCTCAGTTGGTTAAGCATCTGCTTTTGGATCAGGTCATGATCCCAAGGTCCTGGGATTAAGCTCTGCCTTGGGCTCCCTGTTCAGTGGAGTCTGCTTCTCTGTCTGCCCTTCTCCCCAGCTCCAGCTTGCTCTCTCTCTCTCCCTCTCTCTCTCCCCCTCCCTCTACCTGTCTCAAAAGAATAAATAAAATCTTTAAAAAAAAAAGAATTAGGATATCATATTTAGCAACTCAGAATTAATTAAAAGATTATATCAGTTACTTATTATGATGTAATAAATCTTTCCACAACATAGTATAGAAGAACAGTCATGTGTTGTTTCACAATTCTTTTAATATAAGCACTCAGCTAGGCAGATCTGCTGTTTTCTCCTGGATTACACATATGAAATCAGTCAGATATGCTGGTATAGGGAACCTCACTCACATGTCCATCAGTTAATAGTGGTTGAGCTATCATCTCAGTCTCTCTCTACTCATCACCTCTCATACTTAAAGAGGCTACCTTAAACTTCTTCAGCTAGTTGGTCACAGGGCACAGGAGGGCAAGAAGGTTTCTCCTGAATCCTAGGCTTCAAACCCCCAAATTCATGTCCACTGAATTATGTCAGTCGAAGCAAGTCACAGCACTAGGGTTATGAGGAGGGATGGGGGGTGAATGCCATCTTTTTTTAAAGATTTTATTTATCTATTTATGAGAGGATTTTAAAAATAAAATTTAATTGGCAAATTGGAAAAGGAAAAACAAAGAGAGAGAGAGAGGCAGAGACACAGGCAGAGGGAGAAGCAGGCTCCATACAAGGATCCTGATGTGGAACTCAATCCCGAGACTCCGGGATCACACCCCGGGCAGAAGGCAGGCGCTAAACCGCTGAGTCACCCAGGGATCCCTGAATGCCATCTTTTAATGGGAGGAGTGGAAAAGTCCATTGCCAAGAAAGCAAACAGAATAAGAATTTGTGACCATTTTTTGAAATCTACCAAATAGTTCCAGACAATGATCATCAGGTATGGCTCACATCTCAAAAAAAGAAACAAACATTATGAACCACTTAATATGAAGGAAGAAGAAGAAGAAGAAGAAGAAGAAGAAGAAGAAGAAGAAGAAGAAGAAGAAGAAGAAGTTAAAATCTGATTAAACCTCTAAATCTGACTACTAATCTTGGACAGGAAATTCAGGGTACAGAAGAACAAACTACACAAAATCACAGGCAGATCCAGATTGTGGTAAAGTTTATAGCACAAACAATCTGGTTTGTTCCAACCAATAAAGTATAAGTAAAATAAAAATAAAATTTAATAGGCAAATTGGAAAAGGAAAAACAAGTGTTTTATTTGTAGAAAAAATGACTCCCTACATAGAAAATTCAAGAGAATCTATTTACAAAGTATTATGAATCATGGTGACTGGATAAAATATCAAGAGAAAAATAGTATTTTTCTACAAATAATAGAGAAACAAATTAAGAATTTCCTTTTACCACAGCAACAAAAATATAGTGTTGTTAAGAAGAAATCAAATGGAAGGTAGCCGGGGATGGGGTAACTGGTGATGGGCATGAAGGAGGGCACGTGATGTGATGAGTACTGATGTTATATGCAACTGATAAGTTATTGAACACCACATCTGAAACTAATGATGTACTATAAGCTGACTAATTGAATTTAAATTTAAAAAATGAAAGTTGGCCAAGGATTCTCTATAACTTTTACAAAACCAAAAAAGAGGAAGTCTTTATGATCAGAAGTTAGACTGAGGGTTTTTTTAAGATTAATTTATTTATTAGAGAGAGAGCAAAGGAGAGAATCTTCAAGCAGACTCCCCACTGAGCATGGGGCCTGACGATGTGGGGCTCAGTCTATGACCCATGATGAGATCATGATCTGAGATGAAACCAAGACTAGGACACTTAACCGACTAAGCCAGCTATCCACCTAGATTGAAATTTTAAAAATAAGACTCAAAATATGTTAACCATCCTGATTTGTGGATTGAAAGCAATTTAAACTCAAGTCTGAACTAAAATTTGAATAGACCATTCTAAAAGGAGTATGAACGTGCGAAAGCCCACAAATGGCCTAGAATAGTTTTTTCAACAAATGCTATTGGTGCAACTGGATATCATGTGAAAAAGAATGAATCTGGACCCCTTTCTCATACTATTCTCACAAATTAACACAAAATGGGCCATCAGTCTAAATATAAGAGCTAAAATGATGACCCTGACTTAGCCAAGTTTTTTTAGATACGCCACACAAATGTAAATTATACTTTTTCAAAATTAAAAACATTTGTGTATGAGTGCATATCGTCATGAAAGAGAAAAAACAGCCATAAAATAGGAAAATATATTTACAAATCATATATCACATTAAATACATATTCAGAATATATAAAGAACTTCCACAACTCAATAATAAAAAACAAATAACCCAGTTGTCTTAAACAACCTAAGGATTTGAATAGACTTTTCTCCAGAAAGGATCTACAAATTCTAATGAACACACAAAAATTATGCTCGATGTCTTTAGTCACTAGAGAAATGCAAATTAAAACCACAATGAGAAATCACTTAATACCCTCTACAATGGCTAAAATAAAAAGACAGGTAATAATAAATGTTAATAGGACCAGGAGAAATTAGAATGCTCATCCATTGTTGATGGAAGTGTAAAGTGGTAAAGTTGCCTTGGGAACTAATTTGGTAGTTTCTCAATACGTTAAGCATAAAGTTATCATATGAACCAGCAATCTCACTCCAAAGTATATACCCAAGAATTTAACACGTGTCCATGCAAAAACATTTATACAACTGTTAGCAGTATTATTGATAATAGACCAAAAGTGGGAAAACCCAAATGTCCCTTTACTGATAAATGGATAAACAAAATGTGGTATATCCACACACTGGGTATTATTTGGCAATAAAAAGAGTAAGCACCACTACATGGGATAACATGTATGAACCTTGAAAACACTAGGCTATATGAAAGAAGCCAGGCAAAAAGACCCCATGTTATATGATTCCTTTTATGTGACACATCCAGAGAAGGCAAATTGTATTTTTTTTTTTTTAAGTTTTTGGTTTTGGTTTTGGGCTTGAACTCACCACCCTTGATCAAGGGTCACAAACTCTACTGACTGAGCCAGTCAGGTGCCCAAGGCAAATCTTTAGAGATAGATTATAGACTAGTGGTTCTGAGGGACTGGGAGGGAGTAGTGAGGTGGACAGTGACTGTTGGCAAATATGAGATTTCCTTTGGGGTGTCCAGAATGTTCTGAAATCAGAGTGTTGATGATTACCCACGTCTGTGAATATATTAAAACAAAACAAAAACCCACTGAATTAAACATTTTTAAAAACTTAACTTTATGGCATTTGTAATATATTTCCAGAAAGCTATCATTAAAAAAAGAAGAAAAAGTAAAATCTGCCTGTGACATCAAGGATACTTTCAATTTAATATCTTTTTAAAGAGTAAATAAAAAAAATGCTTAAAGCTATATAAATTTTTCAAAGGCAATTTGAAGATATGCTAACTTCTTAGAAAATAGAATAAAAAACATATTATCATTGCTGAATTTTTAGACTCAGAGTGGGGCTTCCTTATCTTTTCATTTACTGAATTGTCCACTTTAGAATTAGCACTCATTGAACTGAGATAAATTGTCTATTTTTGCAGACGAATGAACCAAAGTCAAGTGAAAGAAATTGGAACTTTAAATGATGTCCAAACTTTAAATTATAAAATGATATTAGTCATTTTAAAGAAATATCATTTCATTTTCTTCTCATGTTAGTGCACATTCAGAGTACCGAAAAGCCTAACAAATCAAGGAAATATACTGATGATAAACATTTCAACTGACGGAAAAGGGAGAGAATTCTCTATGCTGATTATAAAATGCTAATTGTAACATTCATCCTTTGTAATTATACGAACTTCTAGTTTTTGCTTTTTAAGCTTGGACAGATTCTCCTCACTTTGATTTATTAGACTGTTTTAAGCAGGATGCACCTATTGCATTTTTTTTTAAACTAGCATAATGGAGAAGTCTAAAATAGATTTCCACTTTGTCTTTTAAAGTTGTAAATAAAACTCAAAAAAACACGTTGTAAATAAAACTCAACACAGGATAACAGTTTTGCTGGAACTAAACGAACAAAGGATTAAGTTAAATAGATTAGGATTGTTTTGGGGATGATTTATCAATTTGTTTAGAAATAACTGGGCTATTTTACATGTGAGTGCATTATATAAAAATCAACAACTATAGAGCTACATAAACTGCAGTCACTGCCAAAGTTAACTTCATTTAAATTCTCTTCTGAAGCCATAATTTTCATAGTTGTTTAATTTATGTCTATATTTAAACAACTTTAGTGATGCTCCCACCATGTTTTGTTGAGTGAATATTTTTTTAAATGATTCTTAGTTGGTTAATGTTACAATGAATAGAATTCTTTTGTTATTGTGATTAATCTTTCTTTCTCCCTTTCTTTCTTCCCTTTTTTCTTTCTTTTTTGTTTTTTGTTCCTATTTATTTGTCATATCGAGTCTCAAGGGTCCATTGATAGTCTGAGATTACATTTTAACGCATCTACTTAGTGAATATATTACATTTGACAAACATCTTGGCTTGGATCAAGATAAAATTTTCCATCTTTATTTTGTTTGGGTTGGATAAAATATTTTAGGCTCACACTTTCTTCCCCTCAGAATTTTAAACATTACTCTATATTTTTTCACACCAGAAATTGCTAAGGGACGCCTGGGTAGCTCAGTGGCTGAGCGTCTGTCTTTGGCTCAGGGCATGATCCCAGGGTCCTGGGATCAAGACCCACATCAGGCTCCCTGCGAGGAGCCTGCTTCTCCCTCTACCTGTGTCTCTGCCTCTCTCTCTGTGACTCTCATGAATAAATAAATAAAACATATTTTAAAAAATGTTTTAAATTGCTGAGTGGAAACCCTTTCGTGATGAAAAACAAAACACAAGGAAAACAGAAATACTATCTTGAAATGAAAAACTTCCCTACTGATTAAATAGAAAGAAGACTTCAGTATATATTACACTTAATACTAGCAAAGGAAGAGGAGGGCAAGGATAAATTTAATAAAAGATATGCAAGAACTCTATGGAGAAGATTATAAAATTTTATAGAATGACATTAAAGAAAGCCCAAATAAATAGCAAGCTAATTTCTCAAATCACTCCATCCTTGCATAAAACAAAAAGTGATTTGGAATTCCAAATGCTCTAGCTGATTCTTATTCTAGGACACTTTACTCAGCTGGTGCTGAAGGGTCGCATATTCCAGGATGAAGGAGATTAACACACATGGAGTTTGATAAAAGGTACAGACTCCCGCCAAGCCTGGATAGTAAGACTTTCTGAAATTACCTATAAAGTTAGTTCCAAAAGCACAAGTCCCCTCCATCCTCTAGATTATTTAAAGAGCCCTCCATCTCCTCCATCTGGCTGCATTAGGGCCCCGGCATTGTATAAATACATCAGTGTCTGCAATAGTGATCTCTGTCTTCTGTCCACTGAGGGCAGGAACCCTTTTACAAATTTGTCTTTTTCGGGATCCCTGGGTGGCGCAGCGGTTTGGCGCCTGCCTTTGGCCCAGGGCGCGATCCTGGAGACCTGGGATCGAATCCCACGTTGGGCTCCCTGGTGCATGGAGCCTGCTTCTCCCTCTGCCTGTGTCTCTGCCTCTCTCTCTCTCTCTCTGTGACTATCATAAATAAATAAAAAAATTAAAAAAAAAACAAATTTGTCTTTTTCTAGTGTGATTAGCAAAGAATAGGCGCTCAATAAGTAGATGTACAAAAACTTATTGGACTTGAGTCTTGACATCACAACTACATCTGAGAGTTATCAAATATGCGAAATCAAAATCCCCTCACTTATAAAATAGGATCAAAGACCCTGCTCTCCCTAGTTTAGATAATCACATGAGACCATGTGTGAAGGTGACCTAGAGACTGCAAATCACTCCCCAAGGCAGAGGCAGGGAAATACCAATTCTAATCTTTGTACTTTACATACTTAGTTTTACAATATTATCAGTATTAATCTCATTAACAACATACATTCCAGTAATTAAAACTTATATAAACATATGGCTAGTTTTATATACATAAGTCTTTTAAACACAAATTACTTCTAAACTTTTTTAAATGTCTTGTATGCTCTGATTCCTTTATATTGTGATTTCTCAAGGGTGGAATTACATTTAGAAAATTATATACTCAAGGGCACCAGGGAGGCAGTTAGTTAAGCCTCCAACTCTTGATTTTGGCTCAGGTCGTGATCTCAGGATCATGATCTTGGGGTCGGGAGATCTACCCTGGGTGGGGAGATTGAACCCCACATAGGGCTGTGAGCTCAGCACGGAGCCTGCTTGGATTCTCTCTCCCTCCCCTTCTGCCGCTTGTGCTTGCTCTCTCTCTTTCTCCCTCTTTCTCAAATACTTAATTAAACCTTTAAAAAATCATACGGTCATATGTTCAATAAATATTTACAAAAATAAATTATGAAAAGATAGAATAGCAAGCGTGAAGGGCCACTGATGAGATAGGTTAAGCTTTGCCTCCTGTATTTTGTAATTCGTAAGCTATTATATAAAGACAATCAGATGTTTATGTTGGTTGCAAATCATGAAATTTCACTGCTGCAAAGGAATTTGGAGCACTAGTTTAGAAGAAATTAATATCTTTATTTCCATTAACCACTAACCAAAATATGTCATTTCCTTCAATGATCAGTATGGGCAACAAACCACAGCGGTAGCAGTAGTACTTATGACTGTCACAAATAGAAATCACAGGTATTGTTGTATCCTACTAGGGATTCCAGACATCTCAAAACAGCATTACTTTGAAATTATAGCAGCTATTAAACCCAATGTTAGGCCCTGATATTTGATGTGTTAGTAATGAATCACATATATTATTATGTAGCAAACTGTTATAATAGTTTGATATTGGTATTTATAGTTGCTTACTCTGTAATTTTATGAATTTTATTACATTATTTTGAGAAAGGTATATAGGGTCATTAACTTGTCAAAGGAGCTTATGACACATATTTTAAAGATGATTGGGAACCCTTGTCTTTGGGATATCTAATTGTACTTCCCATCCTCTATGACTTTCTCCCTAAAAGGAGCAACCAGCAACATCCACATCATCTGGGAACTTATCAATGCAAACACTCCAGGCCCACTCCAAAACTGTTGAATCAGAATTTGTATTCCAACAATACCCTTTGGCAATCTGGACATTTTTCAGTGTACTATTCTGTAATATTAACATATGTCCTATAGCCAGACTCCCCTTTGGTACCTATATACTTTTCATGACATTACCTAAACATTAGCCAATTTGCCAAGATAAAACAAAGAGGGGGACAGAGAGAAAGAGACCCATTCTATTGCCAAAAAACAATGCATTTTCTAAGTTTAATTAGACATAGACACTACCTTTCTAAAGTAATTATTCATTATATTAAATCCATGGATTAAATCATCTTTCTAGATTCCAAGAGGTTTTTATGACTTTCGAATTGCCAAAACAAAACAAAACACGTCTTGCCTCTTCTTAGTCCCATTTTGGAAATTTAAGATACATGAAAATATGGGTTTATCCTGGAAAATGGAAGAAGGAAGAAGAAACAATTCACTAAGGAATATTGAAGCATTTGATTAGCAATAACATCTATATTTAAAACTTGTGAAATGAGAAATAAGACAGAAAAGAGATTGCTAAGTGAAAACTGAAGTTAGATAATTATTTACCATCCATTTTATTTACCATCCGGTCCTGAAATTTCAGCACATATTTTGATATAATAATTATTTTTAAGGTGTTCTTAGAAGTAGTAGGAATATTTGCATGATTTTCAAAGAAATACAAAATGATACTGAACTTTTGGAACGCAAAGTTCATAAAGTAAATGATACAATATCTTTCTTTGAAAATTTTGACTCAGTAATTTCCTAACAAAAACTTTTCGTAGCAGTACTGCCTTCCAAGAATACTAATAAAATGATTAAGCACAGAATACCTTTAAAATATGACATAAGGCAACATGCTTATGAAATGATACTTTCAGAAATAAAATTAAATGTAAATTTTTATTCTTTTGCTGTAATATTTATCGCCTATGATATCAAAATTCTGAGTAGCTCATAAGGAAATGAGTGGGTAAGCAAACACCAATGCAGCAACTGTCAGTTCTTTAGGTTCCAATGATTAAAGTTCAAAAGCCATACTCAGTCAATTACTCCTTTAAAAAAGCAAAGCACACACACGCACACAGACACCTACTATTTAACGAGTAGATATAAGTGAAGGTTTTTTTTTTCTGACTGCAGGTATACTACTAAGAAAGAACATAGTTTTATTTATTTATTTTTTAAATAATGACTAACATGTTTCAAGTGCTTCCTGGGAGTCAGACACGGTTTTATTAATATCATTCAGTCACTATGTTACTGTGGCTGAGTTCAAAAAGGGTGTTGCCTGTGTTCTCCTCTAGGATTTTGATGGAATCTTGTCTCACATTTAGATCTTTCATCCATTTTGAGTTTATCTTTGTGTATGGTGCAAGAGAGTGGTCTAGTTTCATTCTTCTGCATGTGGATGTCCAATTTTCCCCGCATCATTTATTGAAGAGACTGTCTTTTTTTCCAGTGGATAGTCTTTCCTCCTTTGTCGAATATTAGTTGACCATAAAGTTGAGGGTCCACTGCTGGATTCTCTATTCTGTTCCACTGATCTATGTGTCAGTTTTTGTGCCAGTACCACACTCTCTTGATGACCACAGCTTTGTAGTACAACCTGAAATCTGGCATTGAGATGCCCCCAGATATGGTTTTCTTTTTTAACATTCCCCTGGCTATTCGGGGTCTTTTCTGATTCCACAGAAATCTGAAAATAATTTGTTCTAACTCTCTGAAGAAAGTCCATGGTATTTTGATAGAGATTGCATTAAACGTGTATATTGCCCTGGGTAACATTGAAAGATAGAAAGAGACGGAGTACTTCCAAATTCGTTCTATGAGGCCAGCATCACCTTAATTCCAAAACCAAACAAAGACCCAACCAAAAAGGAGAATTACAGACCAATATCACTGATGAACATGGATGCAAAAATTCTCAACAAGATACTGGCCAATAGGATCCAACAGTACATTAAGAAAATTATTCACCATGACCAAGTAGGATTTATCCCTGGGACACAAGGCTGGTTCAACACCCGTAAAACAATCATTCTTCTCTTTTTCTGGAAATCCCTTAATGACTTGGCACCACCATCTGTGAAACTGGGAAATAATCTAAATCTGTCCTTTCCCCCAGGGAAAATCCTGGAGAACTTCACACCTGTATCTTCACATGTAATGACCTGAGGCACTTCATAGAGAAGCATTCCAGAGCTCATAGTTTTAAAAGAAAAATTTCTTGAGCGAGCAATAATTTATGAGATCAGAAACCAAGAGTAACTTTTCCATCATAAAAAAAAAAACTGAAAAACACAGGTAAAAATGATGTAAGATACTCATTTGGAAATAGAATTGAATATGCATTGCCAACTTCAATTACAATCAGAACAGCTGCATAAGTGGACATAAACAATGAGTGAATTTAATTGCAGTTTTTTTCCAGGGACAGAACTCAAAATTCAGTCATAGGAAATGGGCTAACCTTGAACAGGAGCCACTTGGAAATTGGACAATGAAACAAAAACCACTAATCTTTGAGAAGCAAGAGTTTGCCCAACTGTTAAGAATAACTGCAATGGTGGCTTCTTTCCTATCCCACAGCAAGAGTTCACCCACATGCCCTCAGGCAGGGAAAATTTCCAATGTGGTCTGCCATCTTGGATTTCTCTCTGGATCCCTGCCCCTATCTTCTGAGCACATTAAGTTATATATTATTTCTGTTGATAATCAATTATATTGCAATAATTTTTAATGTTTTCTATGTTTTCAAGATTTTGAAATTTACCAGGACACATGACAAGTAACGTTTGTGCCTGTGTTAGCACATGTGCCATTCAAACTTCCCATCAAGGAAGCATTTCTTTCCACTGATGCTGTTTTGTCAAAGCTGACACCACTTCAAGGATGGCCTCAGCTACAGATCCACCTATTCCAAGATTTTGGCCTTTGTGGGCTGGTCCGTATCTGAAAACTTATGAGACAGGGCTATAAAGCCTGGAACATCCTATCCAACATGGAATAATTATCCAGGCCATTATAGCCCCAGAGACACCTGTGAGAGTGGCCAGGCTTTTATCAGTTTCACTGCACCTCTGCCCAATCCTGCTTCCTTCCCCTGTCATATGTGATGTTCAACCTAAAGGCACTCCTTAGTAAGTATCTTGCCCTTGCCAACTTCTTGGTTTCAGAACCTCTCTGGGGGACCCTGCCTGAGACACTGCTGCTTAGGAAACCTAAGCAAGCAAGAATGGTCAGAGGGGTTTGTTGTTGTTGTTGTTGCTTTGGGGCTTGGGGTTTTGTTATGTTTTCATTTATTTCCTTCTTCCTAGTAAATTCCCTCTAACAATCTATTTTAAAAGTATTCCAGTTAGTTGCCAATTTAGTTCATGGTTAAGCATGTCCCAAAAGTGCATTTTAATGAGGAGATTTTTGAAGATGGTATTGCCTTGACAACCCAAAGGAATGAAGCAAAAATAATAGAAAAAAAAAGAAGTAGGAGCTAATATTTTGATCTAGGCAACTTCTTAGTATCAACTGTCTTATACCATTAAGGAACATATAAACACGGGAATACCAATGCTTAGGAGATCTCTGACCTCAAAATTAACTGATGGAAGCAACCAAGAACAACATAATAGAACACAGTAATATACCAAATGAATCAAGGATCTACTTGTCTTATTCCCTAAGTATGTGGAAAGAATTACACCTAAAACCAATCATTCACTAAAGATTTTACCACCCTACCCTCTTCCTAAGACACACTTATGAGGATATTCTATTGTTTGTTTGGAAATTTGGCTGGATCACAAAAAAGAGAATGCTTGCTGACTTCTATCATTCTCATCAACAGTCTTTCCAGAATTGTCATCAGTAATGACCAGAAATTAGACCAAGAGAGCAAGTTATATGGTTCAATAATTTGGCCTGTACCAAATGGCACTTACATATTTTACAAAAATCATGTGAAAGTTACTTTAAATGATTTTGGATTTTTTAGGAGCTTTTTTCATATTTCTAATATATCTAAATTCTCCTGAAATTCAAATATGTTAAATTCTCCTTAACATCCTAACAGATCTGTTTAAAATCCTATCCCGGGTAATCATGAATCAACCATAAAATAAACTAACTCAAAACTATTGTTTTGTCTTATTAATTATGACTTCATGGCTGTAGGAATGGAGGAAATGTGGGAGGAAATCTAATTTATATCTGGCAGTGTTTGTTCTTCCTTTGAACAAGAACACCCTCCTCTTAAACACATTCCCTTCTTCTATCTTTTTACTTTTCCTTCTGTTTTTTCCTCCAATATCCTTTTTGCTTCCTTCTTACCAGGCCACAGATGCTGGGGAGTTTGTGATACAGTAGAAGAGTTAAAATATTTTTTCATAACCTAGTATTTTCTTACACAGGTTATGAATGAAAACATGTGCCTGCCTTTCTTTCCATGCCCCAATTAACCACATATATTTTAAGTTCTTAATTCAATTAAGCAGTGCACAGGTAGGTTCTAAGTACAACAAGAATCCCCAAAGATTTGCCTAACACAGCTTTATAAACAAGGTCTATTGCATATTGTTCTGAAAGGGTCACTGGAAAATATAAAGAACTATAATTGGTAAATATATTTGAAGTTAATTGTAAGCAATGGTATCATAATTGTGGAAAAGAAAAAAAATCACCCTTTACTGAGACTAACTTAGAGTTCACAGGGTTGTATTTGCAGCCTCTCTATAACCTATAATAAAATGTAAATACAGCAAATTCAGAGAAACTTTTTCAAACATCAGAACACCAGAATTATGTATATCATCTTTCCAAGAATATAATTAGTTTTATATTGTATTTTATTTACTTCTTGAGAATCATGGATAATACTTAGTAATGAATTTAAATAACTTTGGGTATGTTAATAATGTATGCAAAAGCAAAAGTGGGATATTTCATCATACATTCATGTGCATACTTACATATACTTTAGGTTTGTATCTTTAAGTAATATAATTTTTTTTAGATTGTATTTTATTTATTCATCAGAGAAAGGCAGAAACATAAACAGAGGTACAAGCAGACTCCCTGCAGGGAGCCCGATGCAGGACTCGATTCCAGGACCCCAGAATCCCCACCTGAGCCAAAGGCAGATGCTCAACCACTGAGTCACCCAGGTGTCCCATAAGTCATATAGTTTAAATACCAGAAGTATTTAGGACTTGGTCTCTTATTTCAAACTGATATATATCCAATTATGTTTACTAACAGCAAATCAGTTACTTAGTATAGAGTCAGCCCGAATGTGTTATAAACTATCGTGGAAATATGATTTCTTTTTTAAAATATTTATTTTAAGTAATCTCTATACTTAGTGTAGGGCAAAATATGCTTCCTCTTTTTTAAAAAAAAAGATTTTATTTATTTATTTAGAGAGAGAGAAAGCAGAGGGAGGGCAGAGAGAGAGAGAGAGAATCTCAAGCAGACTCCATGCAGAGCTTGGAGCCCAATGTGGAGCTTGATCCTATGATCCAGGATCATGACCTGAGTTGAAATTAAGAGCTGGTCACTCAACCTACTGAGCCACTCAGATCTCCAAAATATACTTCCATTTTAAATAAAAATTACTCTTGAGAATAATTAGTATGTCAAACACTACTGAATAGTGTAATGAACACCAATAAAAAATAAATTTATTTAAAAAAAAGAAAGAAAAAGATGAAGGCTAGAAAGCCAAAGATATTATATATAAATTCTTAACCTTAAGAATGTCTCTTCCTCTTCATCCTTTTTTCCTCCTCCAGTCTCAAATATATTCATCAGTACAATTTAAATTTTTAAAATGCATTAAATAAGCTCTAAGTTCCCTTGGTTGCTTCCAAAAATGTCATTATTCCAGTGCCTCATTTTAATCTATTTTAGGATACTCTAAATATCTTTTGTTTTGCAAATCTATAAATAAAGTATGTAAAATAGAGCAGTTTGTATTCAGTGTGTTACATGATATCCATGCATATATACAGCTTCAATGAAACACATCCTGGCTTCATGAAATAAATTTTTTTCTTATTGTAAAAAACAGTTATGTTTCTTTTATTTTTATTCTGAAAAGAACGTGTGATCTAGCAATAAAAATTCATTACATTTAACCACTTAACTTTTCATGCAATTACTGTTAAAACTCTGAGCTTTTATATTAGCTAACACGTGAGTCAATAGATTTTTTGTAAAATTCTTTGATATTTTTGAAAAAAATAAGTGGTATATATAACTGAAGCCACTTAACTTTAAAAATATGTCTAACAGATATTTTCAAAAAAAGCATGGTATAAGCATTTTTTCAATGTAAAAAAGTGAAATATTTGCTTTCATGTGGCAAAAAAAGAAGTAATTTATTAAATTACTCCACATAATACCATTTTTACTTGAAATGTCAAAATTCCAAGGAACAAGACAGATTTTTTTCCCTATGGTAATTTTATTTGTAGTTGATATACTAAAAATAATCAGTTGGACATATGTAGTAAGAGGAAAGTATGTTATATATCATTAAAATAGTACCCTTAGTGAATTTAGAGATATAATTATATTAATTTCACTTAGTTCTTAAGATAAGTTCTATTGTTAATACAATATTGGTTGTTGAAGAAGTGAGTCTTATCTACTCTCAAAGTAAAAAAAAATGCATCCAAAAATTAATCCAAAAAGTACTGGAGATATTTTTGAAGCTTTATATTGGAAACAAAAATGATCTCAAGCTGATTTGTATACAAACCCAATAAAATCCAATGATAGGTAATCAGCAGGTTGGACAAACAAAATGACTGATACAATCATGGAACATGTTTTTTGTTGTACTTTGTGTCTTCACTGCCCGTTAACAATAAATGCATTGAATATAGTTTCCTTTTGCTCATGGATGAAAACATGGCTGGGCCTCATGGCAGTTATGTTCATAGTTTGGAGAATAGTTCACTCTATGTTCACTTTCAGTCATTAATATAGTCTATTTGGTAACTAGAAGGATATTCCAACATATCAATAAGTACAGTTATAAAGGAAGCCTTAGGTCCTCTCCCACCCACCTCGGAAACTGGCCAGCTTCAGGCTGAAAATCTTGGGAAAGGGAGGGAAAGGGGAGGAAAATGGTCCAAATTTTAAATCCTCTCCTTGTGCCTCTCCTCCTCAGCTTCACTAACCACCTCAAAACTGTATAACTTAATATAATCATGTTCCCATTTATGAGTGCAAGCTTTCTGGGGTGGGATTGATCTTGGCCTGGGCTCCTTAGGGCTTTACTGTAAGCTCCAGGTAGAAGCCAAGTTTGTTTCATGTGCTTCTCATCCTCTTGGGACGAGCAGACCAGCTGTGACATGTTCTTTCAGCTAAAGTCCGGGAAAGCTAGCCCAAATATTCAAAGTACATTTGAAGCCCTTGCTTATTTAATGTTTTCTTAATATTAGAAAATTTAATATTTAATATTTATTGGCCAAAAGAACTCTGCAACAGGGAACTATCTCTACCTCTAATAGGAAGGACATCAAAGTCACATGGAAAAAGACATAGGGAAGAATGGAGTATTGTGGATGGCAATTCAACCTACCAGTAGTCTGAAAGTTGTGATAAAGTCTGAAGTGTCAACTCTGTATCCAATGTCATTTCAGCAATATTCATGGCTGCTGTCTTCAAAGAAGATCAACTGTAGAAATTGAGGTGCTCTATTGGTATTTTCAGTTTCACAGGATTTTATTATTAGTGCAAATGAAAACTTTCTGCTATAGAAATTACTCTGCTATGTTTTCATCTTGAATTCCATTTCCTCCCTTTCTCTTAAATATCACCCTCTACCTCATCCACCGAAGCCAGCATGTCCTCAAGAACTTGTGTTCAAATTTAATAAATTCCTCTGTTAAAGTAATGTCTTACCTTGCAGGGCAAGAACATGGTATCTCTCAAATTCAGAATTTAATTAAAATTACTGTTGCCTGCATATAATTATTTTTTAGCCTCTAACCATTCATTACGATCCATCAGGATATTATTTGCCTTTTCTTTTTTTTTAAGATTTATTTATTTAATCATGAGAACAGAGAGAGAGAGAGAGAGAGGCAGAGACACAGGCAGAGGGAGAAGCAGGCTCCATGTAGAGAGCCCAATGTGGAACTCGAACCCAGGTCTCCAGGATCAGGACCTGGGCTGAAGGTGGTGCTAAACCGCCGAGCCACCCGGGTTGCGCCTTATCTGCCTTTTCTACAAATCTTTTGTTTTCCTTGCATCTTTCATCCATATTTCATTATGTACTATTTTAAGTCCTGGACTCAGCCATTATGTTACCTCATGGCAACAATTTGGACCTTCTTTTTCAATTCAATTTATAGGCAGAAATTAAAAATTCATATAGTATGGAGAGACTAGGCACTTCATCCTAATTCCATAGGTATTTTTTAAATGTTTACTTTTAGAAATGTTTAACTTGAAATAATTGTAGACTTACAAAAAAGTTGCAAAAGTAGTATAGAGATTTCCTATACCCTTTATTCAGATTCTGCTCATGCAACAGCTTACATTCATGGTAGTTTTTAAAAGAAGCAAGGATTGATGCATTATTTTTTAAAGATTTATTTATTTATATCAGAGAGAGAGAGAGACCATGCATGTGCATGGGGAAAAAGGGGGGTGCACAGAGGAAAGAAGAGAAAGGAGACTCCCTGCTAAGTGTGAAGCCCAACTGGGGGCTCAGACTCAGAACACTGAGATCATGACTTGAGCTGAAACCTAGAGTCAGTCACTTGTCACTTTAGGGACTGAGCCACCCAGGTGCTCCACATTGACATATTATTAACTAAACTATTGACTTTATAGAGATGCCCCCAAATTTTCCATGGATATCTTTTTTCTGTTCCAGGATTCAAGACAGGATATCACAATGCATTTAGTTGTTATTTCTTCTTGATCTTCTACAATGTGATAGTTTCTTATTTTTTCTTGTCTTTCAGAACCTTGATATCTTTGAAGAGTACAGGTGGGGTGTTTTGTAAAATGTCTCTCAATTTGGGTTTGTCTAATGTTTTCTCATAATGAGACAGAGGTTATAGATTTTGGGAGAGAACATCACAGAAGTGATGTGCTCTTCTCATCACATCATATTAAGAGTACATGATATCAACACATCTTATTTCAGGTGATGTTAATATTGATTATTTGGTAAAGATAGTGTCTCCCAGTTCTACCGTAAAATTAATATTCTTCCTTTCCATCTCCATTCACTGGAAATGGGTCACTAAACCCAATCCATACTCAAGGGGAGAGTAATTAAGCTCCGCTCCCTGGAAGGAGGAATATCAAAGTATTTGTGACATGTATTAAAACCATCACAGATGCCTGGGTGGCTCAGTCAGTTAAGTGTCCAACTCTCAGTTTCAGCTTAGGTCATGACCTCAGGGTCATGAGATAGGTCTCCACATTAGGCTCCATTGGCTGAAAGTCTACCTAGGATTCGCTGTCTCACTCCCTTGGCCCCTCCCCTCATTCTGTCTCTCTCTCTCTCTCTCTCTCTCTTTCTCATAAAAAAGTAAAATCTTTTAAAACAATCACAGCAAGCAATACATATTTGAGGGGAGATAGTCTGAGATTATACAAATATTCTGTTTCTCCTTAAAGTTAGCTTAGTGATTTTAGCATTCATCAGTAGATCTTGCCTGCTGCAATTGCTATTTTAATGTTCTTATGATTATTTTTATTTCTCATATTCCTTCTACATTCATTGAATGGAAATTTTTTGTAAGGAAGAGTTCTCCTATTTCTTTATTTATTCACTCAATTATAACTTCTATGTCAGTACAGACTCATGAATATTTATTTCATTTTTTGGGTTAAAATCCAAATACTATCATTATGTAATTTGTCACTTGTTCCATATTTAATCATTGATAGCTCTTTCAGATTTTTTTCTTACGTCCTTTGGACATGCCCATCTCTATTTTCTCTTTCCTTACTTTTTTTCATTTTTACTTTCTGGTACCACAAGACACACCAGGCTCGTTTTGTATTTTCCCTGCCTTAACCCATTTCTCCAAGAAGCTCTTCACTCTTGCATTTAGGAATGGTCTTTAGAAACCAAAATCTGTGTACTCATTGCTAAGCATGCTTAATTTTATATAGGGTAATCATTTTCACAAAATCATGGCATTTCATTGTTTTTATAGCCTGCCCATGTTTCCTTTCCATTTCTTTCTCCTTGTCTCTGTCCTACTCATTCTTTAATATTCTCCCCTCATGTGTAATACCAGAGCACACTAATACATCTTATTAAAATAAAATAAAATAAAATGGAGACCAGGCTTAAAAACCTTCCAAGCAGACAAAACCGTTTAAGCTTTGTAAGCAAAACTATATCATGTTATTTCATGAACATAAACAAAACTTGTGTCATTTCTGATAAATGCCTATGGTAAACATAAAAGAAACCTAAGTCATTTTCCTAAGAAGATATATGATAGTCACTTTTAACCAATGCACTGCCATCAGGACATACCTCTTGTTACAACCAACCATTGTAAATGTTCAACAACTTCCTCATTTTCACTTTATAAGATATCTGTAATATGCCTCTGAGCTTCAACTGAATTTTGGATTTGAAGACTCCTGGTTTGTGAACTGTTTTTCTTATATGCAATAAACCTTAGTAAATATAGTTTTACTGATCTGGTTTTAATTTGTATTGTTTCTAGATTTTTGACAACCTTATTTTGGACTTATTTTTATTTCTTCTGTCTAATAATCCTGTACATTCTGAAGGGTTCATCCTTCCCTACATGTCTGCTCTTTTCTCTTTAATAGCTATCTTAAAAAGTTTAGCCAATCACACAGATTCACAATCCACATACAAGGTTGACCTCTTCCTAGTCCCAAATTGCCTATCAACTGATCCCTCCTTTCATGCCTAAGCTGCTTTGAATGTAATATTTTCCATATTTATCTTCATATGTCTTCAATAATACTCCATTTATTATCACTAGAATTACCATGGTGATACAAAGGAAGGCTATCAAACAGCAGTTTGAAAGAGGCACTTGCAAAGGATTTTTCGTTCCCCTCCTCTTCCTTTATGCTCTTGCATGATGTCAGCTATCAATAAGAGAACAATAAATCTCCCTACAGCTGGATGAAAGGCTTCCATCTGTAACCTGGGTCTTCAAGAAAACCATAAATATTAGAAAGAGACAAAATCCTGGAATTGTTTCACATATAAACGTCACATTAGTTAAAATGTAGGTTTAAATACCACTTTAACAAAAAACCCAAATTAGCAATGGTTTAAACTAGGTAGAAATTTATCTGTCTCTTACATAAATTCTCAGATCCAGAGAAACACAGCAGTACTTCTTCATCAGGTCATCAAACAACCCTGGTTCCATCTGACCCAGGGATGCTCTGAGGTCTTTAATGTCACCCACATTATTCTAGATTGCTCAATATTATGTCTCCACTCTAAGGGACAAAGAAGGAGAGGGCAATCTTTTCTTTTCAAAACCCACACCCAGGGCGGCCTGGGTGGCTTAGCAGTTTAGCGCCGCCTTCAGCCCAAGGTGTGATCCTGGAGACCCAGGATTGGGTCCCATGTCAGGCTCCCTGCATGGAGCCCGCTTCTCCCTCTGCCTGTCTCTCTCTCTCTCTCTCTCTCTCTCATAAATAAATACAATCTTTAAAAAAAAAAAAACAACCCACAACCACGTCTCTTCTTCCTCACTTATAATCTTCCAAGAATACCGAAATGTCTATTTTCTCTGTGATGTGTCTCCTCTTCCATAATCACTCAGGTTCCCCTCTCCCTAACTCTCAAAACCTCATTAATGGGTAAGTTTAATATGCTCTAAATCACACTCCCTGAATGTAGGAATTTCCTAGCATGTTTACTAGTGAGTTCTAATCTTTTTCTGAAAAACAAATGATATGTAATATTAACCTGCGCTACACAATTCAAAGAATGTAAAACTTGTGAACTTGTAGAAAAACTATAACTCCACATTTGTTTTACTCCCTCAATTAATTTTACCAAAGTTTAGGAATTCTCTTGATTCCACCAAATTACTGAAATATTAGTATAGAATACGACTGCTTCATACAGTATTAATAAATTCCTTGTGATATGTTATCAGGTCATCATCACATTGGAAGTCCCTGTGTCCACAATGAAACATTAGTATTGACATTATTTCTCTATGCAAAATAGACCAGTTGTTTCTCATCACCTGGAGCTTGGAACTAAACTCTTTCATCTGGTTTTTATACTTTTGGATTTAGAACTTGGCTACTGCCTAAAAATTCTACATGGATATTCACTCAACCACTTCTTCCAGCCTATATCATTTATTTTCCATGTCTGAACTTTTCTTTGGATAGCATTGTTGCTCACTGGCACAGGAATATACAAAATTGGCCCCATGGAGTATCATACATGTTTTTTAGCAGCCATCCTGCTTCTAATTTCCCATATCAGTCCACCAACTAAAAAATGCATGCTTCCCTACTGAACCAAGAACACATAGTCCTTTGATAAGTTCCAGGGGCTTTTTCTGCTTTGATCCCAGAAATTTTTGTTTACTTGCTGCTTTCCTAATTTTGTTTTTCTGTATTCTGAATATGCCGATGGCCTTCCTTCCCCTCCAAAGATGTCCTGCCACTTACAGTAGGACATGAAATAAGAAGATAATGGTAACTTTTTCCCAACTAACCATTGGCCATTATCCTCTTCACATTAATAGAGGGAAAGATTTTCCCTTTAAAAATACTTTCTATATTTCTCTATTTTGATGTATATTATGAGTCAAGGTATCACGCAATAGGGATTAGATTTATGTAAAAATAATCTAGTGGAAATTATGGTTTACTTCTCACTTATGATCTATTGTGGAATTTTAAGCATTCAGCATTATTCAATCCCTAATTGAATTAAACTAAAAATCACATTCATCTTCAATTTATTTCAAAACAAAACCATTTATTTATATCTTTACCTTAGCGTTTTGTTCTCAAGTTTTACTTTCCATGTTATTTTTTCATAAGCATCACTATGTCCTCAAACAGGATACATATCACTTCTATTTTACTTTCCCAAACAAATAACAGAAGGTTTGAACCAGAAGGTCCATATATGCATATATTTGCACTCTCTGCCTGTTACCTCTTGCTACTTTCCAAAGCTTATCAGGAGCTGCTCCACTGAAGATGGGCTACCAAGCTTGTCATGTGTCATTTTTCAGTTGTCTTTCCTAACATGGCACCATTTTCTGTATTAACACTTACCAGTCAAGGTATTATGTAACATAATCAGATTCCTTCAACATAAAACTCTCACTTCTACATCCAATTTAAATTGGCAGTGTCATATGCAGGCCCTGATGCTTGGTCTGGATAAGAAGAAGGAAAGAAGTAAATAAACAAAAAAATTAGACATCCTGTGTCCAGTAATAAAATTAATGCACTTGCATTCCAAACTATATTTGACAAACTATAGTTATTGTTACTCTTTCCAAGATTCCTCTGTCCATAGTCATAGTCCAGTAGCATTTGGAATTACCTGCAAAATGAAGGACTTAAATAATGGTCTGACAGTAACTTAAAGACATTATTTTGCTCATTGGAGACTGCAAAGCCTATATAATTGATGCATATAATTAAATAAGTTCTACAATTGTTGACAATTTATCCTCCTTTCAAAGCCATAAACACCTTTATATTACCATGCTCAGCTGGGAGATGCAGCATCACTTGGAGAGCATTTTACAAAAGATAGAATACATCAACTTACTTCTATAACATCTGCTTTTTGTATTGGAAATTTCTCCCTAACTTCTTCATGTAATATCCTAGTATTTAATGACCTTCACTACAAGCATCAAGGTCTTTCCTGGCATGTGGCACCAAATATTTTGAATCATCCCCACATCTGGGATCCCTGGGTGGCGCAGCGGTTTGGCGCCTGCCTTTGGCCCAGGGCGCGATCCTGGAGACCCGGGATCGAATCCCACGTGGGGCTCCCGGTGCATGGAGCCTGCTTCTCCCTCTGCCTGTGTCTCTGCCTCTCTCTCTCTCTCTCTCTGCGACTATCATAAATAAATAAAAATTTAAAAAAAATAAATGAATCATCCTCACATCTAAAATTATCAGACCAAAAAAATAAAATAAAATAATAAAATAAAATGAAATAAAATAAAATAAATAAAATTATCAGACCTAATGAACATTAAGGTTGCATAGATCCTCCATGAAATCATGGAAAGAGTACAAACACTATGAGAAAGTAAGAATATAGGAAAAGCTTCTATCACATACATTAGATTAGAAAATACAAATTATGTTCCACTCTAATGGTTTAAAATCTTAGGAACCTTCTAAGTTTAAACTTCTGAGACTAAGAAAGGACTCTCAGAAAAATACCACAATCCAATTAAACCATGGAATACTGCCTGTTCTCAGAAATAGTATGAATCAATAATCTCACTGTCCAGGAGGAAATGATACAGAGGTGACAACCAATGTATGGCTTTCAGAGATTAGTAAAATCAAATAGCAGCACTTTAGCATATATATTAAAGTTTCATCTTACTCCTGATTGAGAAAAAGAACAGATTTTGGGGTTTTGTGGGATTTTTTTCCAAAATAAAAACTCAGTGCAAGACATAGGAAAAAGAAAAAGTAGCCTCTGGAGGAGAGAAGTATAAAAATATAAAAAGGGGGGGGAGGTTGGTGGAAGCTTGTAAAAATGAATAGAGCAATGAAGCTAAGCAATAACACAGAAAGATGGTAAATTTTGATATATCATATTTTGGCCAACCATGGAAGTTGGCTTACTGGGGAAGAGACAAAGATGGCCCTGGGGAGTAATAGAAGCAAAGAAGCAAAGAAAGAAAATATGTTGTGTATAGTCTTATAGTTTGGAATCTGAGTTTAATTTTTAAAAAGTCAGGTTTCATAAGACAGAGATGTACAGAAGCAAATAAAATTTTCTAACATACAACTGAGTATATCTGAAACTCTGCTACTTTTGTTTTTTATTAAATCCAATCTTGAGTTAGATATTTAATTCTAGAATTCACTACACAATACAAGTTTTTAAAGCAAAAAACACCCCTCTCAGCATTTTCAGGAAGACTTCGAAAATGCATATAAAGGCATTGTGTGACTATTCTTCTTAATTGAATGCTGATGTATCTGAAGAGAAATTCATGGATGTATTATCCTATTACTCTGGTTCTTGACAACAACAATGTTATCAAGAAATAAAATTTATAGACTTTCATTTTTTAAAGGTTTTATTTATTTATTCATGAGAGACACAGAGAGAGGCAGAGACATAGGCAGAGAGAGAAGCAGGCTCCGTGCAGGAGCCCGATGCGGGACTCGATCCAGGGACTCTGGGATCATGCCCTGAGCCGAGGCAGACGTTCAACCCCTAAGCCACCCAGGCATCCCTATAGACTTTCTTAATACAGAATCACCATCCTTAATGTTCAGATTGCTGATTGTCAATAGCTACACACAGTAATTGTACCTACCACTACTTTTACAATTCTATATTCTTACCACTTTTTTTCAGCTGGAAGCTCCACCTCCACTCTAAAAATATTTTCTTTTTCTCTCTTGACAACTACAATTCCACTCCAGTAGCATTTCATATTTCAGGTTTGGAACATCCAACCCTTGTTTGATGCTCTGTGCTGACAATGATTGCCTGACACTATGAGTATGTGATGTGATAAATGTATGTGAAATGTTTAGTCCATTTTTTTATTAAAAGATTTTATTTATTCATTTGAGACAGAGAGATACAGAGAGACCGCCCAGCAGGGAGACTGATATGGGGCTTGATCCTAGGATCATGACCTGAGCTAAAGGCAGACACTTAACCATTTAGTGGTTAAGTGTCAAGACACCCTTATTTAGTTCAATTTAGTTAGTAGGACAAGGACTAGCATTCCTATGCCATCTGCCACCACATACAGAGAATTTTCTTTACAGGATGATATCTTTTAAAAGTTCATTGTTCATGTTAACTTCAAATAATTATACAAATTTTTATTCAGGGTTTCATAATATTGAAAGTCAAATGTCATAATCTACATTTGTACCTAACTATACACCATGAGTATCACTCCATTTTGTTTATTTCCTTATCACTTATGTTCATTATCTATTGTTACATAACAAATTACCATAAAACTTAGCAGCCTAAAGCAGCATGTATTTCTTATATCACAGTTTCTGTAGATCAGGAAACTGGTCACAGATTTTCTAAGTGCCACTAACTCCATTTTTCATCAGCCTGCAATCCAGGTGTCAGCCAGAGTTGCAGTCTCATCTGAAGACTCAAATGGAGGAGGATCCACTTCCAAGCTCACTTGCATGGTTGTGGGCAACATTCATTTTCTTTTGGGTTTGTAATTAAATGTCTTAGTTTGTCATGGGCTCCTGACTGGTCGTCTCCCTTGTGGTCTGTGGAGCACTGCATAAGGAAGCTAACAACTGGCAATTGCCTACCATCAGAGTGAGTAAGTAAACGAGAAAGAGAGTATGTTCAAAATGTTTCTTTATAACCTAACCTCAGAAGTAACACTCTTTTTCCCCCCATTTTCTAATTGCTACAAGTGAATCACTAGGTTTAACTCACACTTGAGCAAAGGAAATTACACAAATATGTGATGATCAGGAAATGGAGATCTCTGAATGCCATCTTTGGAGCTACCTACCACATCATGGTCAATCACTGATTCCGTGACTCCATGTGGCAGAAAAAACTGAAATGACCCCAATGACTCTGGCCTATGTAACCTCTTCCCCTTTGATTATGGATACAATATGATGAGATACCAATCCTGCAACTATGTTCCATGAGAGATTTGGATATAAGGAGAGGGATTATTGGCATGGACCTCTCAATCACACGAGTCGTTTGAAAGCAGAGTTTTCTCCATTTGATGGAAGAAGAGGAGGTCAGAAAGAGTAGAAGTTTGGGAGAGATTCAAAGCAGAGGGGATTGCTTATTGTTTACTTTGAAGATGAAGGGGGCCACTTAGGGACAAAAAGCAGCCTCTAGGAACTGCAAGGAGTCCCAGGCTCACAGCCAGTGAGAGAGTGGGGATTTCAATCTTGCCACTAGGAAGTAAATTCCTCCAACAACCAGAATGAGCTTTGAAACAGATATTTTCCAGAGCCTCCCAAAGAGAACTTAACTCAGCTAACATTTCTATTTCAACATTGAGATAGCCACAGCGCATAACCAGCTCACAATGTACCAGACTTTTGACTTGTAGACAATGAGATGATAAATGGGTATGGCTTTAAGCCACTTTATTTGTGGTAATTTGTTATGCAGCAACAGAAATTAATCTATCCACATAACCAATGTTACCTCCTGCGGCAAGTTCTCCCTAAAGATTCTTGAGTGTTAAGATAATCTTATGCAAATATAAGCATCTGGGATGTCTGGGTGGCTCAGTGGTTGAGAGTCTGCCTTTGGCTCAGGGTGTGATCCCAGTTCAGGCATTGAGTCCCACATCAGGATCCTTGTGAGAAACCTGCTTCTCTCTCTGCTATGTCTCTGCCTCTGTCTGTGTCTCCCATGAATAAATAAATAAAATATTTAAAATATATATATATAAGCATCTATGTAGTAGTGTTGTCCTTTTGGATGTTTTTAACAGTGTTACTGCAACACACACACATAGACACACACATGAATATATATGTATGTATGCACGTATATGACAATATACTATCAATTATATAAATATATATATTTAGTTATTTTTCTGTTTATCTCTGAGGACTGCTTGTTCATTTATCACAGCTTGGCCATTTCTCCAAGTTCACAGCTAATAATCTAAATTAGTGTTTCTGTGAACTTGGCCACAGCAACTTCTTGTAAGATACATCTATGAAGGCAAGGGAAACAAAAGCAAAAATGAACTATTGGGGCTTAATCAAGCTAAAAAGCTTCTGCACATCAAAAGAAACAATCGACAAAACTAAAAGACAACCTACAAAATAGGAGAAGATATTTCCAAATGACCTATCAGATAAAGGGCTAGTTTCCAAGATCTATAAAGAACTTATTAAACTCAACACCCAAGAAACAAACAATCCAATCATGAAATGGGCAAAAGGCATGAACAGAAATTCCACCAAAGAAGACATACTCATGGCCAATAAGCATATGAGAAAATGCTCCACATCACTTGCCATGAGGGAAATACTAATCAAAACTACAATGAGATACCACCTCACACCAGTGAGAATGGTGAAAATTAACAAGACAAGAAACCACAAATGTTGGAGAGGATGTGGAGAAAGGGGAACCCTCTTACACTGTTGGTAGGAATGTGAACTGGTGCAGCCACTCTGGAAAACTTTGTGGAGGTTCCTGAAAGGGTTAAAATTAGATCTGCCCTACGACCCAGCAATTGCACTGCTGGGGATTTACCCCAAAGATACAGATGCAGTGAAAGACCAAGACACCTGCACCCCAATGTTTATAGCAGCAATGTCCACAGTAGCCAAACTGTGGAAGGAGCCTCAGTGTCCATCGAAAGATGAATGGATAAAGAAGATGTGGTTTATGTATACAATGGAATATTCCTCAGCCATTAGAAATGACAAATACCCACCATTTGCTTCGACATGGATGGAACTGGAGGGTATTATGCTGAGTGAAATAAGTCAATCAGAGAAGGACAAACATTATACGGTCTCATTCATTTGGGGAATATAAAAATTAGTGAATGGGAATAAAGGGGAAAGGAGAGAAAATGAGTGAAAACATCAGTGAGGGTGACAAAACATGAGAGACACTTAACTCTGGGGAACGAACAAGGGGTAATGGAAGAGGAGGTGGGCGGGGGGTTGGGGTGACTGGGTGATGAGGGGGGCACGTGGCAGGATGAGCACTGGGTGTTATGCTATATGTTGGCAAACTGAACTCCAATAAAAAAAATAAAAAATAAAATAAAGCACCTACAAAAAAGAAAGGTGTAGATTAGGAGTTCTCAAATGTTTTGTCTCAACATGTCTCTACTCTTAAAAATTGTGGAAAGCCCAAAGAGTTTTCATTTAAATGGGTTGTAGCTATCAATATTTGCCATATAAACAATTAATATTAAAGAAACATCAAAATTAGCATGTATTAATTCATTTAAAAATTTAAATTTAAAAAGTTAAATAATAGTAAATTATTGGGCACCTGGGTGGCTTGTTTGATTAAGTATCTGCCTTTGGCTCAAGTCATAATCCCAGGGTCCTGGGATCCAGTCCAGCATTGGGCTCCCTGCTCCCGAAGAGCCTGCTTTTCCCTTTCCCTCTGCCTGCTACTCCTCCTACTTGTGCGTGCTCTCAGGCTCTCTCTCTGTCAAATAAATAAATAAAATCTTTTAAAAAAAGTAATAGTAAACCCATTACAAAAATAATGATAGTAAATATTGTTCAGATACACAATATTTTTATAGAAAAGAATTATGTTTTTCAGAATGAAAAATAACAGCAAGAAAATTGGCATTATTTTCACTTTGATTTTCTGTTTCTTTGTTTGCTTTCATTTTAGAAATCTCTTTAATGCCTGACATAATAGAAGACATCTGGATGGTCATAGGTGTCTCTACATTCAGTATGTTGTGACATCGCACCTTATGTAGCTTTTGGAAAACTCCACTTGTGAGAGAATAAGAGTGAAGAAAGCAAGTAAAGTCTTTGTATTATTATGAAAACGCTTATGACTTTGCTGTCAACCACCCACAGAACTTACAGAAACACTTATTTTTTTGTTTATTTTTTATTGGAGTTTGATTTGCCAATATATAGCATAACACTCAGTGCTTACCCCGTCAAGTGCCTCCCTCAGGGCCCGTCACCCAGTCACCCCATCCCCCTGCCCACCTCCTCTTCCACTACCCCTTGTTCTTTTCCCAGAGTTAGGAGTCTCTCATTTTCTGTCACCCTCTATGATATTTCCCACTCATTTTCTCTCCTTTTTCTTTCACTATTTTTTATATTCCCCAAATTAATGAGACCATATAATGTTTATCCTTCTCCGATTGACTTATTTCACTCAGCATAATACCTTCCAGTTCCATCCATGTCGAAGCAAATGGTGGTATTTGTCGTTTCTGATGGCTGAATATTATTCCATTGTATACATAGACCACATACATATACCTAGTCTAATGTGATCAAGTTGCATTGGAAAAAGCAAAATAGTTGGTAGCTGCAGTAATCAATTTATTTATAAATGTATGAGGTCAATTGGGCAAAAAAATAAGACTTATGATTTTAGGACAATATTCAAATATACCACATTAGTGTTGTGACAAAATCTAGGTTATTTTATGTGGAAAGGATTGGAAAGAAGTTCTAGGAAAGTATTTGAGGATTTTTTAAAGAAAGCTTAAGGTAGAAGTCTACATTATTGTCAATTGCTTATTCTCTTATTTCATCAACCTAAATATCTTTTCTTTCTCTTTACATGTTATTCTGAAAAATGTACCCATATTTATCTTTTATATGAGTTGAATTTAAAGAGAAATATATTTTAGACGGAAGGTTTTGGATGATGTTCAAAAATAACATTTTTGCGAAGTTGCTTTGACAAATAATTAAAATTGAAATGTGTATTTAAGTTTCAGATGGGCTATTGCTACCTAGCAGATTTTTTAAGCCAATAAAGCACAAATAAATTGTACAGATAACAGATCTAAAAGTTCATAACTTTTTAAATCTAGCAGCCTGTTGCAGATATAAGGAAAAGCAATTGACATATTTTTGAACAATGGTAAATTTTTCAGAACATGAGATTTTCCATTTTTTTCAAACTAAAATTCCACTTTTAAAGTTGAAAAAAGATATCAACAAGGTATTTCCTGAGAGTTTGAGTAAATGAATTAAATCTCAAATCCAAATGATCCACGAGCCATGTTTATATAACTCCCAAATAATGCTATATTCCCAAATCAACTTTTAGGTCAAATTACCCTTATCAAGGAAGATTACCCCCTTCTCCATTGCTGGGGAAATGGGGAGTTGTTGTTCAAGGAATATAAAGTTTATGTTATGGAAGACAAGTAACTTCTAAAAATACCTGCGGTACAACATTGTGCTTTTGGTAACAACACAGAACGTTATACTTAAAAATTTGTTGAAGGTAGATCTCATGTTTGTCTTACCACATTACAATATATATATTGTACACACATTAAAATATATATATATATTTTAAATCAAGGCTACAGAAAAAAAAATTTTCTGTAAATCAACCAAAGCATTAGGGATTGCACTCCAAAAAATACAAAATTGACTGAAATCAAACGTGAGTTCTGAATTGTAAGCAGGGAGTACAGGAATATAAAGGCAAATCCAAAGAATTGAATGAATTATGATTGGTGCTAGTAAAGTTTAAACTAATTACCTAATACGCCATTCACCAGAGAAACTATTTTAAACATATAAGAACATACAAAATTCTATATCCATGAGTCCCTCTTGAGAAATCCACCAGATAAGGAGCTTCATCCAACCATGATGTAACAAAGAAACTTCGGCAAAAGGCCTAATAGGACCAATTTAATTTATATGTATATAAGATTTTTTTTTAAGACTTTATTTATTTATTCATGAGAGAGACAGAAACAGAGAGAGAAACAAGCTCCATGCAGAGAGCCCACTGTGGGACTCGATCCTGGGACAGCAGGATCACACCCTGGGCGAAAGGTAGAGGCTCAGCCGCTGAGCCATCCAGGCATTCCTATATGCATTTAAGATTAAAACAAAGTGGTATAAGGGTGGGAAATGAATATACCACAGTAGCATGTTGTGATAATAGAGTAGTAATAACAGAATAAAAAATGAGAGCAGAAGTAAGGAAGAAAGAGGCAATAAAAATAAGGTAATTGATTGTTGTACAAGAAATAGTGTTAAAGAATGTCATTGAATGCTGCTAACCCAGGTAGTAAAACAGTAAAAAGCAAATAATTCACATCTCAGAGAGACAGAAACATAACAAATATAACATAAGACATATCTACTGACACTACCTCCTTCTGGGTTCGTGGACCCAAATCCAAGGAGGAAGGAGATCCCCTCACACACAACACCAATTCTTGGACATCAGTGGGGTGTCTGAGAAGTAAACCCAATTCTGATGCTATCTGTCCAGAGACAGCGTCAGATCCCACAGGTTAAGGGTTCAGCCTTACAAGACTGTTCCCCTGCCCACCCCACCCTAGCTTCAGGCACCAGTCACTAGCCCTGGCTGTTACCTGTGATTCTGACCTACTGGCTACAACCTGGAGGTTCCAACGGCCTCTTCCTTAAAGTTCTTGTAATTTGATAGAGTGGCTCACAGAACTCAGGGAAACATTTACTTACATTTACCAGTTTATCAAGAAATATGATAGAGAATATGAATCAAAAGCCAGATGAAGAGATACATAGGGTGAGGTATGGGGAAAGGGCAAGGAGCTTTCATGCTCTTACCAGGGTGCCACTCTACGCAAGCTCCAAGGTTCGCCAACCCTGAAGCTCTCCAAACCCAGGCTTTTGGGGTTTTTATAAAGGCTTCAGTGAATAGTCATGATTACCTTAATCATTGACCATTGGTTGATTCAATCCCCAGTCCTTCTCCCCTCCAAGAAATCATGGGCTGAAAGTTCCAAGCCTCTAATCACATGGTTGGTCCTCCTGGCAATCAGCCCTGCCCTTGGGTGGGGTCAAACAGTCAACTTCATTAGCAACAAGACACCCATATCACTTTTATGGCTATGAAGCCTCTTCAGAAACTATGAATGAAGACCAAATATATCTGAGAAATATGTTTTGGTCATAAGAATGACCAAACATATATTTCTTATATATCATTATATCACAAAATATAAAGTATAATGACACATTTGAGATCTTATATATGCATCATATAAATAAATATAAAGGGGATTAATTCATCTATTAAAAGAAAAAATTTTCAATTTTGCTTACAAAGGAAGACTTAACTATGCATGCTGTATGCGAGAAACACACCTAAAACAAAATAGTTCAGAACGGAGTACAAAAAGTCATTATCTAACTCAACGGGAAATAGTTGAGGCATTTCCACTAAGATCAAAAACAAGGCAAGAGTTCCTGTTATGACTACTACTGCCCGACATTTGCTGAAGATATTAACCATCACAGACAAGAGAAATCCATTAGAAGCACAAGAATCAACAGTGGAAAAATAAAACTACTTCTATTTACTGTTTTATAGTTAAAACTCAAGAGAAGACAACTCTAGAGAAAAAAAGAAAACTAAATAAAAGGAAAAGAATTTAATAAGGTATCAGTTTATAAAAATTAATATATAGAAATCGCCAGAAATCATACATACAAACAATAACTGGTTAGGAGATTAAAGGTCAAGTTAACCCCATTTACAAAACAAAAAGGTAATATCAAAGTTAAGAAGAAATGTGCAATACATAAACAAGGAAAACTTTGTCACATATGAATAAAGATAAAAATTGACTTTAGAAGTCCATGGGTAGTTCTTGGATTGGATGTTTCAACATAATGACTTTAGTATTTCCTAAATTTCACATAGTTCTGATAAATATACTGCCATTTGACAAATGCTGAAGTAAAATTTCTTGCAGACAACAACAATGGATCCTAACATTAGCAAGTTAAAGTATTTTGAGAGTTGGGATATTTACATAGTTTCAAAGTATTGCCGCATAGATCTCTTTTTTCTTATTAGAAAGAAAAAACTACTTTATTACAGTGGTTAAACTTGACAGACACCACCATCCATTAATAGATAATCAATAATAAGACAGTGACATCATGTTCTTCCTAGTATCATACCTTGAGAAGGTTACACTTTGTAGCATTCATGCCAAAAACGCATCATCTGAATTTATTTATAAGAAAATATCGGACAAATAGGAATGTAGAGACATCCTATGATTAACCAAGTCTCTACAAACATGTCAAGATTGTGAAAGATAAAGAAACTAAAGAATAGTTGACATTGAGACACAGTAAGGAGACAGGACAAGTAAATGTAAGACAAGATCCTTGATAAGAATCTGGACCAGTGAATGGATACAAATGTATCAATGGTCAAAACTCAAAGTCTAGAGAGGAGTTAGAAGCATTTTATCGATATTAGCTTCCTAGTTTTATTAATTAATTGTACTACGGATAGGTAAGATTTTTAACATTTGGAAAAAACTAAGTGAAAGTTATAAGGAAATCCTTTGTAACTTTTCTGTGTGAAATTATTACAAAACAAAGAAGTTTGAAAATGGCCTTAATTTCAAAAAAAGTATAATGAGGCTATAACAACTACATGTGGAACCAGGTAAGAGTAAGAACAATGAGATGGAAATAAACTCAGACACAAATAGAAATGGAGTATATGAGGGAAATGCTATTCAAATCAGTGGGCAAATGACTATTTCGTGGTGTCTGGGAAATGCACTAGCTGTTTAGAAAGGACGAAAACAGATTGGTTACTACAGGATTTAGACTTACACAATTAATTATAATTACAAAACATATTTGTCAACGTGAGGTGGAGAAAGCCTTTCAGACAGGACAGAAAATTAAAAATAAAAACAGGAAATTCGGCAAACTAGAAGAAATGAGAGACTCCAGGAAAAAGAGCTAGCAGTGCAATAGAAGGTAAATACAAGACTACAGGCTACGAACAAGTGGCTCGTGGAAGAATGAAGTGGCAAATCAATATATGAAATGATGTCCAAATTCACTCACAGTTAAATAAATGCAAATTAAACTAACACCGAGACGCTGGATTTAGGAATCAAAGTGGCCAAGATTGAAACAGATCATAAATCCAAGCCTGTTTAAGGTGCTGGGAAACAGGATCTCCCTTATGGGGCTGAGTAATTTGTCAATGGGGCGACCATTTAGGGGGACAATTTAGCATTATCTAGCAGAATTACAAAGGCACATCCTAGCTCTTTCAACAATTTCCTTGCTAGAAACTACCTGTCGACTCTCAACAGGACCCTAAGGATGTTTACTTCCTGAGAGCTGAAATTTCCTGAGCAAAGGGATCTGTGTATTCCCTGCCAAGGTCCTGGAGGAGCCTGGCACACATTTTTTTTTTTGTTCAATCAATGAATCAGTCGATTGTAGCGTTGCTTGCATAGGAAAAGCTAAAAACAAGTGTTGAATAAATAATCTATGATACTTCATATAACATCATACAAAGCCTTTGTTTAGACTGTAAGGAGAGTGATTTCTGTAGGACTAATCTTCTAGATCTTCAAGTTAAAGGCAGAGCAGCATATTAACTATTTATTGTAAAAGCTTTACTCAATAGAGCGCCATCAGTAACTTTTTTTTTTTTTTTCATTTTATTGTTCCTTCAACCTCTAATGTGGGCTGTCTTCCCCCATCTTGGGTGAAAAACTCAAACAGATCTCCTTAACTTCTCCAGTCACGAACCGATGATGAAAAGGCCACGGGGGATCCCTGGGTGGCGCAGCGGTTTAGCACCTGCCTTAGGCCCAGGATGTGATCCTGGAGACTCGGGATCAAATCCCACGTAGAGCTCCCTGCATGGAGCCTGCTTCTCCCTCTGCCTGTGTCCCTGCCTCTCTCTCTCTGTGTGACTATCATAAATAAATAAAAATTTAAAAAAAATTAAAAAAAAAAAAAGAAAGAAAAGCCTCGGGTGTCACACTGTTGTTTCTGAATTAAAATCCCCCGCTCCAAAGTCCTACTGAGCTAATTCCATTTTCCATTTGCAACTTCCTCTCTCTTCTGTCTGGAAGTGTTGGGATCTTTGCAGCAGAGGGGGAAGAGCAGTACCCTTCCCCTCCACAAAGCCCCAGAGCCCGCTTCTTTTCATCCCGACCCCACCCCCCCACCCCCCCAACCCGGGGCTCCTGCACCTTCCTTGCACGGAGCTACCAGAAGAGAGGGAGGAAAGGCAAGGGGCCGAGCGGATGCAAGGCTGTGCCCGAACTTGGCAGGCCCTCCGGCTTGCTACTCTCTCTTACCTTCTTGGAGGCTCTTTGGGGCTCCCTGGACGTGGTCAGGACCAGTGCGCATGCAGAACCCCCTCGGGTGCTCCTCCCCCAGGGAGCAGATGTGCCCCTGGGAAAGCGCTTCTCCTGAAACATCTCCCCCGCTTCAGCTCCACCTGGGTGTCCAAGAGTCCTTTATTTACTCCTGTTTGTCAAAGAGACTAATGAGAGGCCTCATTGAATTAAATCTTCATATCAAGATAAAGTGCAAGAGTGAAGAAGTTTATTTGGGGCATTTCAAACCACCTGACATTAAAAGTGACATAGGACTTACTGTGTACTGCTGAAATACAGGAAGTCTCACTTAAGTTCCTTTGAAGCTATTTTTCTTATTTCAGGCTCAGGCAGGTTAAAACAGTTGTTAAATATAACGTGTTTAGATCGTGTTGGCATTTGGAGCAAAAATCCATGTGAATTTTTTTTTAAAAAACTGGAGAAATGCTGTACTTTAGCTGTCCACCTATATTCTAAAATACAGGTTTATACTTTTTAAATTAATAATAAGCACCATGCTTTATATAGCTTTTATATTTTTATACATGGTATTCTGATAAGGGTTTTATAAAAATAAACACAAGCACATTTTATAATGCCAAACATTGAAATTTGGCATCCTGTCTAGTGGATATAGCTACAGACAGAAGTGTAGGATGGTATATGTTTAAAAAAAAAACTATTTCAGCAGTACTGCAATAACAAACAAAAAAATATGTCTGAAACTCTTTCTTCTTCTGGACAAGAATGTCTTCTGGACATCCCTGCCTTGACTTAACTCTGATAGATTGTATGTGTTCACCTGCAGACAAGTGTGTAAGACTAAGTAGAGATTTAAAATTTACTTACACTGAAAATTTCATTTTATTTCTAGAACATTCTTAACAACTAAGGGACAGATTCAGTTAATAAAAGAACTTATTGAATTTATCAGCATAAAAATACATGTACCTAAAGTATTTAGCATAAGAATCAAAATATAAAACAAAATTAAATAATTTATGGATATTTTTTAAAACTTTTACAATTTTTCTCTGAAAATTCCAAAATTCATTCAATGAATATCTCTTACTTTATTCTAAGGATAGCATGTTCCGATATTTATTTGATAGCTGATGTATAAGGAATAATGACATGGGCATAAGACCAATCCCCATACACCTTAAAAATATATATATTACTAGGTAAAACCAGAAAAATCATTGCAAGGTATTTTCCTCATATTATGTTGCTACTTATCTAAAACTAACTTTTAATTTTTTTAAGTAATTTCTACACTCAATGTGGGGCTCAAATTTACAACCCCAAGACCAAGAGTCACAGGCTTTATGGACCCAGCTGGGAGCCCCTAAAACTAACTTTTTATCTTAATAGGCTCTAGTGCTTTAATATAAAATATGCTTCCTACATAAATGTAATATAGAACTCCTATTTCTAGCAATGTGTCTGTCAGGTGACATATCCAGAAAATCCTTTCCAGAAAAATCCTGTCCTGAAATGCTGGCTGATATGTTCAGGCATTATTTTAACTGTAGAGCGAAGGAAGTAGAAGAAACTAAAACTATCATGTACCACAAATGTGTGGGCATTAGAAACAAGAAGTGGGAACGCGAGAGTGATGTGACTCCAGACACTCTGTGACTTCATAATTAAAAGACTGGAGCCCAGGTGCCTCCAAAGGTAGGTGACATATCTTTGGGCAAGAAAATGAGGGCTTGGAATTGGAACCTCACAAAAATTGGTCTCTTGAGGAACTGTACCTTCAGTGAAAGGATGGGTAATAGGAAGAAAAAGAAGTCAACCTTCCAAAAACTGAGATGAGATTTTTTTTTTACCTCTACGTAGAAAAATGAAATAGAATATTCTTTGAGATTTTCTTGTCATGTGGAATCTCTCACATCAATCTCAACACCTGATGTGGGTTTTGGTCTCCTTTGTGCCTGGAGAGCCAAACAGGCCTCTTGGAGGAACTCGGGTGTGGCCATAAGGGATTCCCATAGATGAAACTCCACTGAAAGTAAGATCGTAACAACAACAACAACAACAAAATTAAACACAAAATGAAATAAGCCATTAAGGAGGATCAGTAAAAACAATAAAGAACAGAATCAGAACTTCAGATGAAGTTTTCAGATATTAAATGTAGAGTGAAGACAGAAAATGTGTTCTTTTTAAAAATTTTTTTAAAGATCTTATTTTTTATGCATGAAAGACATAGAGAGGCAGAGACACAGGCAGAGGGAGAAGCAGGCTCTCTAAATGGAGCCTCATATGGGACTTGATCCCAGGACCCCAGGATCACGCCCTGAGCCAAAGGTACACACTCAACTACTGAGTCACCCAGGCATCCCAGGAAAATGTTTTCAAAAATAAAAGTGAAAAATGTTTTTAAAAATACTATCTTACTGTAGTTGTGAAAAATTGAGTAAATGTTTGCTAAGACACATAAGTCATTGCAGCATCTACTCTAGGGTGAAAGTCCAAAGTCTCATCTGAATAACATCAGAATCAGGGGCTCCTGCCTGGCTGTTGATAGAGTTTGCAGCTCTTGATCTCGGGGTTGTGAGTGTGAGTCCCATGTTGATCATGGAGGTTTATTTAAAAAATAAATATCATCTAAATCAGGTATGGTGAGACCCCAAGTGTTACTCATCCCAAGGCAAAATTACTCTCCATTTGTGAACCTATGAAAACAGGCAAGTTATGTGCTTCCAAACACAGACATGGGATAGACATTCCCATTCCAAAACGGAGAAATAGGAAAGAAGGAAGGGTCTATGGGTTCTCAGCAAATCCAGAATCTAGCAAAGCAAACTCCATTCCATCTGAAGGCTCAAGACTAAACCTATTTGGTTCAGTGTCGGTCCTACAGGCCTTCTGGGGTGGCAGCAACTTCCCACAGTTCTATGTAGTCACACAGACCCTTCAGCTCAACGATGTGTCTCCCTCTGTCTCTCAGTGAAGATCTTGCCCCTGAGGCACTGGGTACGGACCTCCTGGTCCCCATATCCCAAAACCAGAGAGGCAGTCCCACCCTTTGAAACCCAGAAGGCACCAGTGCTCTGCACCAGACCTGTGCTGGGAATAGTCTGATTATCTGTAAACTCACTTTGGCATCATTCTTCCATTTTCCCAGGGAACAGTGCATATCACAACCAAGTACATTTGGTCCTGTCTTAGAGAATCCAAGAAGTCCAAGAGCCGGCCTTCATTTTGTCCCATTTGCTCTTTCCCTATAAGTCAAAGGGGGTAGTGTCTCTGCTGGTATAATCTCTATTTCTGGCTTCTACTAAAACAACATAAAAAATAAGGAGGGGTAAGAGTTCAGAAGAAATACAGTTAAAACTTGAAAGTACCTATTATCACCACTTCTATTCAGGACTGTTCTTAAGATGCAAAAAAATGGAATTAGCAGGGAAATGGAATGAAATAAAAAGTGATGAAAATGAAACTGGAGCCACAAATTACTGTTATTTGCAGATGCTTGACTATAAAGCTGTTTACACAGAAAATGCAAGAGTTTCTAAAAATAATTAGTAAGGTAAGGTTGTTGGTTAAAAGATAAATATGCTAAAAGTAATAGTAGATTCATAACCAGGATGACAAATTAGGAAAGTATAATTTCATGTTTTAGAACAAATACAGAAATATTTTTTAAAGATTTATTCTGAGAGAGAGAGAAAGAGAGGGCGCAAGTGGAGAGAAAAGGGAGAGGGAGAGAAGGAATCTGAAGCAGACTCCCCGCTGAGCATGGAGCCAGTTGGGGGTTCAATCTAATGACCCCGAGATAACAATCTGAGTTGAAATCAAGAGTTGGACACTTTACTGACTGAGTTACCTAGGCGCCCCTAAAAATAATTTTTAAATGCCACTTACAACAGCACTAAAACTTAAAATAACTATGCATAAACATAGCAAAAGGTTTGCATGTGTTTTCTGGAGATAAGTCACACATTTTAAAAGTACTAACTTGGGATCCCTGGGTGGTGCAGGAGTTTGGCGCCTGCCTTTGGCCCAGGGCGCGATCCTGGAGACCCGGGATCGAATCCCACATCAGGCTCCCAGTGCATGGAGCCTGCTTCTCCCTCTGCCTATGTCTCTGCCTCTTTCTCTCTCTCTTTCTCTCTCTCTCTCTGTGACTATCATAAATAAATAAAAATTAAAAAAAAAAAAGTACTAACTTGAGGGGTGCCTGGGTGGCCCAGTTGATTCATCTTCCAAGTCTTGCTTTCTGCTCAGGTCATGATATTAAGGTCTTGGAATCAAGCCCTGCACTGGACACTGCCCTCAGTGGGGAGCCTGCTTGAGGATTGTCTCTCCCTCTCCCTCTCCCTCTGCCCCTACCCACCCTCCGCTCCTGTGCACGTACTCTCTCTCTCTCTAAATGAATAAATAAAACTTTCAAAAAATTAAAATGCTAATTTGAAAGGTTGCCATATGCACAGATTGGAATACTAACATTTGTTAAGATATCAGTCAGGCACAAATCAATTCATAATTATAGATAAGCTTCTGAAAAAAATAGAAGGGTATGGATAGTATTTTTATGGCCTCTAGATAGGAAATATTTTTTTTTTTAAAGAAGACACAGGCAGGGATCCCTGGGTGGCGCAGCGGTTTGGCACCTGCCTTTGGCCCAGGGCGCGATCCTGGAGACCTGGGATCGAATCCCACGTCGGGCTCCCGGTGCATGGAGCCTGCTTCTCCCTCTGCCTGTGTCTCTGCCTCTCTCTCTCTATCTGTGTGTGACTATCATAAATAAATAAAAATTTAAAAAAAAAAAAGAAGACACAGGCAAAACATGAACAATAACAAGAAAATTTAAAACATCTTTGCCTAAAAAGATAATTTTTTAAAATGTAAAAATGTACACTGCATGCAAACAGACCAGGTTTGGCCACCATCTCCTGACAAAATCCAAAGGCAGAGAAATGAGTGGTGGTGCAAAAAGAAAGGAATTTGTCTCAGCGAGACCAAGACCAACATACAACATCAGGAAGACTGTCCAAGTGAGGAAAATACGTGCAGGTTTATATAAGGTAGACGTGAGCAAAGCTGGGTGGGTGCGTGCAGGAAGGCAGAGAAGGTTAAATGGATCAGTCTTGGAGTCACTCACCGGTGAGTCTTGCTGGCTGGGGGCCGGCCTTGTGTGAGGGATGGTGCTGGCTCTGGACGGCGCTCCTCGTGGTCTGAGGGATAGTTTCTGTTGCCATCAGGGGATCCTTTGCCCTCAGGGTCTTCCACCTGAGCGGAGACACCAGCGGGACAGGAGAACCCAACTGGGAAGTCCAAGGTCAAAATGGAGGCATTCATTTGGGGAATATAAATAATAGTGAAAGGGAATATAAGGGAAGGGAGAAGAAATGTGTGGGAAATATCAGAAAGGGAGACAGAACGTAAAGACTGCTAACTCTGGGAAACGAACTAGGGGTGGTGGAAGGGGAGGAGGGCGGGGGGTGGGAGTGAATGGGTGACGGGCACTGGGGGTTATTCTGTATGTTAGTAAATTGAACACCAATAAAAAATAAATTAAAAAAAAATGGAGGCAGTCCAAGTCCTCTTTCAAAAAGGGAACTTTCAGACTAAGATATTTTTAATGTAATTTCAAGTAATTCAAATGACCTCAACATGTAATTTATTTCTCAAAATAATGAAGAACTCCTAAAAATAGAATAATAATCAATCCAATAGGAAAAAAACAATAGACAAAATATGTCATCAGTCAATTCACAGAGAGGAAATCCAAACAACTGATAAACATTTGAAAAGTTGTGCCAGGCCTCAGTAACCAAAGACCAGCGAGTTCAAACTAGAGAAACTTATAACTTAATCATAAAGAGATTGGCAAAGATCTAGTCCAAAGATACCATGTGTTAGTGAGGATGTAAGCAATCAGATCTCCATGTGAACTGTTGGGAGTATTAATTGGTACATGATCTTTGACAACCAATTGGACAACATCTAGAAATTTCAAGATGTTTATACACAATAACCTCAGAAATTCTGGAGAGTGGTATGTCCTAAAGGATCTCTCAGTCACGTGAACAAGTGACGTGTATACAAATGTTCATAACAGCTTTGCTTGTCTTTGGAAAATCTCAGAAACAGTATCAGTCCTCATCAGCAGGTGAATAGGCAATAAAATGTGATATATTCTTGCAAAATAATAGCATACAATGAAAGTTAATATATTCCAGCCACATGGAGTCACATTAATAAATACAATTTGAGAGAAAAAAGGTAGAATACAGAAAAATTTTTATAAGGCTTTAAAATGTGCAAAAAGTAAATGTATATATGAAAAATTTAACACCAGATATTGGTTACCTTTAAGAAGAGAAAACAGCTTTCAACTGTCCCTTAATGTTTAATTCTCAAGTTGAACCTGATGTATTTCAAACTACAATGTAACATAAGATAATACAACCCATAAAAATTAAAATTTAACAGATGATTCCACTTTCGTCTAAATATGTGGAATACAAGAAAGAATTCAAAGTTATTTGAAATAGATAACCTTGAGTTGTAACTTTATCTTCAGATAGAAAAATGTGGCAAAATAGCCACAATTTTAATTACTATTATTATTATTATTTTCTTCCAACATGTCTGAAATCAGGCTTTTCACTAGCTTCCTGGAAAGTAAATAAAATGCCCCATGATTTTGATATTTGCAAAATGAAAATAATACATTCCTGGAAACCAATAAATGATTACAAATTAGAGCCATTTTTGTATACAAAATAATATAATTGGGTATAATTTTTGTAAAATTAAATTAATATCTATGAATTATGTAAATACTTATTATTTGAAGGCTAAATTTGTTTTTTTTTAAGATTTTATTTATTTATTCATGAGAGACACAGAGAGAGGCGGAGATACAGGCAGAGGGAGAAGCAGGCTCCATGCAAGGAGCCTGATGTGGGACTTGATCCCGGGTGCCCAGGATCACACCCTGGGCTGCAAGCGGCGCTAAACCGCTGCACCACCGGGGCTGCCCTGAAGGCTAAATTTGAAGTTTAAAGTAAGATGTGAGAGAAAAACCTGGAAGATATTAATTAAATGACATAATAATTTGGCTGAAAGTCCGTTTATGGTTTTCAGCCAAACATGGTGAGTAGAAAGCTGTTGCTTTAAAATCAATAAAACACCAATAAAATGATGAGATATATTCCTAATTAGCAATTCAGCAATACTTTTGATTAGATAGTATACAAATTAGTAAATCGACTTCACCTTTAAGAATATACATGACATTTTCTTAGATTAGTAAAGAGTAATGAGAATCCCTGTACAGTATAGGTTGTTATAAACTATATGGATTTACTGTTACGGTTTATTTTATTACTACAGTTTATTCTCATTTTCAAACCATTTTGAAAATGCTTGAAATATCTTTGTTATCTTTACTTTTGCAATAAAATATTTATTATTCCAAATGTATTCATGTAACTTTTAATATCCTATTGAAAAAATTTATTAATTCAAAAATTTTAAATTATTTTTAAACACGGAGCCAAGAAGACCTCTCCTTTTTCTGGACTGCAGTCAAATACTCCAAAGTGATTTGTTGATGGAATGTCTGAAGGTAATGAGGAGTAGCTGGGTATAACATTTGTAGTATAATACTTTCTTTTCCTAAGAAAGTGGGGTGGGTACATTAATATTAGCTGAGTTTACATGTAGGACAAAGGTCTTAAAACATGGAAATAAACTGTTTAATGAGAAATAAGATGCTGTGCAATGAAAACCAAACAGTAATGAGCATTATCCATTAAATTAGTTAATATTTTTCCACAAAGTAGGAACTTTAGGAGGTATAAGAAGATAATATAAAGAGGCAAGACACTTTATATATCATTTGTATAGGCCAGATTATGGGGAAAAGCAACCCATATAAAGTAATTAATTAGGCAAGCCTAATTAATGTGTACATATTACTCTATTTGTGTTCATCTGTACCACTTCCTATCAATTGCCCATGCAACATTTTAAAGGCTTATCATAGGGATCCCTGGGTGGCGCAGCGGTTTGGCGCCTGCCTTTGGCCCAGGGCGTGATCCCGGAGACCTGGGATCGAATCCCACGTTGGGCTCCCGGCATGGAGCCTGCTTCTCCCTCTGCCTGTGTCTCTGCCCCTCTCTCTCTCTCTCTCTGTGTGACTATCATAAATAAATAAAAATTTATAAAAAAAAAATAAAATAAAGGCTTATCATATATTAAGCCAAAACCAAAATTTCATTATATTCTTCAATAAAGTAGGAAACTTAAAAAATGTGAAAAATTAATTACTGTGCCACTTACAGATTTTTGTTTCTAAATGATAATGAAGGAACTCTAAGGCCAGAGGGACAAACCACATTTAATGATGAAGACATTACCTCTTACAAATTATGGAATATCAACAAAGCAAGGCTTAGAGTATTCAGGACCCAAAATGCATTCATTTCTTGGTAAAAATGAATTAAAATATCTCAAGCATTTAAGTTTAAAAGTTAGAAGCAGAGGGGCACCTGGGTGGCTCAGTTGGTTAAACATCTGACTCTTGATTTCAGCTCAGGTCATGATCTTAGGGTTGTGAGATTGAGCCCGGAGTTGGGCTCTGTGCTGAGTGTGGTGTCTGCTTAAGATTCTCTCTCTCTCTGCCTCTCCACCCCACCCCTCACCCACTTGTGTGCTCTCTCTTTCTTAAAAAAAAAAAATTAGAAGCAGAACTAAAACTAAATTTGAGAAAAATGTGAAGAATGATTTAGTAAAAATTAAAGTAGAAAGTATTAGAGAAATAAAATGTTTTTAGTAAGAATACAAAAATCCAATGATTATTTTCTTTGAAATCAAACAATTAAAGGGAATAGATGATACCCAATCAAAAATTTTTTCAGAAGAAAAACAAACAAGTTCACATACTCTAGTCAGATTCATATATAGACATGTATTTGAGAAACATAAAATCAGGAAGCTAAATTCAACAAGGCACTTTTTACTTTAAAAATTATGTTAACAAGTTAAAGTTTATTACAGGAAGGCAGAGATAGCTAAACATTTAGCAATCTATTAATGCAATTCATCATAATAACACATTAAATAGAAAAAAACTCATGAAAATAATCATAACAAAACCCCCATAAAACGTGGGGAAATCATTTGGAAGGACTAAACACACATTCATGAGAAGTTGCAAACTAAGAAACTTCTTTATGATGATAAATATATTCATTAAATCTATAGCCAATACTGTACTTAATGGGAAAATGTTGAAGACTGCTCAGGTCACAGTCTCAGAGTCCTGGGATCCAGGCCCTCTGCTCAGCAGGGGGTCTGCTTCTCCCTCTCCTGCTCCTTCTCCCACTGATGCTCTCTCATACGCTCTCTCTCTCTCTCTCAAATAAATAAAATAAAAAATAAAAAAGCAGCTCAAACATTTTGCAAAATGTTTTCTGCTGACAGGAAGCCGACAGGCACTAATTTCAGTTGTCTTTCAGACTCTATTCCAGCATATTCTTAGATCAGTCTGACATTTCTCATGATGTTGAAATTATCTCCAGCATATAAGTAGTGTGTCCACGATTCTGTACTCATTTTAATTTTTTTCTTCACTTTAAAAAAAAAAACTCCAAAACTATAGATTTTTCCAGGTAATACCTGTTGTGGGCCTGGCTATTGCTCCACAGGGCTTCACAAACTTCTCCCTGAAAACAAAACAAAACAAAACAAACAAAAAACATTATCTCCGAATTGAATTCCACATTTAGTGAGCAAAACTTCACCAGTCCTAAGTACTTACACTTTAGATATGATTTTCACAGAAAATATATAGAGCAGCTTTACACATTGGTTTAAAAGCACAAGGCTTGAAGGTAGCCAGTTTGGAGGGGACAATACTTCAGATGGATAATGTCACTCCAGGTCAACAAATATTTGTGGAGTGCTTCCTGAAAGAAACAACAAAGAAATTCTTTACCTCTGCTGAGTGTCATTTTCAAATATATTACCTTAGAGTCACCATTGATTTTTGTTTATTTATTTGTTTAAATATTCATTCATTCACATTTCATTGAAATTAACGTGTGCTTTTTTGTGAAATGACATTTTGCTGCAGAAAGAGCTTGTGCACCTGCATACAGATCTGACTTTTTTTAAAAGTTAGCTTTATGCCCAAGGCAAGGCTTGAATTTATGACCCAGGGATCAAGAGTTGCATATTCTACCAACTGAGCCAGGCAGCTGCCCCAGAACTGTGATGTTCTTAAGTCAAAAGTCAACTTGGACTAAAATAATTTATTATGGAATTAAAATACCTAAAGTAAAGTCAATCCCTATATTGCCATTCATATTTTCCCCCCTCTGGATGATTAAGATCCTTAGATCCCTGAGTTCAGCTAAGAGAAGCTTTGGAGAGGATGAAGGACACATAAAATTCCATGAGGCTCCTTCACAACAGGGCTTGCTGAGGTCTGCAAACCATTCCCCTAGGAGATCTTTCCTGAGAAAATTGTTCCTCAGTCACTGGAATAGTGCTATCCCTGCAAAATTTTTCATCCAAATAAAGAGAAATAAATTCTCTAGTTGACTGGCTAATCCTAAACAATAAAGGAACAACAGAAACTGAAATAAATGAACTATAAAGAAAAAACCAACAGTAATATGTATGTGGTTTCAGACCAGTGACATCTCCACTGGTCTCCATTCAGATGCTGAATATTATTTTTGAAGCTTGTTCAGTAGTCCATTAAATTGTTTTAATGAAAATCAGGAATCTTCATTGGAAATGGGGTTTCTACAGTTTTATATACTTAAAACTCTATCAAAACCAAAATTCATGATTTCAGACTAAAATCTAGTATAAATATAAATAAGAAAACAAAGTTGGTATATTTATTTATTTATTTATTTATTTATTTATTTATTTATTTATTTATTTATATGAATACTAATACAGCTCTTTTATACCAAGGGATCATGAACATTTAATGTGTGGTAAAGCCAGAGGATTTTCAAATTATATAAGACCAATTTTTGAACATCTTTGAAAAGTCTTTACAGTTAGAGTGTTTTTCTTATTGTTTGAAGAAGAGCACAAATTCACTCTTCACCATTATGGCATCTAAATTTTTTAATAAAAAGGTCCTAACTCTTTTTAAAATGTTCAGAATGGTGAATACTCAAAATATTAAAAAAATAAGATAATTAACTCTTATGTTTATATAAATGACTTTATTTTTATTTTTTAGAAGATTTTATTTATTTATTTTTAAGAGAGAGAGAGAGAGCACAAGCAGGCAGAGCAGCAGGCAGAGGGAGAGGGAAAAGCAGACTCCCCGCTGAGCAGGGAGCCAGATAAGGGACTTGATCCCAGGACCCCAGGATCACAATCTGAGCCCAAGGCAGACATTGACTGACTGAGCCACCCAGGTGTCCCAATATAAATGACTTTTTAAGATTCCCTTGACATCTGCCCCTGTTCTAATGCTCTAATGTGCTTCCCCTCTGAATAATATTTTGATGTCAACTTGTTCAAGAGTTCACTAGCTTCAAATGCTCTTGCTCAAAATTTAAAAATTATATAATGGTTTTATTCATTCTTTTTATGTTCAGTTATCCTAATCATGTAAATATTATTTTTTAAATTAAAGTTTCATTGACATGTAACATTGTATTAGTTTCAAGTGTACGACATGATTCAATATTCGTATACATTGTAGAATGACCAGCACAGTAAGTCTAGTTAACATCAATCACTATATATAGTTAAAAAACGTTTTTTCTTGTGATGACAACTTTTAACACTCTCTTAACAACTTTAAAACATGCAATACAGTATTATTAACTGTAGTCACCTTTGCATACCTTATTTTTCCATGACTTACTTTTTTAAAACTGGAAAAGTGTACCTTTTGACTCCCTTGACCCATTTCACCCATCACCCCTCCCAATTCCCACTCCCAATTCCAAATCACCACTAATTTGTTCTCTATCTATGAGCTTGGATTTTTGTTCCTTTATTTGGGGGGGTTTGTTCCTGTTGTATAGATTCCACACATAAGTGAGATCATATGGTATTTGTCTTTCTCTTATTTCACTTAGCATAATGCCCTTGGGTCCATCCATGTTGTCACAAATGGCAAGATTTCATTCTTTCCATTTGTACAACATTTTTATCCATTCATCCATCATTGGACAGTTAGGTTGCTCCCACATCTTAGCCACTATAAATAATGCTGCAATGAACATATGGGAGTATATATCTTTTTGTATTGGTGTTTTTGTTTTCTTTGGATAATACCCAGCAGTGGAATTGCTGGATCATAAGGTAATTACATTTTTAAATTGTTTTTAAAGATTTTATTTATTTATTTATTTATTTGTTTGTTTATATATATTTATTTATTTATTTATTTATTTATTTATTTATTTATAGAGTGTGAACAGAGGGGAGCAGCAGGGGGAGAGAGAGAGAGAAAGAATCTCAATGCAACTCATGCTGAGTGCAAAACCCAATGCCAGGCTGGATCTCATGACCTTGAGATCATGATTTGAGTTGAAACCAAGAGTAGACACAAAAGACTGAGCCACCCAGGTGCCCCCAATTTTTAATTTTTTGAGAAACCATACAATTTTCAATAATGACTGCCCCAATTTCCCATCAACAGTGCACAAATGTTTCCTTTGCTCCATATCTCTGCCAACATTTACTTCTTATCTTTTTGATGATAGCCATTCTGACAGGTGTGAGGCGATATTTCTTGTAGTTTTGATTTGCATTCCCCTGATGATCACCGATACTGAGCATCTTTTCATGTGATCTGTTGGCTATCTATATTTCTGCTTCAGAAAAGTGTCTATTCAGATCCTGAATATTATTTTTGAAGCTGTGAAAAATAAAACTTCCTCTTAAATAATTTAATATTTTCTCAGAGATAACCTGTAATAATAATGAGAGCTAAGTGCCCATGAAACATGCATACTTAAGAAATAGATGTGGCCAACTTATCCTTTATAGTCCTCTGATTTGATTTTTAATTTAGAGATAATTTTAGTTTTCTCCAGAAAAGAAAGAAATGAACGATATTCTCTTGAGATAATCTGATACCTATGATCCATCGTATTCTATTTGGTATGTGGGACCTTTTTATTACAGCATCAGGAAAATATTGTATTTTTATGAATCATAAATCTTAGAAATCAGAATGCTCATATGCCAGAAATAGTGACACCCTCCTCCAATGTAGCACAATCCAGTGGAGCTGGCTATAGTGTAGAAGCATCACAAAGAAATGAAACTCCTTAAAAGGTAAGCTTACATGTACCTGAATATTAATTTAAACCTATTACAATCAAATTGAAGATATTTAAAAAGTGATAGAATACTATATCTCTAGGTGATTCTAAAGCCGCTGAATCTTGTGAAAATTCAGGGAAGAATCTTCACATGAAGAATGTGAAAAAAAGTTTCATTCACATTATCTTAAAAATGGT